>NW_028317813.1:2346060-2649090 GCF_062004578.1 Staurois parvus
GATATGCCGGTCGGGTAATGGGACTTGGCACGGGGGTGGCGGCTGAGGACACGGCGGAAAAAGAGGTGGTAGAGGCGGACATGCTTGCTGGACCAAGGACGTGCAAACGTGGAGGCAAAAGCGTCGTGACCTGTCCAAGTTGCTGGTGCGGCTGTGCCGGCACCACGTTCACCCAGTGGGCCGTAAATGACATGTACTGTCCCTGACCGTAGTTACAGCTCCACACGTCGGCGCTGCCGTGCACTTTGGCAGAGACCGACATGCTCAAAGACTGGCCCACCATCTCTTCTACATGTGAATGCAGGGCTGGCACTGCCTTTTGGGCAAAGAAATGACGGCTTGGCACTCTCCACCGCGGCGCGGCACAAGCCATCATTTCTCGGAAAGGTGCTGAGTCCACCAGTTGGAAAGGGAGGGACTGCAGCACCAGCAACTTGGACAGGAGGACGTTCAGCTTTTGCACCGTCGGGTGCGTGCTCGCAAACTGTTGTCTCTTGGATACGGATTCCAAGAAAGACTGTTGACGGAATCCGAGAAGAGGAGTAGCAGGAGAAGGAGCATCTGAACGAGCGGAAGATGCCAATGAGCGACAACTCCCCTCAGCAGAGGTGTTGGAGCCTTGACTGGCTGATAGAGGGCGATTGACGACGTCGGGTGACGGAGCAAGTAACGGAGCGGGTGATGGAGCGGGGGCTGGGGCAGGCAGAACCGCCGTATGTTTATCACGGTTTTCCCAGGCCACCGAATGGTGACGCTGCATATGCTGACGCAACGCTGTAGTCCCAACATGGGCCCCCTGGCCACGCTTGCATTTCTGGCCACATAGTCGACATACGGCTACGTTTACTTCCTCGGGCGGCTTGAGGAAAAATTGCCACACCACCGAGTAGGAAACTTTGCCCCCGCTACT
Source organism: Staurois parvus (assembly GCF_062004578.1). Lineage (NCBI taxonomy): Eukaryota > Metazoa > Chordata > Amphibia > Anura > Ranidae > Staurois > Staurois parvus. The sequence goes on from NW_028317813.1 coordinate 2,346,971, forward strand.
CTTCACTGGCTGACTGCTACTTCCTCCGTGCGCACCGGCACCACTACTGGCCGTGGTGGTAGGCTGCAGTGGAGCTGGTGCTCTACTCCGTGGACGTTTGGCTCCACTGACACTGATGCGACCCTGCTGCTGTCTCCTGGGCAACCCACCGACTGTTTTGCTCGCTGCCAAGCTGCCACCCTCTTCTCCTGATGATGCGGAAGAAATTGCCTGATGACGACGAGGCTGCCAAGTGCGATCAACCTCCTCATCATCAAGTAGGGTCTCCGCCTCACTACTAGCCCCCTCGGCTGCGTCTGGGTCAGGAGACAGACCTGTCTCTAGACCGGCTACCGAGCCACTCTCCTCGCCAGTACTTGTTCGCTTGGCTGCTGAAAAGGCCGATGTCTCCCCCCGTTCCTGACCGCCCTCTGTTAGCTCTTCCTCACTGTACAGTGGGGCTGAGCCCACAGCATGCGATACTTCGCTTGGTGAGGGAACAGCAAAGGACAGGGGCAGGTAGAGGACACGTGATTTCAGTGGGCTTGGTCCCGGGCCATGCCAACTAACGGTTGTGTCTGACGTACCCACCGACCGTTGGCTGTAGGTGTCAGAGGTGACCTGGGAAGAGGAAGACGACCGAGCCAACCAATCAATGACGGCAGGGTTGTCGGTGGAGACACGACCGCTGGATGACACCGGGAGCACTGGCCTCTGGCTGCGAATACTGCTGCCTCGACCCCTTCCTCTGCTGCCACGTCTGCTCGCTCCTAAAACATTGCCTCCTCTGCCACTCCTCTGCATGTTGTCTGACATACTATTTAATTCAACGATTAGGTGTCCCTGAGTAACAATTCTCTGGCACTCAGTAACAATTCTGTCTGTCCCTGAGTATGAATTCTGTGGCCCTGAGTAACAATTCTGTGTCTGTGCGAGTAACAATTCTGTGTCTGTGCGAGTAACAATTCTGTGTCTGTGCAAGTAACAATTTTGTGTCTGTGCGAGTAACAATTCTCTGGCACTCAGTAACAATTCTGTCTGTCCCTGAGTAACAATTCTCTGGCACTCAGTAACAATTCTGTCTGTCCCTGAGTAACAATTCTCTGGCACTCAGTAACAATTCTGTCTGTCCCTGAGTATGAATTCTGTGGCCCTGAGTAACAATTCTGTGTCTGTGCGAGTAACAATTCTGTGTCTGTGCAAGTAACAATTTTGTGTCTGTGCGAGTAACAATTCTCTGGCACTCAGTAACAATTCTGTCTGTCCCTGAGTAACAATTCTCTGGCACTCAGTAACAATTCTGTCTGTCCCTGAGTAACAATTCTCTGGCACTCAGTAACAATTCTGTCTGTCCCTGAGTATGAATTCTGTGGCCCTGAGTAACAATTCTGTGTCTGTGCGAGTAACAATTCTGTGTCTGTGCAAGTAACAATTTTGTGTCTGTGCGAGTAACAATTCTCTGGCACTCAGTAACAATTCTGTCTGTCCCTGAGTAACAATTCTCTGGCACTCAGTAACAATTCTGTCTGTCCCTGAGTAACAATTCTCTGGCACTCAGTAACAATTCTGTCTGTCCCTGAGTAACAATTCTCTGGCACTCAGTAACAATTCTGTCTGTCCCTGAGTATGAATTCTGTGGCCCTGAGTAACAATTCTGTGTCTGTGCGAGTAACAATTCTGTGTCTGTGCAAGTAACAATTTTGTGTCTGTGCGAGTAACAATTCTCTGGCACTCAGTAACAATTCTGTCTGTCCCTGAGTAACAATTCTCTGGCACTCAGTAACAATCCTGTCTGTCCCTAAGTAACAATTCTCTGGCACTCAGTAACAATTCTGTCTGTCCCTGAGTATGAATTCTGTGGCCCTGAGTAACAATTCTGTGTCTGTGCGAGTAACAATTCTGTGTCTGTGCAAGTAACAATTTTGTGTCTGTGCGAGTAACAATTCTCTGGCACTCAGTAACAATTCTGTCTGTCCCTGAGTAACAATTCTCTGGCACTCAGTAACAATCCTGTCTGTCCCTAAGTAACAATTCTCTGGCACTCAGTAACAATTCTGTCTGTCCCTGAGTATGAATTCTGTGGCCCTGAGTAACAATTCTGTGTCTGTGCGAGTAACAATTCTGTGTCTGTGCAAGTAACAATTTTGTGTCTGTGCGAGTAACAATTCTCTGGCACTCAGTAACAATTCTGTCTGTCCCTGAGTAACAATTCTCTGGCACTCAGTAACAATTCTGTCTGTCCCTAAGTAACAATTCTCTGGCACTCAGTAACAATTCTGTCTGTCCCTGAGTATGAATTCTGTGGCCCTGAGTAACAATTCTGTGTCTGTGCGAGTAACAATTCTGTGTCTGTGCAAGTAACAATTTTGTGTCTGTGCGAGTAACAATTCTCTGGCACTCAGTAACAATTCTGTCTGTCCCTGAGTAACAATTCTCTGGCACTCAGTAACAATTCTGTCTGTCCCTAAGTAACAATTCTCTGGCACTCAGTAACAATTCTGTCTGTCCCTGAGTATGAATTCTGTGGCCCTGAGTAACAATTCTGTGTCTGTGCGAGTAACAATTCTGTGTCTGTGCAAGTAACAATTTTGTGTCTGTGCGAGTAACAATTCTCTGGCACTCAGTAACAATTCTGTCTGTCCCTGAGTAACAATTCTCTGGAACTCAGTAACAATTCTGTCTGTCCCTGAGTAACAATTCTCTGGCACTCAGTAACAATTCTGTCTGTCCCTGAGTATGAATTCTGTGGCCCTGAGTAACAATTCTGTGTCTGTGCGAGTAACAATTCTGTGTCTGTGCAAGTAACAATTTTGTGTCTGTGCGAGTAACAATTCTCTGGCACTCAGTAACAATTCTGTCTGTCCCTGAGTAACAATTCTCTGGCACTCAGTAACAATTCTGTCTGTCCCTGAGTAACAATTCTCTGGCACTCAGTAACAATTCTGTCTGTCCCTGAGTAACAATTCTCTGGCACTCAGTAACAATTCTGTCTGTCCCTGAGTATGAATTCTGTGGCCCTGAGTAACAATTCTGTGTCTGTGCGAGTAACAATTCTGTGTCTGTGCAAGTAACAATTTTGTGTCTGTGCGAGTAACAATTCTCTGGCACTCAGTAACAATTCTGTCTGTCCCTGAGTAACAATTCTCTGGCACTCAGTAACAATTCTGTCTGTCCCTAAGTAACAATTCTCTGGCACTCAGTAACAATTCTGTCTGTCCCTGAGTATGAATTCTGTGGCCCTGAGTAACAATTCTGTGTCTGTGCGAGTAACAATTCTGTGTCTGTGCAAGTAACAATTTTGTGTCTGTGCGAGTAACAATTCTCTGGCACTCAGTAACAATTCTGTCTGTCCCTGAGTAACAATTCTCTGGCACTCAGTAACAATTCTGTCTGTCCCTGAGTAACAATTCTCTGGCACTCAGTAACAATTCTGTCTGTCCCTGAGTATGAATTCTGTGGCCCTGAGTAACAATTCTGTGTCTGTGCGAGTAACAATTCTGTGTCTGTGCAAGTAACAATTTTGTGTCTGTGCGAGTAACAATTCTCTGGCACTCAGTAACAATTCTGTCTGTCCCTGAGTAACAATTCTCTGGCACTCAGTAACAATTCTGTCTGTCCCTGAGTAACAATTCTCTGGCACTCAGTAACAATTCTGTCTGTCCCTGAGTAACAATTCTCTGGCACTCAGTAACAATTCTGTCTGTCCCTGAGTAACAATTCTCTGGCACTCAGTAACAATTCTGTCTGTCCCTGAGTAACAATTCTCTGGCACTCAGTAACAATTCTGTCTGTCCCTGAGTAACAATTCTGTCTGTCCCTGAGTATGAATTCTGTGGCCCTGAGTAAGAATTCTCTGGCACTCAGTAACAATTCTGTCTGTCCCTGAGTAACAATTCTCTGGCACTCAGTAACAATTCTGTCTGTCCCTGAGTAAAAATTCTGTGGCCCTAATAACGTTTCTGTGGCCCTAAGTAACAATTCTCTGGCACTGAGTGAAAATTCTGTCTGTCCCTGAGTATGAATTCTGTGGCCCTAACTAGCGTTTCTTTGTCCCTAAATAACGATTCTGTGGCCCTCATTAACAAGTCTGTGTCCCTGAGTAATGGTTCTCTGTCCCTAAGTAACTTCTCTCTGTCCCCAATTCTCGTTTCTGTGGCCCTAACTCTGTCCCTGTCCCTAGTACAGAGCGGTCTGCCTCTGTTCAATGACTGCAGGCAAATGAAGATTTCCAAAATGGCCGCTATATATACCTCGACCATTACACAGTGCTGGCTGGCTGGCTGCTGATTGGCTGATGCGATCACATGTCGTTGAGGAATGCATTATGGGGCAGCGCGCCTTGTCTGCGCGCCTTCCCCGACATCCCCGCTCCGTCGCCGCACATGTCAGCCGCCATTTTCGGAAAAATTTCGATTCGCGCGTCCGAATTAGGCTGTTTTTCGGATTCGGCACGAATCGAAATTTTTCCGATATTCGACTCGAATTCCACTTCGGATACTTCGATTCGCTCATCTCTAGTATTAAACAGAAGCAGGAGCATGAGGGGAAGCACCTAAAGCAGGTATATGAGCCGTGGCATCACTTTCATTTTGATTATACTTTTCCGACCCAATCATGTAAACACTTCTCTATCCCAGTGTTGGAAGTTGAGTTTCATCGTATGAGCAAATGGACAGCAATTAAGTTTAAAGGCATTTTACAGTCTGCAACTCGTCATGTTGCTGGGTTGCGTTTCCTGTCTTTCTGTATAATGTTTCTAAAAATCCTTAATAAATATGTTGAAATATAAAGGCATTACACAAATTGCTTGGTATATTCACTCCCAAATACTGAATGTAAGAGACTGTCCATTTAAAGTGAAACGGGTAAAAATTTGATGCTTCAGATCGGTAGTGATCTCTGTGCCCATCACCTTGGATTTGGAGTAATAGTGCTCCATATGTACATAGCTCAGACAAGAAGGATGGCAGAGAGATCAGAGGGGAAGTCACCAAAAAAATTAGATCATCCACAAAGGCAGCTAATTTGTGTGTCCCCCCTCTCCCCCGTAGTGGAGATACCCCTGATGTCTGGTTCGGTTTTTATCATTCTTAGGAAGGGCTAATGTGAGTATGAAAATAATGGGTGATAAGGGGAATCCCTTATGTGTCCACTTCCATATGGGAAAGATATTTGAAATGACATCAATAGCTTTGACCCTGTCTGATGTATTAGAGTAGGTTGCCATTTGTTTGTACTGTTGGTGAATTGGTGAGGGGATGCACTGGATATTTTCACTGCCAATGTGCTATTGCTGGGTGCCCATTGCATCCCTATACCTTTAAGGAGGGGTAGGCTGTCTCCATCCATACCTGCCCTTAATCTATCTATTATTATATATTTGCTCCAACTTTGACTCTCAAAATGTATGCAGTACACTGGGGTTGCTGTGATGTGGCCTCTGCAGCTTATGAATTTATTTGCAAATGTGTGCAAACTAAACCCCTTGTTTTAACCTGAATTGTTAGTCAGGGTTAATTTGGTTTGTTGCAGGCTGGCTGGTAAATGAGCTGGGAATTTTTGTTTGTTGCTTTTGACGTGTCACCCTTCTATATGCTCCTTGCTGCAAAGGCCACTTATAGGTTGGGGTGGTTGCCATTTGTTTGTAGAGTGTGGAGATCCACTGTTTCATCCCCTCTCCAAGGCCTGTGTGCTCTAAAGTGACCTGGATAAAGATCCAATCAACCCTGTCAAATGCTTTTTCCACATCTGTGGATAAGTTTGTGCAATGCACATGAGAATAATGTACTGCGTTGAGCACTTTCTGTGTGTTATCGCTACACTCCCTGTAAGGGGTGAAACCAGACTGGTCTGGGTGGATGAGAGAAGGGATGTACTGTAGCAGTGTGGTGGCAAGGATCTTCATGAAAATGTTTAAATCTACATTCCATATAGATATGAGGTGATATCTAGGGCATAGGGCTGGGTCTTTGCCTTCTCCAGGATAACTGTTATATGAGCCTGTAGTGCAATGCCCAGAGTTGGCTGTCCATCCCTGAGTTATAGGTGGTTGTAAATCTAATGGCCAATCTGTCAGGGAATGTCTTATAGCGGGTATGGGTATACCCACCCAGTCCCAGTGCCTTTCTGGCCTTCATAGATTTTAGTGCACTGAAAACCTGCTACAAGGTAATCAGGGCTTCTAGGTCTAACAGTTTTGATAGGCAGGGTAGGTATGCCAGATGCATGACTATATTGTCGAGATGCTGAGCATTTATTTCTTTGTGAGGAAGAGATACTCTGTTCGTCCATATTATATAGGGTGGCATAATACTCCCCAAAGTTTTGGACAATCACCAATGACGATTTAGACAGGGTGTCTCCTCGTGCTTTTATCTGGGAAATGAGATTTCTTGCATTTCCCATACATCTGAGAACATTAGCCAGCATTGTACTTTGTTTCCAAACTCATAGAATGCTCTCTTGCAACAGGTATGCTTCACTTTTGCTTTGTCAATAAGGAGGGTTTCAGTTGTTCTCGCAGTTGTTGAAGCCATTGAGCTAGAGATATCTTGTGCACCTGTTCCAGTAAATGAATTAATATGAGAAGTGAGCAGTTGGTTAGTATTCTTTGGACCATGCACTTATGCATTTCCCACAGACATAAAGGTGAGATGACCTTTGTGTCATTAACTGCAAAGAACAAGTCCAATCCTTGCAAGATTTGATTCTTATACTGTAGATCGGATCCTGCAGGAGTGTGTCATTCAGTTTCCAGTGCCATTCTCATGGTAAAGTAATGCGCAATTCGAGAGAACAATGAGTAGGTGTATGATCTGATAAGGTGAATGAGCGAACAGTGGTAGTGGAAAGTAGATGGACACTCTGTGAGACAAAGATACAGTCAATTCTTGTGTATGTCCTGTTATTCTCTCTGTCTCGTGTGTTGCGAGCAGGGGCGGACTGACCATTTGGAAACTCGGGCACTGCCCGGGGGCCCTGGGTCAGTAGATGGCCCCATGAGTTGCCCCTGGTACCTTTTTAATAGGCTTTTTTGAGTTCAGGCAAGGACACAGGGGCCCCATGATCCCCTATTGCCCGGGGGCCCCATGAGTTGTCAGTCCACCCCTGGTTGCGAGTCCTCCAACTGTCTACAAGTTGAAGGTTATGGAGGAGTGTTTTGGCTTTCCTCAATATGGTAAGTTTTAAACTTCCTTCGGCACATCCAACTGAGGGCCAGGCCCAAATTACAGTCTCCTTCTACAATAAGGACACCTTCTTTGTGCTAGTCTACAAGGGATAAGCAAGCTTCCAGAGATGAAACCTTGTCCTCATTCAATAAATACCAACTGAATAGGGTGACATTTTACTCACAGAGGATGCCTTTAACTATGAGAAGATGTCTTACTTCATTGCTAATAACCTGTAAGTCTTTCCATGGCACCTGTTTAGCAAGAAGGATCAAAACACCCTTGGATTTGACGCTGTGATACACAGCTGAGAATCTGGAGTTAACGATTCCAATTTTCTAACCCACACCAACTTTGTGATATTTATCTTCCTTGTCAACCCCATAAAGCTAGTTAATATTAATTAAAAATTCACAGCACCATAATGGAGTTTGACCCCTTTAAGTATTTTCACTAACAACCTCCCTGTTCGGACCTTTATGGTCTGCTCTGCTCTGAGCATGCATTTTAATCTCTCTCTCTGTCTTTAAACATGCAATCACACTTCCTTTACTGAAAAAAAAACATCTCTTGACCTTTCCCTACAATCTATCCACTGTCTTATTTCTCTGTTTCTATAAACATGCAATTTGCTCTAACACCTTGTTTATAACAAACCAACCCTAATGCTCACATCTAAATTGCTCTTTGATCCACTTCTGTCTGGTTTTCATCCTGTATATTAAACAGCATCTCTCGTTTTGCTTCTTAATCTCTCCTCCACATTTGACACAGTTGACCACCCTCAGCTCCTGAATTCCCTTAGCATTTGGGATACTGTCCTTTCATGGTTGTACTCATTCAAAAATGTTAATCCTTTGTTCATTACTTGTCTTTGTGTTCAGCATTATCATTGGTAAACATCTCTTTCTTTGGCATCTATTACCGCTTGTGGCCTGATTAAACACAGAATACCTAAATATTCCAGATCTGTCGCCCATGATAAATACAAGTTCCTTATCAGCCATTTCATCATAGTTATTGGAGAGGTAACTAATGCTAAGCTATATAAAACTGAACTAATTATCTTTATTCCACATTTAAAAGCCTTGCCTGAAATGTTTCTCTGATGTAAATGGTACTTTCATTCCACATAACTCTCAAATCATGCTACCATGGTTTAACCATTGTTTCATCCCTCATTCTTTGCATCTTCTATTCTATCTTCCTGCCAATGCTAGTTTTCATCTTAATATCATTACTTATCATTTAAAAAAAAAATAATACCCATTCCTAACACAAGAGACAATCCTAGTTCCAGTCAATGCTCTAATTTCCTAGTTATGGCCTCTACAGCAACCTCATGTCTAACCTCCCACTAATAATACTCTCACCTTCACAATCTATTAATAAAAGTTCTGGAAGATTTATTTGTCCCTCCAAGTCAGTTTATATATTGGCTTGCATTCAGAAAATTCAAAACAATTTGGTTCGCCCACAAACACTTTACAACTAACATCCCGGAAATTTTCTGGCCTCCTCCATAAAACTTAGCAGATTGCCGTCTGTTCCTCATCTTACCTATCTTCATTCATAACCTTATCTTATGCAAGGTTTCCCGATTTCCCTTAGTTTGTCCCTGTTTTTTTAATTCCCTTTCTCATTCTGCTAGACCTACCCAAGGCTACGTTCACACTTGAATTTATTTCTAACTCCTGCCAAACGCCCCTATAGCGTTTGATAAGTGTTACACAGGCATTTGGGAAGCGTTTTTAATGTTCCCCAAGCACTCTCCAAACACCCTATGCAGGTTCTTGAGGCGTTTGATAGGCATTTGCAAAGCGTTAAAACCACACCACAAACGCATATAATGAAGTATAATGGTATTAACGCTTTGCAAACTCCTCGCAAATGCTCCACAAACGCCTGACAGGCGTTTGAGGAGCGTCACCATAGACTTGAATGGAAGGCTTCAACTCCTCCTGACTCGATATGAGGCATCAGTTTTGCCGCGATGCTAACGCTTCAGTGTGAACAGCACTGTGTGCTGTCATGTGCAGAATTTTCATTGGCATTTGAGAAGTGTTAAAAATGCTTCCCAAACGCCTTTCTGACGCCTGCTGACAAACCTAGTGTGAACATAAATATACAGAAATCCCCCTGCGCTCCACAGAACCTAGTGAGTAAGCTGCTATCACCTAATTCTCTATACCGCAAGATATGTAAAACAAAAATAATATAAGTGGTGAAGCGCTCAACTTAAATAATCAAAAACTAGTGCAATATCCCCATATATAAATATCACATCCCTAGTGGTATAATGATACCCAAATGATAACTCTTAAGCTATGTAGATATACAAATAATAATAATATAAATAATAATGAATGAAAAACTAGTGCAATATCTTCATATATACATAATATATCCCTGGTGATATAGTGATAAACAACTAATATCTCTTAGACTGTGCAAAAGTGATACTAAAATACAATTAATAATACCAATTTACATGAAATATTAATTACAATAAATTAAATAGTGATGCCACACTGTGCAAAATTATAGAAAAGTGTTCAAATAATGTCACTCCATGCTACAATAGTGCTCTTCGTGAAAATCTTGACGTGACTCCCCTCAATAGCAGAAATGCCCCCTCACCTTCCACATTCAACCCTTGCGGGTCACAGAGCTTTTTATATATATATCTCTGCCAGATATTAATCTCCTCCACTGCCTCCACCGACCTTGATCCTCCTCCAGGCAGTAAGTAACACTCCTGCTATTGAGGGGAGTCACGTCAAGATTTTCACGAAGAGCACTATTGTAGCATGGAGTGACATTATTTGAACACTTTTCTATAATTTTGCACAGTGTGGCATCACTATTTAATTTATTGTAATTAATATTTCATGTAAATTGGTATTATTAATTGTATTTTAGTATCACTTTTGCACAGTCTAAGAGATATTAGTTGTTTATCACTATATCACCATGGATATATTATGTATATATGAAGATATTGCACTAGTTTTTCATTCATTATTATTTATATTATTATTATTTGTATATCTGCATAGCTTAAGAGTTATCATTTGGGTATCATTATACCACTAGGGATGTGATATTTATATATGGGGATATTGCTCTAGTGTGAACATAGCCCAACTTTCAAAAGGTGAAGTTTGGGGATGGCAATGATTACATAGAGTGAACGAAATGGTAAATTCTGTATATATCTGTATTCTGTTTTGTATGCTTTATGTATTTGCATTCTTTTTTCTAAGAAATCAGCCTGCCTATGTAATGTCCCTTGTTACCATGATAGTACAATTGTAATATTAATGTGATATCTATGTAAGCATGTGTATAAAAAACTTCAGTTGTGTCAAATAAACAGTGATACAAGAAAGAAAAGGATCCAGAATCCGCTGCAATGCTTCAACCTTTATTGTAAGTGGTCAGTGGATGGACTGTTAATTACTCACCTGGAACAGCTTTGCTTATGTTTGTTCTTGTGATTTGAAAAGATGCTGAGTGTATCTATTTGTGTCTGTTCCCTACTGCAGTTATTAGTAATTCATTTGGAACTACTAATATATATCTATAAGATGTCCAGAGCAATAGTTACACTGGTTCAGTTTGGACCTTGTAAGTATGTATGTGCCATGCCTGTGGGATCCCTGTAAAAGCTGAAAATCATTGTAGTAGGCCTTACTACTACAGTTATCTTCACTAGCTTCTGGTTCCCTTACAAAGTGGCTGCCCTGTTGCATTGTGAACCCAGGAGGTCCCTTGACTGGCACAGACGCCATTCAGGGCACACTTTGCAGTTAATGAAAAGCATTTTCTGATTGATTGGCTACTATCAGGAAGATCTAAATGATATAATATGATGACCACTAACTGTTTTGCTTCTAATTGCTTCCTACTACTCCATGGTCATTCATTGGATATTCAACCGGATTAATATAAAGGATGATACTTACCCTCTACACAGAATGAACTGATTTTGCTTCATGAGTCCCCTTGGACCCCCAATGAATGTATTTATGTTCAGTGGCATTGTTGTCTGTTCCTCTTGACTTGACAATTGACTTGATAATAAGTTACAACTAGCTACTACGATCAGCGATAGTTTATGTGAGATGCATTACAGTTGCAGATTGGGAATTTTGGAGCCCCAGGGCATACATGTATTGCACTATTGACATATAATTGGTTGATACTTTATAGCAGATGCCTGCACCAATTTTTTGCAATATATATATGCTATTGACGTTTGGACGTTTATTAGATTTCATTTTTATTTTCTATACACTATTGGTGTTGGTTGCACTATATGTTTGTCAGATTAAGTGGAAAGCACCAATTTAATAGATAGTTTTTTTTATTTATTTTTTGTACTATCAGGCCCTGAATGATGATAGCCATCATTCAACCTGGAGGACTGCAGGGGGCAGCTCCAGAATGAAGGCAATTATTGCAGCAAAAGCAGCATTTTTGTATTTTTACAAGTCCAAGGCAGCATATGTCTTTTAAATATCTTGGAGTTACAAGAGATGTACTAAATGCCATCTCGTAGGTTCTTGCAATATCTCCAACTTAGACATGTCCTGCTCTCTCAGTTCAAACAGGCCAGTTTATCCTTACAATCTACTCTGATTATGGAAACCCTAGCTACAACTGCTGACAAATAGGCTTGATATGTTCTTTATATGTGTATCTTATAGAAAAATACTTTCATTTTATTCCTTCCCTGCCAAGGTAGGTGGGAGAAGGATTTGGGGGAGATAAAAAGATGAATCCTGGCAAACTATACTGGAACAAGTGACTTTAGTTTCCTTATCCCCCACCCAAAGATTGTCTTAATTGTTTATTATACATAGAGTATACCATACCCCGCTCAAGCAGCTTCTGTGGGGATGTAGAGATGACCCTAAGTGTCCCTGCTGTAGGTAGCTGATCTTCCTCACATGCTGTGGAAATGTCCTAAACTTGATCCTTATTGGCATATGATAGTGGACATGATTAATAGAGTCTACCAAACGTGGTTAGACCATGACTTGGAGGCATGGGTGGACTGACCATTCGCGCATTGCCCGAGAGCCCAGAGTCAGTAGGGGGCTTGGTGAAAGGCTCACTGGGCACAATTCACTAAGCAGTATCTTACCGCATCCGAATATGTGGTAGGATCCCGCATAGCATTTTAAAAAAAAAGTTTGAATTTGCCAAAAAATGCTACTAAAACACTGCATGAGTTATTTTATCCAGGCATGTGGTAGTTTAGCAGTAAAAGCCATGCATTAATGTTTCAGCCATCAGTGGGGTTCCCACTGACAGCTGAATGTAAAAGAAAGAATTGCTTGCAATTAAAAAAATAATTTAAAAAAACGGCGTGGGGTGCCCCCTTCCATCCATACCAAGCCCTTTGGGGCTGGTATGGATTTTCCCGAGCAAGCACCCCCCCTCCTGAACCATATCAGGACACATGCCCTCAACATGGGGGGGTGTTTTGGGGTGTAGGGGGCTACGCACCCAAAGCACCTTGTCCCCATATTGATGGTGACAAGGACCTCTTCCCCACAACCCTGGCAGGTGGTTGCGGGGGTCTTCATTTGGGGGGCTTATTGGAATCTGGAAGCCCCCTTTAGCAAAGGGAGCCCCAGATCCCGCTCCCCCTATGTGAATGAGTATGGGGCGGGGTAACCTGGGGACATCACGTGTGTGTGACCCCGCCCCTTGTGGCATCATCAACCAAGGCATGCTGGGTCAATGATGTCACAAGGAGGTGGAGCCACACTTGTGTCACTGGGAGGCTCCGCCCCCTTCATATTTAAGAGCTGTCAAGCCAGCAGAGCAGTCAGATGGCCGGGAGCCAGCGTCGGGAGTGGAGCCTTTTTTTTGTCTTTTTTCAGGTAGCTGCGGTGGCGGGCATCGTGATTGACATTGGTTCTACTTCGGAGGACGTTCTTTTATTATCTTCTTTTAATAAAGGACTTGTCAAAGACTGTCTCCTGTCTTTTTTCACACTATACTTTTTCTTGTGAATGGGTAGCGGTACCATTTACCCCAGACTCATTCACATGGGGGGAGTCGGGATCTGATTCCAATAAGTTCCCTGGTTGCTGACCCCCACAACCACAGGCTAGGGCTTTGGGGAAGAGGTTCTTGTCCCCATCAACATGGGGACAAGGTGTTTTGGGGGGGAGGACCCCCCATGTTCAGGGCATGTGACCTGGTATGGTTCAGGAAGGGGGGGTGCTCGCTTTTCCTTCTCCTTTCCTGACCTGCAAGCTCAGATAAGGGTCTGGCATGGATCTTGGGGGGGACCCCATGCCATTTTTTTTAATTTTGGCATGGGGGTTCCCCTTAAAACCCATACCAGACCCGAAGGGCTTGGTATAAATGGAAGGGGGACTCCACGACGTTGTTTTATTATTTGTTTATTCATTTTTAATTCCTTTTCTATGTAGCTGAGCTGCAATATGCAGCTGGGGTGTTGTGTGGGTGTGGCTTTGGCTTGAGGGTAGGTGGAGACACTGGGGGCCCCATTATCTCTTATTTCCCGGGGGCCCCATGAGATGTCAGTCCACCCCTGCTTGGTTGTATGTCTATTGGGGAACCTGGAAGAAAAATTCTTGTCGAAGGTTAGGGTGGTATCATCTGCTGTTGTAGTTGCTTACAAATATTAGTGAACCTTTTGTATTTTTGGAAAAACCATTGCTTGAAGTCTTTATGAAACTTGAAAAAGTGCGTATGGTTTATTGTATTGTAAAAGAAATCCTGGACTTCATCTATAAAATTAGGCATACAAATCATCATTTATCTTAGTCTCTAAGAAAATGTATTTCATTCTTGCAGTGCTAAATAAAAGCACATTGCAAAAAAAAAAAAAAAAAAGCGAAATGAAAAGAGTGAAAGTCTAGAAGATAACATGGATGCTAATCAGCCAGGAGTAAAACGTATCATATAAGCTGTGACAAGCATATAATAGAGACAAAGCCCTGTTCATTCTGCTTCAGTTGTGCTGACTCAATTTGCACTTTTAAAAAGTCAGTGCTATTTTAAAATTTGTCTGTACAGCCTGCTGCTTTGGAAAGCATTTATAATATCTAGCACTGTACCCCTGACAGCCCAGACAAAGGAGAGGAAGTGCTTGTGTCTGTAATGCCGCTTAAATGCTAGTGGAAGTAAATTATGTCTTTGACTAGTGTCAACCCTATCTCCCATCAGCTGAATCCATTTATAAAAAGACTTCACTTTCTGTCAGCCACCAAAACTGGCTTTTTGCATATAAATATCTCTAATGCATCTTAGAAAATCAAGTACAGAACAGTTATAGTTGCAGAACAGTTATATTTGAGCAAGGATGAACAATTATATAATCTTACAGCAAAATAGATTTCATATTCTTAAAAAAAAATGTTGATTCAATTTACAGGAATGTAGTGTCATACAGTTTATTACACCACTTTCCAAATAGAGCAAACACTGAGCCATTATCAAAAAATAAAAATTTCCAAGTCTCGTAAACACAATTGCTACATGGTTAGATTTCAGATACAGTCCTTGTGGCATTGTTTAGATACTAACATGGGAAATACATAAAGAACAATAATAAAAAAAGAGAATTGAGTCAGTTGAGACAGAGAACACATATTATGGATCGATTACATATAGTATGTAATGCACACAAAATACACTTATTATTGAGGCTGCATTTACATCTAAGCGGTTCCCAGTGGTATAGCGCAATCATCTACTGCAGGAGAACTGCAGTAAACATACAACAGTCATACAAATCCATCAGAGGCACTGCAGTTCAGTGTATAATGGAAAACATAGCCCATATCTTATTGTATCAACATACAATTTTTGGGTCCACAGAGATGATTAGTAATGAACATAGGGGTTGATTAAGGCTGGCCATACATTATAAAATGTTCTTGAGATTTTTGGTTTAGATTTACCAAAAACCATATAATAGAAGGTCATACCTAACAACACTTTCAATTGTATCCAATTAGGCAGGCCCTTGCACTACATAGCTGAAGGTAAATTTAAAGGAAATTGGACAGAAAATTGTATAGTGTATGGCCAGCCTTACTTAAACTGGAGCATACAAAACCTGGTGTATCTCTACACAGAAACCAATCAACTTCCAGGTTTTATTGTCAAAGCTTAATTGAGCTGAAGGTAGAAGCTGATTGTCTAGCATGTACAGCTGCACCAGAATTTGCACTCTCTGGTTTTAGCCTGGGTTCACATATATGCATTGCGGTACATCGCATTTGTTTCGCACAGGAACCGCACTGCATTTCTGTGCAATTCACATGCGATTTGTGTGTGGTGCGATTGGAACCATTTATTTTGTATGGCTCTAATCGCACCGCACCCACACCAAAAACGTGCAGGACCCTTTTTTGGGTCCACACTAGAATCAGATCACATGGGTATTCACAGCTATGCGATCCGATTCTGCACATCGCACTGTGTTTTGCGGACCGCTTTTAGGGTGTTGTTAAAATACACACCTGCAGTATTTCGCATGAACAGGGTGCGCTTCTGATGCAGTGTGGAATTCGCACAGAAAACGCTGCAAATTCCTCACTGCATCAGTGTGAACCAGGGCTTAGTCCTCATGCACATTGGACATTTTCCTAATGCTGGTAACATTAGCAGTGTAAAGTCATGTTAAAAACGTGAGTTTTTCAGCTTTTTTAGCGTTTTTGCATTAGCGTTTAGCAGCGTTTTCTCACGTTTTTCCGCATTTGCTAGCAACTTTTTTGGTAAAAAAAAGTCCAAAACTGAGGTTTGCGGAGTTTTACCGCGTTTTTTAGTGTTAGAACGTTTTTACAGCTAAAAATCTCCTCTATAAACCCACTAGTTCTGGGTTTTTTTCCAGCCAAAAAATGTTAATTACAGTCTATGTGTGCATGGACACATAGGATACCATTGGATAAAGAGGGAATATCAGCGAGCGCTTAGTAAACAGAGAAGGGGCTATGCACTAAAAAAGGAAACCATAAAACCCTTCAAAGTAACTAAGATAAGAATGTGCAGCGCTAAACAAGCTATATAAATAAAACGGACACCGTCCTCCAGAGCAACACAGTATGGAAAAATATAGCAACGAATAATGCAGAATAACGCAGCAACAAAGAAGCACCGCTATGTGCACTGACCAGCTAGTATGATGTGGGGGGCCGCCGGACCTCCGTGATCTGGCGGCGTAGCGTCAACGGCGTGCAGGCTCCTCCAAGATGTGTTTCGTACTAAAGTACTTATTCAGTTGGGGTATGCCAATGATCACGGAGGTCTGGCGCCCCCCACATCATACCAGCTGGTCAGTGCACATAGCGGCGCTTCTTTGTAGCTGCGTTACTCTGCATTATTCGTTGCTATATTTTTCCATACTGTGTTGCTCTGGAAGGACGGTGTGTGTTTATTTTTTTTTTATGATTACTAATAAAATTTAATTGAATTACTACACTAAGGGCATTCCCCTTATGGCTCTTTGTTGAGCTTTTAATTCCCCAGAGCTCCCCCTGGTGACCATCCCTGGTTAATGAAGAGGCTGATTATATGTCCTGAAAGTGGACCCCCGGATGTAAAGATACCCTGATGCTACCTACCCATCCTAAGCTGTACCATTTAAGAGGGACTCTGGGCAAACCTCTGTGTGATTAATACATTACGCATTTTCCTTGCGCATCTGGTGAGTGCGCACTTTATCTACTTGTTGCCACCCAGCTTTATGTTGGATTACCACTAGAATTAATCACATCACCTAGGGGACCACGCATGACCCTTGATTTTGAATCTATTTATGGACTTTTATTTATTGTTTTAATTATTATATTATGATGTTCATTTATGGTTTTTACGTGGCCCATACATTTTATTGACCATATTATATTATCTCATTATTTTATTATATTTATTTAGCTTGTTTAGCGTTGCACTTTCTTATCTTAGTTACATAGGATAACATGCTGGGGGGATTTACTAGCTGTAGAAAAAGAACGTCAAAAGCCAAAAACAGCAGCTGTAAAAACATCCAGTGTGCACGAGGACTTAGTATTTCAGCCCTTTAGTGAATTTTTCTGTGTATATGGCAAGTAGACAGAGATGATTCCTATATCAGGCAAAAGCATGCAGACAGCAAATGTGTGTTAAAGTGGAGTTCCACTGACACTGTCAAAAAATAAAAGTCAGCAGCTACAAAAACTGTAGCTGCTGACTTTTAAAAAACAGCCGCTCACCTGTCCCTTGGTCTCGCAGTGTCCTCCCCGCAGCCCGTTTCACCAGCCGTCTGGTGTTCCAGGTGTTGGCATCTTCAGTGTGGGCACCCGGCTGTGACAGCTTGTGGCTTTACAACTGGGTGCCCACTGCGTATGCACGAGTAGTGCTGCGCTTCCTGAATGGACTCGTAGTCTTCTGGGACCTTCACGTGTCCCAGAAGACTACAGGGAGGGAGGGTAGGAAGGACAACTTCCACACCTAGGCGATCACAGCGGAAGTGGGAGCAGGCACCTGTCAATTTCAGGTACCCGCTCCCCAAAGGTGCCAGTCCTTAATGGGGAGCTGGGGACCAGTCTTTAAAGCGGAACTTCCCCTTTTGGGTGCAGCTCTGCTTTATTACCTGTTATAAAAAAGTGCAAATCTAGCCATTCACACCTATACAGTTTGCATTTGAGCCATTTCTGCATTGCGTTTTGTGTTGCATTTTTGCACCTGCGTTTTTATGTGTTTTTGCCACATTTTTATGCATTTTTTTCCTTGTTGCTAGGCAGAGTTAAAACACATCAAAACGCAGCAAAAACGCAGCAAAAACACACTACATGCTTTTCTGCAACGTTTCAAGGGAAATCTATAGAACCAAAAACACAACTGACCCTTTCCACAAAACGCACCGGGTGAAATGCGGAGATGTGAACATGTCCCATTGGAAATTATGTTAAATGGACTGTACTGCGCTTCTGCAAAATGCTGCGGAAAACGCTTAGGTGTGAACCTAGGGTAAGGCAGTGCTGAGCTGAAATATGGTCTCATAAGGTTATGCCCTTTGCGCTCTCCCTAAGGTCAGAGAATATTGGACTTATTATATGTGATAGTGGAATAGGTATTGTTCTTCATAGCTGTCTAAGGAACTTGTTCATACGTGCAGCAGCTCTTTGTGCCCTATGAACAGTGGTTCATAGTGGATTACTTTTCAGAGGCATTTGATAGGCGGTGAGGAAGTGCTGTGTAGGATTACCACCTCATCCCTTTAAAACTGAACACATATTAATTACACAGGTTCTGGGGTTATTTTAATGCAGATAAGGCACTAAAGTAATTACCACCTTAATCAGCCACAGAACATGTGTAATTAATATGTGTTCGGTTTTAAAGGGATGAGGTGGCAACCCTAGTGGTGTGTCTCATTCTCAGCTCCTGTTTTACCCTGTAAAGGTTACATTCTCACCATGTGCAACCCTCTGAATTACATGTGGTTGTGGTGCGGCCCCATAAACGTAATTGAAGGGTGTCTGGCAGCAGTACTTCCCAGTGAATGTAACATGCTGTTTAATTTTTGCCATATCCGTGAAGAAAAGCATCACAGTTGCGGCATGTGTACAGCCCTGAGCAGTTGCATGCCCTTCTTGACGTGGGCGGTTGGGAGGTGGTAAAAGCACAGCTCAACCATCTGCTTTTGCTGCCCCCTGGCCACCCACATGAACAAACCCTTAGCCAGGTAGTAGGCTAAAAAAATACTTCCAAAATCTTTGGGTTAAAATATATGGGGATGTTGCAGCTTTAATTAGAGATACTGTCCATCAACCAACATCAAACATTGAATGTTATTCTAGTAAAATATTGAACGGCATCCAGTAATATACTAGTCAATTGTTTATGAATTAATTTGGAGGAAACTCACCTTACATCTCTTTTTTTCTGCTCAAAGGGATGCTTTGAGCCATTGTGCTGAAATATTAATTCATGTGACATAAATATTTTCTACACAGTTTATTTAACTGCTTCATTCCTGGAGCCCTGTTTTAATTTTTGTACACATTTTAAAATGCAGACTTGGGCCTGTAAATTACTTAAATCCCCCACACTTTAAATATATTTTGTGAAAATAGAGAACCTGGAGAATAAAATGTTGGCACATTAGCACACGTTTATTAAAACTATATTTTCAGTAAAAAAAAATACACAAAAGTTCATTTTAGTGAACACAAAATAATATACATTTTTTCAGTAAAAAGGATTGCTTTGAGTTATTAGGAACCACCATCCACTGCTCTTTTGATCCCATCATCCTCACTGATGCTGTCCACTGCTCTAATGACTTATCAGCCCTCTATGTGAAGGCAATAAAGTTAGGTGTAAACAAAAAAAAAGTTAACAGAAAAATAAAGTAACAAATAAATAAAAAACACAAAACACATAAATGTGCGCATCTGATTCGCCTTTGTATGAAAATGCCAATTCTGTTACACATATTAGATATCACTGCAAATGTCAGAGTGAGAACAATCATTCTAGGGCCATCATTAACTGCCAATGCTATAACCTGTAAAGACTTTTAAAGTGTCTCCTATGGACAATTTTGGGTACAATTTTGTCACCAAACATTTGCACCTGGGTGGCACAGTGGCTTAGTGGTTAGCACGTCTGCCTTGCAGTAAATGGGTCATGGGTTCGATTCCTGACCATGGTGCCTCCTGCCTGGAGTTTGTATGTTCTTCCTGTGCTTGTGTGGGTTTTCTCCGGGTGCTCTGGTTTCCTCCAAAGACATGCTGGTAGGCTAATTAGATCCTGTCTAAATTGGCCCTAATATGTGTATGTATGAATGTAAGTTAGGGACCTTAGATTGTACACCCCTTGAGGGTTAGGGACTGATGTGAGTGATCAATATGTATGTGTAAAGCGCTGCATAAATTGACAGTGCTATATAAGTACTTGAAATAAATAAATATTAAGGGTGTGTGCAATTTTAAGGTTTGACAAGTTTGGTTTGGTTCAATGTCTAACAGTGAAAAACAAGGTATGAACCATTAGATCTGTACAGTGGTACAGGCAGCTTGCATACTATTGGCAATGGCCAGTGGTGAGTAAATATACCCTGTCCATTTCATGTGTGACTTGGCACTTTTTACAGGATGGCAAAATATTATCCATAGGGTGAATTACTCTCCATAAATAGCCATACATTGCCAGCAAGGACTTTTCTGTCAGCATATTCACTGGATGATCCCAATGGGAGCACTTGGGTTTGGCTTGCATGTGTTCAAAATAATAGCACTGTGTTGAAAAAAGTGAATAAAGCTCATAATCCTTCTAATAGCTTTTATTTCCATACACACAAATGCATTGGGAACACTACACATTCTATTCCAAATCAAAACACGAAGAAAAATATATCAAATTTGTGTTGTTCCTCTAAAAAAAGTGAAGAAAGTGAATATTAGACTGTTCAAAAAAATAGCAGTGTTTGTATTCTTCTTTACAAACTCAAACATTCACTATATAAACTGAAAAATGTTTGAAGATTTTGCTTTCCTTTGAATCACTTAATTAATATTTAGTTGTATAAGCACTGTTTCTGAGAACTGCTGTACATCTGTGTTGCATGGAGTCAACCAACTTCTGGCACCTGTGAACAGGTATTCCAGCCCAGGATGATTGGACTACATTCCACAGTTCTTCTCTATTTCTTGGTTTTGCCTCAGAAACTGCATTTTTGATGTCACCCCACAAGTTTTCTATTGGATTAAGATCCGGGGATTGGGCAGGCCACTCCATAAAGTCAATCTTGTTGGTCTGGAACCAAGATGTTGCACGTTTACTGGTGTGTTTGGGGTCGTTGTCTTGTTGGAACACCCATTTCAAGGGCATTTCCTCTTCAGCATAAGGCAGCATGACCTCTTCAAGTATTCTGATGTATTCAAACTGATCCATGATCCCTGGTATGCAATAAATAGGCCCAACACCGTAGTATGAGAAACATCCCCATATCATGATGCTTGCGCAACCATGCTTCACTGTCTTCACAGTGTACTGTGGCTTGAATTCAGTGTTTGGGGGTCGTCTGACAAACTGTCTCCGGCCACTAGACCCAAAAAGAACAATCTTACTTTCATCAGTCCACAAAATGTTGCGCCATTTCTCTTTAGGCCAGTCAATGTGCTCTTTGGCAAATTGTAACCTTTTCAGCACGTCTTTTTTTCAACAGTGGGACTTTGCGGGGGCTTCTTGCAGATAGCTTAGCTTCACATAGGCGTCTTCTAATTGTAACAGTACTCACAGGTAACTTTAGACCTTCTTTGATCTTCCTGGAGCTGATTGTTGGCGGAGTCCTTGCCATTTTGGCTATTCTTCTATCCATTCAAATGGTAGTTTTTTGCTTTCTTCCACGTCTTTCTGGTTTTGGTTGCCATTTGTGATCATTTTAGCTGAGCAGCCTATCATTTTCTGCACTTTTTTATATGTTTTCCCCTCTCCAATCAACTTTTTAATCAAGGTACACTGTTCTTCTGAACAATGTCTGGAACGACCCCTTTTCCTCAGAATTTCAGAGAGAAATGCACTGTAACCAGCATGTACAACATTTGCTGCCTTCCTTAAGGGCAATAATTGCCACCTGTTTTTCAAAGAATGAATGGCCTCATTAATAGAACTCCACACTGCTATTATTTTGAACATGCCCCTTTCAATTAGTGATTCCATTACACAGAATCAGCAGCATGCATGTCATGACTGTTGGGTCTGTTGGATTTCTATTACTCTACTACACCTGCTAGTAAATTATTTGCCATGTAGAAATATAATTTCTACCAAAAACAGTGATTGATCAGGTTAGTGATGTCTGACTGCTATTATTTTGAACACAACTGTACAAGCAACCTGAGATTTCATGTTATCACTCACCCTATTTGCTGCATACGTCTATCAGTGCCTCACATAGTGAACTGCATTTCTGCTGCCAATGCATGCCCTGACTTAGCCCGCCTGGTCATCAATTGAACTAAGCCACATTTCCAACTTTAATCTGTGACTGCATTAATCACTCTACTGTGATTGGACTGTTTACACATCATATTTGCAGTGATATATATTGGAGTTTCTACTATCCACATCCATCTGACATCAATGGAAACTTACTAACACCAGGTCTACACGTCACATCCCGGAGGTGCACCCCGATGCTATTGTTGCAGTTTGGCAGAAGACAGTGATGTCGCTGTATTGCCCGGGGGTCCCATGAGTTGTCAGTCCACCCCTGCTTCTGCCCATCCAATTCTGAGAGCCCTCACACATAACACAACCAGTCGGCTGACCTGATGTTTCACTGCTGTAGTTACATAACTGAGTCACATCTCTACCCCCAGCTTGTGACTAGACAGTCAAGAAGCACCAACAGACTGATGAGGTTATCTCTCTGTTCTTTAATGATGTCACCATGCTCCTTTTTAGCCCACGTGAATTAAATCATCACAATTCCATCATTTATACTAGTTTTTTCTTTCTTCTTTTTATAAAAGAAGATTTGGTAACTAAAGCCCAATTGTCTCATAAAGCTTCTAAATACAAACCAGAGCATACCTACTGGCAGCTAAATGGATTTAAAATATTTGATGCTGCATTAACAACTAAAAAAAGCTCAGTTTCAATAGTCTTAGGCTGATCTGGGTCACTACCTGCATATTTGTATGGTACCAACTTTGAAGTATACTTTTTTTTTTTTTACAATGACCTATTTTTTTAATGAATGTTGGAAAAACTTGCAGAAACTTGCTAACCTCCCCTAAGACCCTAGTCACATGCACCAAAAGATACAGCTTTAATTGCTGACATTGTTACTACAAAGAACATTTCCTGCCTTTATTTTACTTCCTATACCAGCTCTCTGCTGAAACTGATGAGAAGAAACAAAGTGTAAAAGACACAGGGCAAAACAAGGGTACACCACTGATAATAAGTGTTACAGAATAACATTCTGCTCAGAAGTGATACTGTACAAACTTATAAAAAAGTTTTTTTTTCCTTGGCATTGATTATAAGTGTTCAAACATGTTCATTTTGGGTTTGCTGTATCTCTGTAATGGAGGCCATATACACTTTGATTTTATTATCAGATTGATGTGCATTTTGATCAAAATGATTGAATCCTCACACAATCAAAAAGTCAACATTTCCATCCTAATCAATTTAGACTGAATTTAGATCAAATTTGATCAAACGGGTTCGATCAGCCAGGGCAAAAAATTGCCGTTTTGAAACCATTGGCAGCACTGTGATACTTTGTTCATGAATACAATTGTATTTGAATAATCAAATTAGGAGAATACATGATGCAAATAGAGAAGTGATCGCTAAAGGTGACCACACATGCTTACATTTTTTTATCCGCTCAATGTTCAATTCAATCAAAATGACTGAATCCACAAACAATTGAATAGCCCAAACTTTTAATCAATTTAGACTCAATATCGATTGGATTCAGTTATCAAGAAGGATGGAATATTATCAATCATATTGCTTCAATCAGCACTGTGATACTATGTTCATGACAATATGATCATATTTGAAATCAATCAGATTAAGATAACATAGTAGAAACAGAGATGCGATTGAATTCCACTTCCCTGTGTGTGGCAGATCAGTTGAATGGGAAAAGATAGATTGGGAAAAAAAAATAGTAATGTATCAAAGCAGATATGGCCACCATATCTTACTATTGTAAGTTACGGTTATAAATAATTTGAAATCTACTTTCCCATGTGTGGTATAGCGATTGAATGGGCTGTGAAATTGATCATTAGACATGTGTATTTTATTTTGTAAATTATCAATTTTTGGACAAAATTTTAATTTTCAGAGATTCAGTATATGAATCTCCAAATGGAGGTAGTTTGGAATGACCACGAATCCGAATAAAGAAATTAATGAATGCATTCATTTTATTTGTTTCATTCAGGTAAAATCACATGATACAATGGTAGTTCGGGCCCATGGGGAAATGAATTCATTTTTCTAATTTGTTTGACAACTGAGATTCAAGTAAATTTGTGATTTAAATTTAATTTGCAACTGTCACAGTCAGTCAGTTCAATTCCACAGTCTAATACAATTCTTGGGAAAAAAAAATACAGATGCCGCGCTTCTCTCAAATACAAGTAGTGACATGAAAATAATGGCATTAAAAGAATCCCTATGTGAACTAGGTAGTTAAAAGATGTAATAAACAATATGTAAAATAACTATGAACTAATACAGTCCATCTCCACAGCATAGTCCTTTCAACTCAAAAGACTTATGCATTCAAAAATCTTCCTTTTTCATATATAGTGCACCTCCATCATCAGTGACACCAGCTGTGCTCTCACCTGAAATTTTTGACCTCACAACTAAGTCTGGTCAAAATGGCTTGCATCCTTTAGGTGGACATATAGTAATGGTATGACTTCTACCAGGGGTGGACTGACAACTCATGGGGCCCCCGGGCAATAGGGGATCATGGGGCCCCTGTGTCCATGCCCAAACTCAAAAAAGCCTATGAAAAAGGTACCAGGGGCATCTCATAGGGCCCCCTACTGACCCCGGGCCCTCGGGCAGTGCCCGAGTTTCCAAATGGTCAGTCCGCCCCTGACTTCTACCAACATTCTCCTTCACTGTTGATTCAGCTCCTTCTTCTAACTCCTTCTCCTCTGCTCAGCACATATGTAGGAAATACATAGGCAAACCGATAGTGCTTTATCATTTCATTATTTAACTGATATTTTAGTTTTGAGGTAAGATATAATCACTCGTTCTTATTTAAATCTTTGTAATACAATTCTTGGGTTTGAAAAGTTCTGGGCCATCGAATTTTGCATTATTTTTCGATTGCATCTGAAAATAAGGAATCTTCTGAATAGTTTCAATATATGAATATTGAATCCTCCGGAAAATATAGAGCAATCTTCCTAAAATACTTGCAATTTTTTTAATCCACTCGAACCAACGAATATAGGAAATGAATACCGAAGATACAAAACAAATTCTGAAAACAAATCGGTTCAACATAACGACTATAACAACACAATATTCTGTAATGAACGAATGCATTTGAAACAAATGAACGTTTCCAGCATGCACTTTTCTCTTGATTATTTATTGAAGCATGTATGGCCACCATAAATCTGCTGAACACCTTAATGGAATCTATGTTCGTTCTGAAATGTTTAGATATATACACAGATGTAACTAACTTAAAGCCCAATTGAAGCAATGTCTTTTTTATTATTGGTCTGTAGTCAGGCTGCCTAAAAAGTAAGGTATATGTAAATTTTTAGGGCTTTAGAGCTATATTGGTCAATGCTGTGCTGGCAGTATGGTGGAAATCTAGACTGCTCTCTCACAGAGTGCAGTCATGGATATCCCCAGCAGTCTGTCATGGCCCCTGCACAGTGATCCAATCAACATGGCTGTCCAGGGAGCATGAGCGTTGTTGAGTGAAGCACTGTGCAGGGAGTATGTTGGAATGCTTGTAGATCCAGACCGCTGTGCTCTGTGTGAAAGCGGCAGTATGGATGGCCAGCATGCTGCCAACTCATGGTAGACTGATATAGTTCTAAATCATTAACAAATTAAAATAAAAAAAAATTACATATTCCTTACTATTTATGCAAATGAGTGCATACCTGTAAAAAAACATATCTTCAGTTGGGCTATAGTGTAAAAATGTAAAATCTTGTTAGTATGGGAATGTTAAAAAAAAACATGATTTCTTTGTATATTTCTGATTATAAAAGCACATGAGGGCAGGCACATTTGCCCATTACCTATTCAGGATGGAATGCCTGCTTAGTAGTGCTGCAAGGTGACCAAGCGTTACTGGCTATCTTTTTTTAAAAAAATCCATAGTCTACACATGCTAATTCAAACTGGTTAACCCCTAATGTAATTGTTATAATAGGATTATTGAATACATTATCTGATGTGCAAAAATCCACTAGCAGGAGAATCTACATATCTATATATGAAATACAATAATAAATATGAAATGGTGAACAAGCAAATAATGACAATAACAAATAGCATTAATCAAAACAAAACCTCAAAATATGCAGCCACTGAAATTATATGTTCTTTAAAGGAAAAAACAGAGGATTATGCTAATTAAAATGCCATACAGTATAAATGCAGATTAAAGCTGGCTGTACAGTGAAATTTGCCTGTTCATCATGGACCAGAAATATTTCAATCATGGTGTGGTGTCCCTGCTAGACAGAAGTCAATGGTTTGCTTGACTTCTGGTGAAGGGACATGTTGGAAAATGTTTTTTGATCAGCGGCCAGGCCAAACAACTATAGCCTCTGACCAGTGCATTCTGACAGCTGTGGGTGCAGATAATTGGATCAAATGAAACATATTTTCCATTTATCTCATGTGATATTCAAAATGTCAATTCACTGTTAGTTTATGCGGTATTTACCGCAAAAGTAAAAAATGCGCAGAAAATGCAGCATAAACTGACTCTAAAGTCAATTTACAAAGCTAAATAACTAACAAAATAAATTTGTTGAAGGAATCAATTAGTGCTATTAATAAGCTGGCACCTGCTGACAGCAGAATGTAAACAACATACCGGCTTTAAAAAATGTAGAAAAAAAAATAGCATGAGGTGCCCCCCCCCCCCCCCCCCCAATCCCTACCAGGCCCTTCAGGTCTGGTATGGTTTTTAAGGGGAACCCCACGCCAAAGTTTTTTTTTTTTAAATGTATTGGGACTGACAACTCATGGGGCCCCCGGGCAAGAGGGGATCATGGGGCCCCTGTGTCCTTGCCCACACCCAAAAAAGCCTATGAAAAAGCCAATGAAAGGTACCAGGGGCATCTGGGCCCTCGGGCAGTGCCTGAGTGCTTTAATGGTCAGTCCGCCCCTGCCCAGACCCTTATCCGAGCATGCTGCCCAGCAGGCCAAGAAAGGGGGGATGCTTTCATAACAACCATGACAGTTACTGTTTGTTAAAGAATGCTGAATTACCTTGTAGCACAACAATAACCTTTCTATCTTTTTTATAGGGTTTGAAAGAGGTACTGAGTGTTCACATTACTATTCCTTTTTAACTCTTTTGTGACCAGAGTCCATTTGCAAATTTAACAGATTCAACTTGCCTTGTTTAACTTCACAATAACTCTATTGCTAATTTGCATATCTAAGACCTATATGGCCAGCACAGTGGCATAGTGGTTTGCACTTCCGCCTGGCAAT
The DNA here is from genome assembly GCF_062004578.1 of Staurois parvus. NCBI lineage: Eukaryota > Metazoa > Chordata > Amphibia > Anura > Ranidae > Staurois > Staurois parvus. The sequence goes on from NW_028317813.1 coordinate 2,374,351, forward strand.
ACTAGGGTCATCAATCTGTTTGTATCCCAACTACAACACCACCTGCTTGGAGTTTGCAGGTTCTCCTTGCTGGAGTGAATTTCCTTCAGGTACTCCTGTTTCCTCCTACACTCCAAAGACATGCTGGTAGGTTAATTGGCTCCTGTCTAAATTGGTCTATGTATGAATGTGAGTTAGGGACCTTTGCCTGTAAGCTCCTTGAGGGCAGAGACTGATGTAAATGTATAATATTTATGTAAAGTGCTGTATAAATTGTCAGTGCTGTATAAATAATAATATATACTCATTTTATTTGGTACATGGTTTGAGTAAAACCCTGTTTTTTTTAATACTGTAATTGTGTCTGACTATTACAGTATTAATAAAACTTAACAATATCACTTCAGATCAAGAACCGCCAGCTGCATAAATTGTTGGCTGGTAACTCTGAAAGTAAAAAAAAAGGCTTTTTGTCAGTATGGGGCATTGCGATGGGAAATATTTTTAAACATTTATAAATAGATTACAGGCTGGAACAGGTTGAATATCAATAACGCACAGATCTATTTGAATATGAATAAACTGTAATGTCTGCATCTGAACAAAAGTAAATCTGAATTAATCTGACTCCAATTATTTTGCCTCACTTTTTATAGTAGCCCAGTTCTGAAGTAGTACCATAGAAAGTAAGAGTAAAGGTTAAACAGGTGTCTCTTTTAACAACATCTTTTGTGATTAAAACATTCTGTAACAGGACATCTAATTAAACACGCATGTAAATGGATGCTTGAAATTGCTGGTTTTTGGTGATAGCTGGCAGATATGTGAATTATTTAGCCAGTGCAGGGAATAAAGACTGGGCTTGTGAAATTAGCTCATTAATCCAAACATTGAAAGAGATGTCAAAACCTTACCCTGAAGCTATTAGAAACATGCGATCACAGTGTCCTTGAAAGTCTCTTATGGATAGATGTGTAGGGGTGTGATTAACCCAACAGGCCAGAGAAATGTGTCATATTAATGTGTTACTCAGATGTCGGTTTTGTCCCTGGGCATTGCAGTGAAGTCAGCTGATAAAGCACAGTCACAATACAACCTGACACATCACATTGAAGCCATGCTGTCAGAATGTACATAGGGAGAAGGCAAATATGATCTAAAATTAATTCTCTACTTCATGCAGAGAATGGATCTTAAACAAATAAGTGCTCTGACAGATGAGCATTAGGAAACATCCCGATACATACAGAATTCTATTAAAACTTTATAGATCATTTTATATGTTGTGGGATTTCAGTGGTCTCTTATCATTCAATTAAATTGTCCCTATGATTAATGGTTTTTAACTCTAATTTCTTATCTTGAAAAGAGCGCATTTCAATTTGAACAATTTAAAAAATATACAGCAGTACCATTGGTGTAGTTAATTGGTGTAAATATTAAGGCCTCATGCACACAGGGCTTTTTTGCAGTGTCTTTTAGGGGCGTCAGGCATTCTTTTTTACTACTTCCAAATGGCCCTCTATGTTATCCTGTGTGTCCATGCACACATAGACTTTTAGAAGCTTTTAGTAGCAGTAGCGTTTACCAGTAAGAAAAAAACCCCAGGGTCAGTACGTCCAAGAACAGCAGCGTTTTGCAGAAAAACGCTTGATGCGACTAAACGCTAGGTGCGTTTAGCACTTGAGTGGTAATTCATTTCAATGGCCAGAATACATTATCATTCTGTCCAATGAAATTAATTATTGCCCGAGTGCTTGATGCTTGTAAATGCTCCTAAACACTTGTAAAAGCGTTAGATACTCTTTCAAGCATCAGGCGTTTTTTCTGCAAAAATGCTGCTTCCAGGAGGACAGCTTCAAGGAAAGTTTTTTTTTTATGTCCTGTGTGCATGAGTCCTAAGAGTATGTGTTATAAATGGTCAATGTCAAAGTAAGTTTCAACAAAATCAGTAAGTCCCAAAAGAAGCAAAGCCACTCTTTGCCAAGAAACAGCTCCAAAGATGCTCTGAGGATGTCCTGGATTGCCCTCAGCACTTGCTTTTTCTGGACACAACATCATAAAATATGACTGCTGAATATCAGTACACATAATTCATTGTAACACTCGCAGGATAAAATATATGAGACATGCACAGCAATGCCCTACGGCCTGAACAGGATTTTTCGTCATCTTAGGTTTGGGTTATGGTGGTGTAAACAGGTGAAAGGGCCCGTTTTCTTACAGTACAGCCATTCTGTCTGACAGTGCTTCTCTATAGCTGGAGAAGTACATACCAGTATAATTGGTGATGGCAGACTCCAAGGAAGGAGTCTGGGATTCAGTCTTCTCCCTGGTAACATCTTTACTGTTGCTGTGCTAAATTGGCTGGTATATCTGCTTCGACTGTACTCAAAGACTGCTACTGCGAGCCTGGGGAGAAGGCTGGGAGCTGCTGCTAGAGGCCGTGTGCTCAGAGTCTTATTGCTGTGCAGAGGTCTGTGTGGTTTCTGGGGAGAGAAGTTCGGACTTGCTGCTGCTGAGACCATGCACTATGTTGCCACCTTAAAGAATGTAAGACTGCTGCAGGAGAATGCTACAGAGAACCTTTGTCGCTGAGAGACTCACGTAACTGCTGAACCAAGGTTGGGCTTAGTGTCCTGGACAATTCCCCAAGGCTACATGTTAGTGTTTCTGTGTTTTTCTAGAGTGTGCTGCTGATTCATTTTTATTAGACACTGTGGCTGTTTCTGGATCCTGGAAACAGGACCAGTTGGAGATGCAACAGTTCGCCAGATTAAGGGAGGGGCGGTCATCACAGGACTGTCAGAAACCATGGACTGTATCTGCGGTGAGAGGCTCTGGCCATTTGTTCTGCTTGTTTGCTGGGCCTTTGGAAGTTCCTTCAGAGTATGGGCCCCAATGCCAGCAGGGCTGAGTTTAAGTGATTGTAGACCCTCACCCTTTTTTAAAAATGATCAGATAACTTCTGTTCTCACTTGCATAAGAATTGGGGAAGGAGAAACATCAGCACAGTGAACTTCCTAGTGAATGGCTGTGTGGAAGAAGGGGGTGTCAAGACAAGTGTGGCCATTGATGGAGAGTAGGCTTTTTTCTTAGCACAGCTAGAGAACTGACCACAGTGTGTTCTCCTGCTTAGTGTTGTCAGTTTTTAATAGAAAAGCAGAAGAACTGGCAGGAACACCATGGATTTCACAAAAAGGAAGCAAAACAAATAGAACAGGATACATTTCCATACAAGCACATGGTACAGGAGGCACATATCAGGAATATGAAATGCTGGGTTTACATATTCTTTAACATCCCGCTGGTCAGTGGAGTAGGTGTAGACAAGACCTTTTGTACTTACGGCTTTCTCTTGAGGATAAGCCATCGTATGCCAACAAGTGTGTTGCACTACATACTGTTTGATTTTGCATTTGTTTGTGCAACCCTTTTTTTCAGAACTAACTTGAATCTGGTAATAAAGCCCATAAAAACTGTTCAGGTGTGTCAGCATAATTCGGGAAGGTCATCACTGGTGCAAGGCAGAAAGGACCCAAAAAATCCAGCATCTCCTCCGGTGGTTGCACTACACTAGTTGGAGTGGTGATGCTCTTTCTTATTAAGTGATAACAGCTTCTCACATGGTCATTTTGCTTTGAAAATGAGACCCTATAAGACTTCTTGGCCAGCTGTAAATAGAACTCTGTGGGTTAGTTCAGCGATGCATGTACACTTTGAAAACTGAAGTTTTCTTGTAGCGATGAATTGATATGTCATGAGAGGTAAATTGGTGATCTCTCTGGAAGATGCCTGGTTGGGACGAAGCAATGATAGGCAACACATGACTGAGCTAACACAAAATGAGTAGGAGAGATGAAGTACAAGCACTCTGTGTTATCTGAAGCCTTGTCTGTTCAAGTAATTATTTATGTCATATAATCTTTACTCTGGCTTCCAGTTCAAAGAACAGATTTTAATACCAGCATGATTTTTTATGATAATGAATTCTTGATTGAATGACATTAATATTGGCTAAGGTGCCTGCCTCCCCCTCAATGCAATCTGCCCGCTGAAGAGAAGTATGACAAGTTTTATTTAATCTGCCACAAAACAGCACAGTGCTGGAACACACACAGCCCATCAGAACTGGGTTTGACAAAAACTTCTTTCACATACACACAGGGAGTTATCACTCAGTCCTCTTGTAAATCAAGATAACATGTGCAACAGCTCCCTCACTATAAGTATGTTGCTGAGTGATGGTTGAATTCTTTCCATCCACTAAGATCAATTAAAAAGCTGGAGGAAAAACAAAAGTGTAAAAAAAATTCTAAACACAGCATCAAAACTATCGGCCTCAATCTTTACCATTTATCAAAGTACACCATCAAATGAAAACACCTTTGAGAGAATAAAATGTACCTGTAAACCTACATAACACTCCTGCTGCCAGTTCTGATTGTAAGTTGTAGCAGTCTCTCAACTCACCAAAGCTTACAAATTAGCTATCTGTAGCATAGAGTTATGCTGGGCACAGGGGCGGGCTGACCATTTGGAAACTCTGGCACTGCCCGAGGGTCTGAGTCAGTAGGGGGTCCCATGAGGTGCCAATGGTACCTTTTTCATAGGCTTTTTTGAGTTTGGGCAAGGACACAGTGGCCCCATGATCCCCTATTGCCCGGGGGCCCCATGAGTTGTCAGTCCACCCCTGGCTAGGCATAGATGGTTTGAACCTTGGATGCTGGCCATAGATGGTTTGAACTTTGGATGCTGGCCATAGATGGTTTGAACCTTGGATGCTGGCCATATATGGTTTTAACCTTGGATGCTGGCCATAGATGGTTTGAACCTTGGATGCTGGCCATAGATGGTTTGAACCTTGGATAGTTCAGCAGAGATTCGAAGCATCTATGGGCAGGCTGATTGTACCCAATTAGATTGTTGTACGACTAAGGTACAACCAGCCTGTCGGATTTTCCATGTAATTATTGCCAGTGGCTATAGCCACTAGCAATAATCACTGTGTTCTCCTGGCAAAGAGAGCTTCCCCCCACGCAACCACTGGAAAAACACAATAGCTCTACGGGAGGGAATCAGAGAGAGCCTGACAGTGACCAACAACACCCCTGCCCCATCCCCCCCCACCAAAGAGAGCCTTCCACTAACACCCCCCCCCCCGGTGACAGAGAGAAAGACACTCACCTTCACAGATCTGGCCATCCCCAGGAACTCCAGTTGGCTCTGCATACACCATCGAGCAGCCCACAGCCTTTCTTGGATCCCACCTGGTCCCCATGCCACATATGCCCCATCTTCTGGGGGGCAGTGCTGCCCCCCTAAAAAATGCCACCCTTGGCAAATGCCTTGTGGTAAATACACCCCTGCTTAGAAGATCAGCAACTGCAACCCCACATTTCACTTAGAACAGGTTCTCCACTAATGACCTTAGATACTCCTCTCTTTGACAAAGACGAGACACGAAAGATTTGCCCATCCTAAACCCAATGCAAATTGTGTCCTGACTCCGATGAGCTTGAAAGTTCTTCACTAAAGTGTATGTCAGGGCAAAATTAAAAAAAAAAGAAAAACATTTTCAGTACATCTCTTTTCTGCATTCAAATCCTAACCAGTGCTGCCAGCCTTACTTGCTGAATCACTGAGCTCTTCCCACCCATTTTGGTGTCCCTCTTCATGCGTGTACAATAATATTTTTCCCACAAGGGAAAGGGTTCTTTGGAGATGTAGTTCTGGTTCGTTGCCTAGGGAAAGAGAAATGACCTCCCAACACCTTGCCGATAAAAGCAGTAATAGATAGTCCACATCAAAGTTCCAATGTAAAAAGGTAATACATTTTATTGATACATAAGGCTAAAAACACAACCCTGCAGGAAAAGCTGACATATTTCAGCTTAAAACAGCCAAATGCCTGTTTCACATTTCTGTTGTATAAGAGCAGTGTGAACAGCAAGCTTTTACAAAGAATATGCAGAGCTTTCAGCAAGCTTTGTTGATGCTTTTAAAATACCCTTCAGCTCCAGTTTGTAAATGTTAAACAAAGCTCCTAATGAGAGTGCTGATTGTCACTTTAAACATGCTCCTAGAAGGCTTCAACAGGCTTTTCACAAGCTTCAAGAAGAGCTGAAGCCTGCTAGCAGCTTGTTTAGGAATCATGGAATTTTTTAAAACTAGTGCTTTTACAGGCATTTGACTTTTTTTCTGTCTACAGGCAGAAAAAAAACATCTCCAGCGTGATCAAGAAAGGGAACTTTTAAGCAGAAAAATCTCTAAACGTGTAAAATCCTCTAAACACATTTAAACGCTCACCGTGTTTACCGCTTGAACATTCTTCATTCTAATGGCAAAAATACATTATTATTATAGCCAATGGAATCCATAACCACTCACGTGCTTCTAAACATGTCTGAATGAGTGTAAACATGTCTAAACACATGTGCAAAACATGGCTTTAGACACTTCCCCTGCCAGGGGTAAAGGCGTGCAAGGTAGCTAAGCAAACACTCAGTGTGCATGAGATCATAAAGTGACAATCAGCATGCCTATTATGATATATGTTCAACATTTACAAACTAGGGCTGAATGGTACTTTAAAAGTATTTATAACTCTGCCCCAAATTATGTCACCAATCGTCTCTCCAAATATCACCTAAACCGTCCTCTTCACTCCTACCACGACCTCCTGCTCCCTAGCTCCCTTGTCTCCTCCTCTCATGCTTGTCTCCAGGACTTCTCCAGAGCCTCCCCATCCTCTGGAACTCTCTACCCCAATCTATCCAACGATCGCCTACTCTGCCCACTTTTAGGCAATCTCTGAAAACCTCCCTCTTCAGGGAAGCCTGTCCTGTCTTCAGCTAATAACCAAATCTTCTATTTCTCCCATCAGTTTGTCCCCCACAGTTATTACCTTTTTTTTACCACCAGGGCCCTTCTAACCCTCTTGTATTGAACTGTATTGTTGCTGTATTGTCTCCCTTTATATTGTAAAGCGCTGAGCAAACTGTTGGCGCTATATAAATCCTGTATAATAATAATAATAATAATAAAAACGTCAACAAAGCTTGCTGAAAGCCTTCCATATTCTTTGTAAAAGCTTGCTGTTTCCATTGACAAGCTGAATTCCTTGTGAAATTGACCAAAGTCATAGCTGAGGGAGCTATGACTACATTTGTTTTTGTCTGACACGTCAGCTTTTCTCGCAGGGCTGTGTTTTAACCTTATGTATCCATAAAATGTATTACATTTTTATATTGGAACTTTCTGTGTTGTGGACTGTCTCTTACTAATATTACTAATGTCCTATTGGAAGTGAGCTGGCAGAAGCTAAAGTTGGGCTGAGAAGCCCTGCAATCTGTTTAATTGGGCTATAAGAATTGAGCATTTCTCTTGGATTTTATGTTATGGTAATAATATCATACAGAATAATAAAAGCTGTTTGTGGATGTATCTTCTACAGCACAGGCGTCAAACTGGCGGCCCTCCAGCTGTTGCCAAACTACAAGTCCCATGAGGCATTGCAAGACTGACAGTTACAAGCATGACTCCCAAAGGCAGAGACATGATGGGACTTGTAGTTTCACAACAGCTGGAGGGCCACCAGTTTGTCACCCCTGATCTACAGGAACAAGGTCAAATAAGAAATAAGCAGTCACATGCATTCACTCATTCTTGCTCTTGTTAACTCATATGCTGCCAGTTATTACTGGTATTGCTTACCAGTAACATGCTAGTTATATAAGAGCAGCCATACATGGATTACAATGTGTTTGGTTCAGCATAGACCAGACAAATGACGATCCATGTATGAGCAGGCTGGTTGTACAGAAATCGATCTATTGATCAGGGGCGGACTGACAACTCATGGGGCCCCTGGGCAATGGGGGATCATGGGACCCCTGTGTTCTTGCCCACACCCAAAAAAGCCTATGAAAAAGGTACCAGGGGCATCTCATGGGGCCCCCTACTGACCCCGGGCCCTCGGGCAATGCCCAAGTGCTCGAATGGTCAGTCCGCCCCTGCTATCGATCAACTTATGCACAACCAGCCTGTCTGTTTTTTTTCCAAATGATCAGTTCCACTGGCTACAGCTGGCAGCACTGATCAGTGTATTCTGACAGCAGGCAAGGCTCCCCACTATCAGAACACACTAGCACAGTGGGAGTGATTCCCCCACCCACCTCAAATGTGGGGATCATTTTTTTTTGTTCAACCCACTGGTTGAACAAAAAAATTATTCATGTATGGCCAGCTTTACGGTCTATCACTGACCTACAGCATCCATACAGTGCACAGGAAGTGCAAAAAAAAAAAAGATCAGAACGCTGAGATACCAGTGGAAAATTCATGGGACCTTCAAAACAGGATCAGGAATCTAATTTTGCTCACAGGTCCCCCAGGCCTCTTGAAGCAGTTTGCAATCATCATCAAAATATAGTGAAAACAAGACTGTTCTCAACCCGTCTAGAGTTTGAAGAATCAAGACCATTGTATGATATGCAATTATTTCTTTGGCCCTGTTTTCATTTACTTTAGCAGTGACTCTTGGCTGGAATAGGGGGAGACGGCTCGAGCATGTGAGCATGGAATAAACCTTGCTTGTACAATTCCACTATGGTCTACTACGTTTTTTTCCATTATGAATAAACATGTGAATAGATTACTCACTCGTATCTAGACTGAACTCCAATGGCTTTTGGAGAAAAGTCAGTATAGAATACAATCCTTGGCTTCTGTTTAGAAATGGGGTGTACAGTAGTGCATTACAAAGTTGTAAACTAGGCAAAAGAAGATGTTCAAATAATGTTAGTAGAGTAGCAATGAATATAGCAAGTGAATGGTTCTTGAAGAGCTGCAGTCACATATATAGACAAAAGATATGAGACAAAATGTAGATGGATGGAACATAGACCAATGTTGTAATTAAAAAGTATGTAAACCCAACATTTCATATTCCTGATATGTGCCTGCTGTACCATGCACTTGTATGAAAAAGTATCCTGTTCTCTTTGTATTGCTTCCTTTGTGTGAAATCCCTGGTGTTCCTGCCAGTCCCTCTGCTTTCCTATTAAAAACTGACCACACTAAGCTGGAGAACACATTGTGGTCCATTCTCAAGCTGTGCTGGGAACACAGCCTGCTCTTCTCCAATGCTCAGACTAAGGGCTCATGTACACTGACGTTTAGGAGCTGTTCAGCATTTTGTTCAACAGCCCCTGAACTCTCCCTAATGTTTTCCTATGTGTCCATGTACACATCTTCATTTTCAGGCAGTTGAATTTACAGTAGTTTTTTTTAACGCACCAAACTTGCATTCAGGAGTAGATTTTACCGGCGTTTCAAACACCAAATGCTTGTAAATGCGTGTAAACGCGGTTAACCGTGTTTATACGTGTTTGCGTTTCGAAGCATTTTTTAACTGTTTTTTTATTATTATTATTTTATTAAAAAATGTTATGGGTTAGGGGGTTAAGGGTAGAGGTTAATTATTATTTATTTATTTATTTTTTTTATTTAGTTATGATTATATTAATTTATTTGTATATTTATTTTACATTTAATCACTGTTCAACAAATTTTTATTTTTTGCCAGTTTTGGAAACAAAAGGATCCATTTCTTAATGAATTTCACATTCTGAGTTCAAATATAACAATGAAATTTGTCAATTGGCTCTAGTTTTTCTGTAAACGGAAAGTTTTCTACTATAGGCGTAATGACTACATAATGCACAATAATTATATAGATAGATGTCTTTCCACAAATATAAAGCAAGTGATATTGACTACATAACAAAGCCTAAATGGCATAATATATTGCATAGGATTACCAAGAAAAATTATAGCCATAAGCTAAGTTGAATCATTTTAATACTTAGGATTCTCACTAGTTTTGTCTTCAGTTTGTGTCGGTTTTGCTTCTCTTGGCTTTTCTCTTGTATTCGAGGAAAGGGCTATCTCTTACAACTGCACGTGACTACACGCTTCAGGTTCTTCCTCACTTGACTCAACCACAAAGGATTCTGGTGCTTTAGGAATTGGTAGCCCCTCTCCATGAGGAACTGGACGTATTGCCGATGGAATATTTGGATAGTGCACAGATAACTTTTTCTTCTTATTTAGCCCTTTTACAATTGGAGGCACCATACAAAAGTAACAATTACTAACATGATCTGTTGGCTCTCTCCAAATCATTGGCACAGCGAAAGGCATAGATGCCTTTTTTCCATTCAACCATTGCTCCAGTGCCGTCCCACAAGAATTGCAGCATATATGTGGTGCCCAGCTCATGTCCTGGTCTCCTATCTTGCAGCCAAAATACAAGTTGTAGGCTTTCTTAATCATTCCTGTTATCCTCCTTTTTTGTGAGATAAAAGTTATTTCACCGCAGATATAGCAGAAATTATCTGCTTTATTCACACAAGTTCGAGGCATTACTGAGTAGCCTATATAAGCATAAAACGAAATGTAAAGACGTTGTCGAACTACAATCAGCTACAGATACTGCAGCTTTTATGCAGTGAAGTGATGCAGTTAAAGGCTAATATTGCATCATCTCAGTATACATGCAATTTTCTATTGGTCACCAGTATCAATTGCGCAATATGCAGCTGAAGTTGCATCATTATTTTGAATGGCTTACGTCATTAGATGGGTGAATATATCATGGAAACTAGAGCCAATCAACATTTTTTAGGGTCATTTTCGTTTTCAGCACCCCAAAATTATGTAAGATTAGCTAATTTTATGCCCAAAACTTTTTACCTGTTGAACAGTGTTATTATTATTATAAAGACATTAAATAATTATTAACCCTTAACCCTAATTCAGCCATCCCAGGACTCCTTCTTCTCATTGGCTGAGAGAGAAGGGGGAGCCATTGGCTCCCACTGCTGTCAATCACAGTCAGTGAGCCAATGAGAAAAGAGAGGGGGCAGGGCTGAGCCATTGGCTCTGTGTTTGAATGGACACATGGAGCAGCGGGTGCCCCCATAGCAAGTTGCTTGCTCTGGGGGCGCCTGACAGGTGGGAGGGTCTAGGAGAGCCTGCGGGGGACCCAAGAAGAGGAGGATCCAGGCTGCTCTGTGTAAAACCATTACACAGAGCAGGTAAGTATAGACATGTTTGTTCTTTAAAAAATAAGACTTTAGAATAACTTTAAAGATGCTACCCTCAAGTGTGAATCCAGACTTAGGCAGCTGAAAACAGAGGGTATGTGATCTCTTATCTCATCTATACACCAATGCCTTGCATTTCTATTTCAAACTGAATGGGTTGTTTTACAAGCTAAGGGTTTACATATATATATATATATATATATATATTGCTATTACTTTCTATTGAACCAAGGCCTGCATCCCTATTGTTTTACCAGAATTGGTTGAATCCATAAAATAAATATAATGTAGTTACTATTTTTGCATTTGATCCATGTGAGGCTACATATGAAACAAAACCAGTTGATTTAATACAGAAATGTAGATGATATACGAATTTGGGGTGTATGTTGTATCTATTCCTGTCATGTACTGCTCATTCTGATGATTCATAATGGTTGAACAGGCTTTGATTTACTGTGCACACCGAAGATCTCTTTTTATTTTTTAAATGTATTTTTAATAAGCTGGGAACCCTCCATGTAGCTTGCTCCTAGCACCAAATTTATTCTAGAACACCATTATTGATTCTGCCTACAGGCTGCATACCTTCACTTCAAAGAAAAATGTATCAACAAGGACATTTCACTAAAATTTATTACGAAATAATGTTTGAAGAGATTTCCCAAATCAGTCATTACCGGCAGGATGACTTTAAGCATAAGGGCAAAATGGGCAGGTATACAGGTCCACCATTCCAGGGGGCCATCAGTGCAACCACTGGCATTAACACTGTGAAAGATCAAGTGTGGGCACTGAATTGGAAAACAGTGGACTGCTTTCTTGTTGGTTCATTCACTCCAGCAAGCATCATTTTGGCCAATTCAAAGATAGGACTTAGTAAAGCATATTAGCCAGCAACAACAGCTCTAAAATGTTCTATAAATTATCCCACGTGGCAGCCACAGGTGATCACTAAAATTAAAAAGCAGTACATTCTGTCCCTGACCATCACTGTCATAAAATACTTTATTATCATTGCATGTCCACTGACCTCCAATGTAAAGGGGGTTTGAGCGAGCTTTTCCAATGACCACCAATTTAAAGCAGTATTACACCCAATCATTTATTGTATTGCAGCTTACCAATTTTTAATGTGATGGCTGCGTTGGTTTCCTTTTTTAGGCTTTCTTTCTTCTATTTTCATCTAGCGATTCAGCCAGTAACCCTGCTGTTTTTCAGAAGCTCAAGCTCTTCAGCAGAATATATCAGTTTACATGGATAAGACAATCCATTTACCACTGCCAGGAGTTACATTATTATTATTATAATTATACAGGATTTATATTATTATTATTATTATTATTATACAGTATTTATAAAGCGCCAATAGTTCACTCAGCGCTGTACATTACAAAGGGGGACAGAACATGTGACAGAACAATACCAATACAATGCAAAACATGAGGGGATCGAGGGCCCTGCTCTTTCGAGCTTATAGCGCCAACAGATTGCTCAGCGCTTTACAATATAACGGGAGACAATACAGCAACAATACAGTTCAATACCAGAGGGAAAGGAGGGCCCTGCTCCTTGGAGCTTACAATCTAAGAGGGAGGGACTAGTGGTACAAAAGGTAGTAACTGTGGGGGATGGACTGGTAGGAGGAGTAGAAGATTCCAGTATTAGCTGAGGGCAGGATAGGCTTCCCTGAAGAGATAGGTTTTCAGAGATCACCTAAGAGTGAGCAGAGTAGGCGATAGTCTGATAAATTGGGGTATTATTATTATTATACAGTATTTATATAGCGCCAAAAAGTTTGCTCAGCGCTGCAAATTTTTTTTTTTTAAATTTCCATATTTTGTGTTTCATTTTTATCGTTTTCTATTTTTGTTCTTAAATTTTAATTTAATATTTTTTGATTTTCTATTTTTCTATTTATTTATTTTTAATTTGACCTTTTTTGACCTCTTAGTTTGATTCGTTAATTCTTTTGAATATTAATTGTTTTTATTGATGATGGGATACACATCAGGTTAATATTTTGGATATTAACCTTGCATGTCTATAATAATAGGTACTATAAGTTTTGCAGGTCCTCCATTCATCATGTTACTATAGTATCACTATATCAGCTGATGCTGTGAGTAATGTTGAATGATAACAATGGAAATTTTGTTTGGTGTAGTTACCCAATTCTGTATTATGTATGGAGCCTAATGTTTGCCAGTAAATGTCATAATTTCCTGTGAGACAGGATGATCCATTTCCTGAGAGACGCAAGTGTAATCAAATGTAATTATCAATCTGGTGATCTAATTAGTGCTCTCCAATATAAGCCATTAGCTGTACCACGCCGTCATCCCTATGATTAAGTCAGGATATGACGAAACACGTCAGAATGTGATGGTGCGGCGAACCGGAAGTGATGCAGATCCATAACCGGAAGTGACCTGACAGCGTTCTGTCCGGCAGTTCCAGAGGTGGTGAGATCATCATGTGGCATCTGAGTCACTGAATGATATGTTTTAAAAGGCTTATTGAGTTTTTAATTGCTGGACGTGCAATATTTGGCTTATTAAAGTTGTTTACCTTGGGTAATACACGATTGGAGCAAAATGTTTTCTCTTTCTATGTAACAATGGAGTGGAGTATTTACTATGATCCTGGCAACCATTCATGGTAAGGGTGATTCTTGGAGGAACCTCTTCATCTCAGTATTTGGATACTTTTATAATCAGGCTAATTAAAGGCTTTGTTCTGGTGAGTGCACACCTGAGAGGGGATGCATGACGGGCACAGCACGTGGTTTCAACGTATTGATATAATTTTTCACTGGAAATTATTTTTAAGTGGACTCATATTGTGGAAATTATATTGGACTTTAATTTTTCATCACGGGGCTTATTATTTATAATATATATTATTTTTTTGGGAACATCACTGTTTATGTTTACAGTCACATGTATTATTTTTTTTATTTTGTGCACATTATGTTTATGTTACAGGAATGTTAATGAAGACAGAAAATGACACACATGAATGCTAATTAGAGTTTATGTGTCGCATATGTCATGCGCTGCTATTAATCACTAAAATTAGGGGTGATAATATATAATGTATGTTTTATATTGGAAGAAAAGTGGCAGCAATGTAATATATAAGAGAGGTTTGTTTAGTGGCATTTGGTGCAATTTGGTGATCTTAGATTAATTTTTTAGAGTGGTCACTTATAAGAAATGTTTATCAACTATGCTTTTGCCTGCTGTCTGTAGTAGTAGGATTCAAGATAACAGAGGGGTCTTACATATGTCAAGAGCTTCAGAGTAGAGTTCTGAATAGAGAAAAACAGTTTTTGGTTTTCTCTGGGTTTTGTAATTCCTGGACAGGGTCTGTTTGTCCAGAGGCTTCGAAGAGATTGGGTGGGATGAAGCCTCTACCCCTATGCCCTGGTCCTACGTGACTGAGGCCCTAAGCCTGATGTTCCTGCCTGGAACAATGCTTTGGCTGTGCTGACCATATCTCTGTCTGCTGCCTGTACTGACCCAGACCCTTTTATGGGCCATGTTCCTGCTTGCTGCCTGGACAAAAACTCTGGCTGTGCTGACCATATCTCTGCCTGCTGCCTATAATAATCCAGGACATTTTATGTACCATATTCCTGCCTGCTGCCTGGACAAATTGGCTACCTTGGCTGTGCTGACCATATCTCTGCCTGTTGCCTGTAATGATCCAGGACATTTTATGGACCATGTTTCTGCCTGCTGCTTGGGCAAATACTTTGGCTTTTCTGACCATACAGTATCTCAGAGAAGTAAGTACACCCCTCACATTTCTGTAAATATTTTATTCTATCTTTTCATGTGACAACACTGCAGAAATGACACTTTGCTACAATGTAAAGTAGTGAGTGTACAGCTTGTATAACAGTGTAAATTTGCTGTCCCCTCAAAATAACTCAACACACAGCCATTAATGTCTAAACCGCTGGCAGCAAAAGTGAGTACACCCCTAAGTGAAAATGTCCAATTTGGGCCCAATTAGCCATTTTTCCTCCCCAGTGTCATGTGACTCATTAGTGTTACAAGGTCTCAGGTGTGAATGGGGAGCAGGTGTGTTATATTTGGTGTTATCGCTCTCACTTTCTCCTACTGGTCACTGGAATAAATATACCCCTAACAAGAAAAAGCTAATGGGGTTTTAAAGCTACCAAACCATATACAACAAAAACTATATTTAGATATGAAACAGAAATTGAAAAGAGTTTACCGCCTTCTATTTGGTTAAAAAACCACCATCATGGTATGACAATCAGACACATAGATTAAAGGTCATCATAAGCCCAATTGTATTGGACAAACAAAACTACAGGTAGTAGCCTACTGACAATACATAGAGTTACTGATATTCTTCAAGTTGTTCCTTGACATCAAAAGTGCCAGTGTACCATTTTGGTTGTTTGTTCCAGCATAGAGATATCTGTTGATACTTTGTTCATGTATTCCAACACGTTTCACGGGACAAAGCCCAGTTCTTCAGGGAGACAAAATACAAATTCCAGTTGATGATATTGTTGACCTCCCATAGGACCAGTGTATCATATATGGGACATTTTGTTCATGCCTGGATGGAGAGAAGCCCTCATCTATTGGTATCAGTGACTGCCAATCAAGTGGAACCGTGTATCCACTATGAAAAGCGCTATGAATAGTAAACATGGTAAACATCCCAAAAGGTCGTCCAGAGATAGTGATACAAAGAGTGTCAGTACCACTTCCAAGAATGGGGGAGGGGGAAGAGATGGCATCATCCCTACTCCCCCAGTGTAGTCTATGTTACTAACAAGGGAAACAAAGTAACAAGGGACTATGCTGGGGAATGATACCATCTCTTACTCGAGTAAGCGTGCCCCTGAAGACCTGCATGTGCTCGAAACATGTTGGGTGGAGCTTTACATGCTGAGGTCACGCCTCCGTGGCCGAAGCTCGGAGAGGTGGGCGTTTTGGTATGCTTTTATGCATTTAACTCTTTGCTGTATCCACATGGATTGCTTTTAACTATTTACAATAAATACTACACTATATTGCCATACTTTCGGCTCCTGTGGTGAGCTTCTCCCCCTAGGAGGATCCTTTGCTGGTTTTGCATAGCCTTGACCCTGGAGAAGTCTGGTCCCTATTTATGGCTTCCTGAGACCCCCCCATAAGGATCAGCATTAACGCTATTACCGTTCTGATGAGTCCACATCCATATAAGGTGGTGGATTCCAATGTTGGATCATGAGCACTCTTGAGCATCCCAGCTGTTATTGCTGTACCTTGTAGTTCCACGAACACCGGGAATTGCTGTGACCTGTAGTGCCATGGAGTATGTATAATCACCATTATTGCTAAATAAGCACATATATATCACTTGGCACTTCTGTGACCTGCAGTGCCATGGACTATCCACTATTTATATTCAGAATTTTAGAGTTTTTTTATGATATTATGATTCTATGTGATCTGAGACGTTTTATTTGATTTATTTCACTGGAATAATGTATGAACACTTCTATTCACATAAGCACTTTATGATTTATATTTTTACATAGTTATTTTCTTCCAGTTTGTACCAATGTACAGTAACTATGCATATGCCATACTCATGGGATTCCTCTAGAAGCTGAAAATGTGGTCAACACCGACTGTAACTATATAAAAATATCCATACCTGGAACTGATTGTAAATTTATTTCTTTTTTTATTAATAATAAACATGTCATACATAACTGCTCTGTGTAATTGTTTTGCACAGAACAGCCCTGATTCTCCCCTTCTGGGGTCCCCTGCTGTAGGCTCTAGGCTCCTCTCTCCTCGCTTTCTGGTGGCACGTGTGGGCTCAACCCTGTCTTTTGGCACACAGAGTGCAGCTTGGCCCCACTCCCGCTCCCTCTTCACTGTATTTGATTGACAGCAACAGGAGCCAATGGCTCCCTCTGCTCTCACTGAGTCCAATGAGAAGGGAGAAAGAGTGAGCAGTGCCACTGCTTTTGGGCACAGTGCTGGATCGAGATTGGCTCAGGTACTGTAAGTATTTGGGGGGCTGGGGGAATATGACAATAGAAGTTTTTTTTTACTTTAATGGAGAGAACGCATTAAGGTAAAAAAACCTTCAGATTTTACAACCAATTTAAAGAAAGATAGATAGATGTGTAGTAGTGTATGTTTTACCATACTTCTCTGACCCTTTCTTGCAAGTGTACATTTTTCCTGTGCCCCACTGTAAGGTTCCTGTCAGGGTAAAGTATATTCATAGAAATCAGTTTCATTTCACAGAGGTGTCATACAGTTTAGGCTCTCCAGACTTCATTCGAGAATTATGTTTAATTGATTCGAAAAGGTTACAAAGAACTCGCTTAGGAGAAAAAGGAGCACAAATGCACAGGGGGAAAATGATGTAGCAAATGCAGCTGATAGCCTTCTAGTAATTCATGAAAATGACTGCCTCAACACACTAAAACCTGACAATTGACATGGTTTTTATCTTGTGGAAAAGAGCTATTATGTGTATAATTGAAAAAAGTCATAGTGCTAACTCTAGAAATATGTCTCAGCCATCTGCCTAAAAAATATCTCCTGACTTACCATGTGCCTTTGACAAGTATACAAGCAGATGCAAAACTCCAATTTACTCAGGGAATAATACTTCCTATGAGTAGTTCTGAAATGGTGGCTGTAAGGAAACATTATTACACTGAACAACTATGTTATAGAAATACTGTAGGTATGTTACAGGGACAGGTTCATCTAACACCCAGAGCAAGGATGAAGAACTGCGCTTCACTTCCCCACTGCTAATGTATACCGGAGGATGGCTGTGCCACCCTGTGCCCATTCTCTGCCAGCTTGCTTTAGCTGCTCATAGTCGGCATGGAGCATGCAATGCATTTGGTGGGCCAATTGCTTGCTTTCTTGCAGCTAAAGGATAGTTGAGCATGTATGGTGCTGTGGGCGGTGGGGTGGAGAGTGAGCATGTTGGAAAACAATGTGACAGCAGCAGCTGTCAGAGCAGACACAATGCTATGGCCAACTGGATTGCCATGTACCTGTAAAGTATGTGCAATCAGGAGGTGCCCCCCAACTGCTGCTCCAAGGAAAGCTGCCCCTCCTGCCAAGTTCCAGCCCTGCATAAAGGAATTTATGTTAATATACTAAGCACAATACTGCACCTTTCCTGTGGTGGATCCAGATAAACAATGTTATTAGCATGTAGTTTATGGTACATGTAACTATACAATAGACTGCATGGTGTTTGCTTTACTGTCCAGCCAGGTAAATTTCCAACATATTTTCCACAAAATGGCATGATTAAAGACCGCTTGTTATGTATTGCGGACAGGCAGCAGCTACAGAACCAGCGACGTACCTGTACATCGCTGAATTTTTCCGGGTTTGGACCTCTGACCCCTTCCGTCATTTGCTGCAGGACATGTTTGTCAACAAGTCCCAGCCAATGATTTTTGGCTGGGACTCTGCTGTTCTCCTGCAATGAATGGAGAAGCAGAGCTATGCTTGTATTTGTAAATACAGGCATAGGATCTAGCTGGATCTTCTCTCCCTGGAACCCTTTTGCTCCATGGAGAGAAGAAAGACACACCACATGTGAGTAACAGCAGCACATTTGCACCCACACCATAGTTAGACACATATTAGCCCCTTGATTGCCATTTTTAACTCTTTGATCACCCCAGATGTTAACACCTGCCGGTCCAGTGTCATTAGTACAGTGTCAGTGCTATTTATTAGCACTGATTACTGTATTAGTGTCACTGGAGATGTCAATGGCAGTTAGTCCATTCCCACCCAGTATCGGTTAGTGTCAGAATTCCAGCCACAGTTTCGCTGTCACTGATCGCCGCCATTACTAGATTAAAAAGAAATTCTGGTATACGTACCGCCATTCGTAAACGCTATAACTTTCATGTAAACCAAATAATGTACACTTGAGATTTTTTTTTTTACCAATGACATGTAGCAGAATACATTTTGGCTTAAATTTATCAAGAAATGAATTTTTTTTTATTGAAAATGTTTTATAGAAAAAAGTCAAAAGTATTGGGTTTTTTTTCAAAATTGTTGGTCTTTTTTGTTTATAGTGCAAAAAAAATGCAGAGGTGATCAAATACCACCAAATGAAAGCTCTACTTGTGAAAAAAACTACATAAATTTCATTTATGTACAGTGTTGTATGACCGCTCAACTGTCAGTTAAAGTAACGCAGCACTGTATCGCCACAAATGGCCTGGTCAAGAAGTGGTAAATCTTCCAGGGGGCAAGTGGTGTAACAAGTTGTGTTGCTCACAGCCTAATATAGACCGAAACCCAATCACTAAAATCTCATACTGTATACTGTCACATATCTGGTAGAAGATGAACTGACGAGATGGCTCTCCCTTACACCTACTGTTCTGTTTGTCTCCTGAGATTGATGGCAGGGTAGGACAGGACACAGAGTGGCACAGGTATCTGTAGTAAGTCCTGGCCAGCAGAAGAACTCAACCTTGCGATGAAGTAGAAGCTGAGAAACAGGAACCCATGCTGGGTGTCATCACAGGGCTTGATGACTTAGGAGGCAGGAATGTGGTCACACAGGCAGAAGTTGGTAACAGGTGGGCAGCACAAGTACCAATTCAGAAGACAAGACCATAAACAGGAGCCAGGCCGAGGTAAGTATTATACGGGAAAAAGATAAGCCAAAGGGATAAGCAAGATGGGAAGTCGAGAACTGGATCCACAGTTCATTCAACTCAGTTTTCCTGACACATACACTTTTCCATGTTAACACAATTGCAAAAGTTGTTTTCAATCCTTTTAGAGCTCTAGCTTTCAATAAAAGAATTCTTGGTAATAACTGATGTCCTTGCTCAGGCACTCTCTTTTATAGAGGAACAAATGTTTGCGCATTGTGCTCCAGCATTATTATCATGTGCCCCTGATGAATTCAACACGTTGTGCCGCCATGGTCCACAGATGTCATTTTCAATGATGACCAGCCAGTGCTTGAGTGCATGTAGAAGGAAAGTGACTGGAATAGACTGGAGGAGATCAGCAGTACTTAAATTAAAAAAAAAGTCTAAACAATATTTTCAAAAACAAAGAAAATGTCAGTTTATTATGATATACGATGATGTAGTAAATTAAATGTCTTTCAGTTAAAGCTTATGTCTTCTTTGCAACATTGCTAACCAAGAAACACTACAATGGCATTATTTCAGTACTGTTATTTCATAACACCATACTGAGCTTACATCACTTTATTCACTTACATTCACAATAACTTTTTTTCTAGACTCAACTTGCCTAGAACTGGAAAAAGAAAACAATGAGCATAAGATGCATTTGCAATAACATTTTTTATTAATCGCAATGTAGTGCAAGAATTAAACCACTGTTATATATATATTTTTTTTTTAATGAACGTTTAAAAAGTGGCTGCAACAATTTGGCAATTGAAAAACAAGAGAAGGCACCGCAGACATGTGGAAGGGGGGTGAGGAATGGTCTTGGAAAAATTCTTGTGAATGGGAGCTGGTGTGAAAGTACTGAGGGAAGTGGTAGTAGCTAACTAGAAATATTTGCCAACATCCCCAATCTCAACAAATTCTGCACTTAAAATTCTCATAGGACTTTTAAACAAATAGAATATAAACCATGAAAATCATCAATCTTTACAAAGAAAACCGCACCGGGGATTGGTGTGAATAAATCAAGCACTATAAATATGTTGTAACAATTCCCAAATAAAGGATTTATGGGTTGTGTCATAGACATATATATTTTTATGTTTATGCATGTTGTACCAGCTGTTATATTATATTATGTTTTCTATGTGGTAAATAAAGATTGATGATTTTTAGTAATATGGTTTATATACTCTTGCCTTATAAGTCCCATTGGAGTGTTGGTGGCGGGGGAGGGAGGCAGAGATGCTGTGGAGCTATAGTAGACAGCAAGGGGATATGTTATGGCAGAGGCAACAGGGAAGAGGGATGGACCTGGACGATCTGCAGCCACTGAAGAACTTGGCTCATACATTACGTTCCTCTTTGCTAGCCTTAATGAATCTTGTAATGTACACAGTATATACAACTATAAAGAAAAGCAATTCTGTGCTACCTGATCTGTTGTTCTTCAAATAAAATTTTAAAATGAAGGCTGCATACAAATATTTCTGTTCCCAAAAACTTTGTGTTTCTATAAAGGTGAACTTATCTGTTAACTAAAAAAGGAAAACTACTTGTCTTTTCCGACTACGGTAATTGTTTTTCTGTAGAATACGTTTCAAACTTTTAATACGCATACTTCAGATGAATTAATAAAATATCAGAAATTCTTGAAGTGGTTGTACATTAATGCATTCATTCTCCCCCAGTCACCCCTAATACCTGAGCCCCCTCTTGATCCAGTGATGTGCACGAGAGTAGTGGCTCTCCAGGGACTCTAACTCCTCTATGGCAAAGACAGCAGCAGAAGCCAGTGGTGGGCGGGGCCGAGCCACGGGTATGATACAGCATGGGTACAGTCCAGCACACAGGGCAGGTATCCTGGCCCAGCAAGCATTTAGGTCCAGCACACAAGGCAGTAATCCAGCACAGCAGGGTAGTATACAGCAAGGGTGCAGTCCAGCACACAGAGCAAGGTTCCTGGCACAGCAAAGGGGTCCAGGTAGGGCAGCAGGGAAGGTCCAGAGGACAGAGGGCACAGATCCTTTGCAGGCTACATGCAGGCCCTCAGTGGGCAGTGTGTCTTGGCCACAGCTTCAGGACCACACAGATAGCCATTGTGAGAACTGTAGAGACATGTCAAGGAGAAGTAGTCTGTGGAATAGCATTGTAGAACCTCAGGTTGAAGTAGTCCATGTGGGCAACAGTCCTCAACCCCCTGCTAGTCTCCTTTCAGTGGGACCTCCAGACATGGTTCCCCTGTGTCCATCACTGAAGTAAGCTCTCCACAGTCAGACCCTTTCCTTTGTTGTATGGTATTTTTATTTCAGCCAGAGACCTCTGTTAGTGCCGAGGCATCTGGCTCTGTGCTGATCCAGAAAACAATAATGTATGCGCTTCCTACTGAGTGCAGCCTCATCCTAATCCCCTTTGATAACACAGGAACTCACAAACCAAATTATGCAGATAAGTTGACTTCATTACTCACTGCATCTGTATTGGAGATTGTCAGTTTCATAAAACAAAAGACACAGAAGAAAAATCCAATATTTCTGACATCCGTTGCATTTATATATCTGGGTATATGTGCACAATTTCACCAGGACTCTTTTTGGGCCCTTTGCTGATGAAAAAAAATGGTTGTACATTAGATATATGTACTGTTATTCATCTTTTATTATATAAAGCTTGTATTATTTCCATAATGGCTTGCATCTATATATTTATGGTTACTGTTATATGTTGGTTTTCAGCAGTTCTTCTGCTCCCAATTACGTTGACTAGATTATTGGTTCATTTCCCAGGAAGGGAATTCCATCTGTTCACAGGGCCCTGTCCTGGGTGGAGGCACTGCCAACTTTATTTCAAACCCACCCTTCCGCTTAGCAACTGTTCTTTTTTTCTTACCTACACTTCCAGGTTTAACGCAATACCTTATTTAAGGAGAGCCCATAAGAGGACTACAACTGTAACAGAATTGGAGAGCATATCACAACCTATTCCTGCTGCAATGTCAAATTTTTATTATTTGCAGTTACTTTTTTTTTGTATTTTAAGTAACCTACTTAATCAGACAGTAAAGATGTACAAATCAGATAAATCACCACTTTCACAGATATGAACTGGGCATGCTGACATCTCCCTTCACATTGCACAGAATGGCTTGTGTCAGTATAAGTCGACTATAACGGTCAGGCAAACAAGAATGAAAAGACTCCAGGAAGGCTGTATGGTTCTAGATATTTTAGGAGATAATCTGTCAATAAAAAAGAGCAATGAACAGATTCTTGAAATGTTATGTGAAAATCAAATTTCTATTATTAAGCGTCAGGCAAGGCATATACTTTCTACCACATGGCAGATTTATTACTTTGGAAGTCTATAAATTTAATCATGTCACCATCTTTTCAGTTCACAAGAATTTTATAGGACTGAGAATCTATAATGCACATCATGTTTTAACTTTCTTATCAAATTAAAGTTGAATCCATTATATTTCAAGTTCAGTTAACATCTCAGTTTCTCTATAGCAGCTTGAGGTTGACACACCAAACAAATTGACATGTTTATTATTGAAGAACACACAGTTTGATGTATTATTTATAGTGTGATGAAAAATATCCAAGTAGAGCATAAATACCATTTTTCTAAAGAATTATACAGAGTGGTGTGTGTGGTGCCTTTTAGTTCTTGATGATCAGTATTTGGATAATCTTGAGTCAGAGACCTCCTTAGCACACATACTCTCAAAGGAAACATGAGAGAAATATAAGGGCTACCACTGCTGACCTTCTTTTGAAAGTATTATTTGCCTGGTTATTAGGCTTATTCAACTCACCTGCTTTACTAATTTCTCAGTTACTCACCTGTAGACGGGATGCATATCAGGAACCCAAAGAAAAGTTAGGAGCCCTAACTGATGTACGTACTTTGGGCCAGTTTCAAAAGATCTGAAGCAAAAGAGTCAGCATGAAAATCAGGCAGCTTGTTTTTTCTAAAAGGGAGTTAAAAAGTAGCAGTCTACTTATTCTTCTAACATACACTGCTCAAAAAAATTAAATGAACACTTTGAAAACACATCAGATCTCAATGGGGAAAAATATCTTGCTGGATATCTATACTGATATGAACTGGGTAATGTGTTAGGAACGTAAGGATGCCCCATGGTTTGATGGAAACTAAAATTATCAACCTACAGAGGACTGAGTTCAAAGACACCCTGAAATTCAAAGTGAAAAAATGATGCAGCAGGCTAGTCCATTTTGCTGAAATTTCATCTCAGCAACTCAAAATGGTACTCAGTAGTTTGCATGGCCCCCACGTGCTTGTATGCATGGCTGACAATGTCAGAGCATGCTCCTAATGAGACTGAGCTCCTGGACAGTCTGAGGTGTAACCTGGTGGCGTTGGATGGACTGATACATGATATCCCAAAGGTGTTCTATTAGATTTTGGTCAGATGAGTGTGGGGGCCATTGAATGGTATCAATTCCTTCATTCTCTCAAGCAAAATAGGTGAGTTGGAAGCTTAGGTACATGAACAAAACTATGATTTAATTAGTATTGCTGAATCTTGGCTTCATTCTTCACATGGCTGGGCTATTAATATCCCTGGCTATGTTCTCTTTCAGAGAGGAAGGGTAAAAAGGAAAGGTGGTGGTGTCTGTGTTTATATAAGAAGTGATCTCATAGCGAGTGTGAAATTGGACCTAGTTGATGGAGAATGTGAAGAGGCTGAAGCATTATGGGTGGAACTGCACATGGGGGTGCGTACTACAAAGGTAATCATTGGAGTTTTTTATAGGCCGCCCAGTGTTAATGAGGAGGTGGAGACTCGGCTCCTTGCACAGATTGAAAGGGCTGCAAGGGCTGGGACAGTGATAATAATGGGGAATTTTAACTACCTGGAAGTTGAGTAATAGTACTGCAGGAACAGTTAAAGGGCAAACATTTATAAACCTACTACAGGACAATTTTATGGTACAGTTCATAGAGACCCCAACTAGGAATGATGCTCTGCTGGACCTGGTAATCTCAAACCATGCAGAGCTTATTACTAATGTCCATATAAAAGAACATATGGGTAGCAGTGACCATAACATGATTTCATTTATGGTTAGCTGCAAACAACAAGCACATACGGAAAAAATAAAAATGCTCAATTTTAAGAGAGCTAATTTTCCAAGAGCTGCTCTCCAAGACTTAGACCGGGAGGGAATATTGGCATCGATGAACACAATACAGAAATGGGAGCTCTTCATAAAGACTGTATGTGAACACACTGCAAATATATTCCCATGGGCGACAAGTTTAAAAGGCTAAAAATCAAACCTATGTGGCTTATGGCCAAAGTTAAAAAAGCTATAGATAATAAGAAAAGAGTTTTTATTAAATATAAAAATGGAGGCAGACTATCATCATTTAAACATTACAAAGAATATAACAGAATATGTAAAAAGGAAATCAAGGCTGCAAAAACTGAATTTGAATGACAGATTGCAAAAGAGAGCAGGACAAACCCCCAAAAAATTCTTCAAATATATTAATAATAAAAAGGTCAGGTCTGAGCATGTAGACCCTTTACAAAATAATCTAGAGTAAGTGACTGCAGACAAAGAGAAGGAAAATTTATTAAATACCTTCTTCAGCTCTGTGTATACAAAGGAGCATGGGGGAGCTCTTGTCCATAATGGGCATGGTTGCATAATGGGCACTGACACAGCCCCAGATTATCCACATTGGCTCACAACTGATATTTATAAATGGCTCAGAACTGATATTTAGAAATATTTACACAGAATAAAGGTGAATAAAGCACCTGGACCAGATGGCATACACCCACAGGTCCTTAAAGAACTGAGCTCTGTCATTTCAAAGCCATTGTTTCTAATTTTTAGGGACTCTTTAATGACTGGCATAGTACCACTGGATTGGCGTAAGGCCAAAGTGGTGCTTATATTTAAAAAGGGATCAAAATCTTTACCAAGTAATTATAGACCTGTTAGTTTAACAGCTGTAGTTGGGAAGATACTGGAGAGTTTAATAAAAGACCACATACAGTAGATGAGTTCTTGCTGGAAAAAAATATTTTAAGCAACAGACCGCATGGATTCATGAAAGACAGAAGTTGTCAAACAAATCTGATTTCTTTTTATGAGGAGGTGAGCAAAACCTTGGACAGAGGGGTGGCTGTGGACGTGGTATACTTGGATTTTGACACAGTTCCCCACACACGGCTAATATAAGGTAAAGTCTACAGGCTTGGAAAAATCTGTATGTAAATGGATAGAAAACTGGCTAAAAGATCGTATTCAGAGAGAAGTGGTTAACCTCCCTAGAGGTATTCCCAAGTGTAGCTCGGGGTAAAGTGTCCCTTTCGGTCAAAATCGGTTTTAGACCAGCTAGAGAACAGTGATAGTAAATTAGAACCACTTGCAGAATTGAGTGATAGTGATTCGTGGGGAAATTCATCAGCAGACACTGAAAACAATTTTGCGACTTTGCTCAGTGATGTGCGAACTTGGCGCTCTATTTCAAATTTCAGTGTTTTTGGTTTGATTATATTATTGAATTAAATTTATTATTAATATATTATTATTTTTATATATTATTTCGTGTTTCAAATTTTAACATACCCGGGATGTTTACTAGACTCTTGTTTGGAGAGATTTCAGTGAGTTATTCCTAAAAATTACAGCCTACAATAAAAAAATACATATTTCCATGCAAAAAAATATACCGGTTTGAGCACAGAAATATTGACATAATCAGACCGCTAGGGAGGTTAATGATTCATACTCTGAATGGTCTAGGGTTGTCAGTGGTGTACCCCAAGGTTCAGTGTTGGGACCAGAGGCGGACTGACCATTTGGAAACTCGGGCACTGCCCGAGGGCCCGGGGTCAGTAGGGGGCCCCATGAAATGCCCCTTGGACCTTTTTCATAGGCCTTTTTGAGTTTGGGCAAGGACACAGGGGCCCCATGATCCCCTATTGCCTGGGGGCCCCATGAGTTGTCAGTCCGCCCCTGGTTGGGACCCTTACTTTTTAATATATTTATACACAATATAGGGTCTGGGATTAAAAATAACATTTCAGTCTTTGCAGATGACACCAAGCTGTACAGTAGAATAACGTCCTTACAGGATGTCTCCAACGTACAAGCCAACCTCAATGCACTGTTTAATTGGGCAACTATGAGGTTTACCCACTTCCTGACTGCCCTATAGCAGAAATTCTTCTACAGGGGGGCACGGGCGCACAAAATCACGTATATATACGTGATTTCGCATTTCTGGGTAGGGGGTGCGTGTGAGGTGCGCGCACACCCTACATGCTCCGCCATTTACAGCCACAGCTGTCAATCACCAGGTCCCGGCCGGTGATTGCTCGCTCGTGATTGCTGAGCAGTTCTCCTCCCTGTCAGCTCAAGCACACTGCTTTTGGATGGCTGTGCGCCATGCAAAGCCTTGTAAGCCTTGTGCTTACAGTGAAGCACACAGACACGGCTTATAGTAAAACAGCACACAGTTAACCCTTTGATTTTGCTCGCTTTACAAACCGCAGCTTGGCATTGCCATTATTAAGCTTGTGATCTACCAGAACCCCCAGATCCTTCTCCACCATTGATGTCCCCAGTTGTACTCCCCCTAGTATGTATGATGCATGCATATTCTTAACCCCCAAGTGCATAACCTTACATTTATCAACATTAACCACTTGCCCTCCTGACGATTTACCCCTCTTCCTGACCAGGCCAATTTTTGCATTACGGCGCTGCGTTACTTTGATTGACAACTGCGCAGTCATGCAACCCTGCACTCAAATTAAATTTATGTCCTTTTTTCCCACGAATTGAACTTCCTTTTGGTGGTTATTGATCACCTGTGTGTTTTAAATTTTTTGCGCTATAAAAAAAAGACCGACAATTTTGAGGAAAAATAAACAATATGTTTTACTTTTTACTATTAAACATGTCCAGTAAAAAAATGTAAAAAATCAAATTTCATCATACATTTAAGCTAAAATGTATTCTGCTACATGTCTTTGCTGAAACAAATCCCAATACGTATAAATTAATTCGTTTATGTGAACGTTATAGCGTCTACAAATCGCGGTATATATACTGGGGTTTTTTTTCTATTTATTTTTACTAGTAATGGCGGCTATCAGGGACTTATAGCGGGACTGTGGGACTGCGGCAGGTATTCTGACACTGCGGGAACTGACGTGGTGTCACTGACATCCCCAGTGACACCAATACATTGATCAGTGCTAAAAAAAACACTGACACTGTACTAATGGCACTGGGCAGAAAGGGGTTAACATGTGGGGAAAAAAGGACATAAATTTAATTTGGGTGCAGCGTTGCATGACTGCGCAGTTGTCAGTCAACGTAACACAGTGTTGTAATGCAAAAAATAGGCTGGTCAGGAAGAGGGGTAAATAGTCAATGGTGGAGAAGGCTCTGGGAGTTCTGGTAGATCACAAGCTTAATGCCAAGCTGCGGTTTCTAAAGCGAGCAAAATCCTCTCTTGTATTAAAAGAGGTATAGACTCCAGAGAGAGAGATATCATATTACCCCGGTACAAATCATTAGTAAGACCTCATCTGGAATATGCAGTTCAGTTTTGGGCACCAATTCACAAAAGGAATATTGGGGAACTGGAGAAAGTACAGAGAAGGGCAACCAAACTGATAAGAAGCATGGAAGAGCTCAGCTATGAAGAAAGATTAGAGGAACTGAATTTATTCTCTCTTGAGAAGAGGAGATTAAGGGGGGATATGATCAACATGTATAAATACATCAGTGGTTCATATAGTGAACTCGGGATAGAGTTATTCACCCTGAGGTCATCACAGAGGACAAGGGGGCACTCTTTACGTCTGGAGGAAAAGAGATTTAATCTCCAAACAAGAAAGGTTTCTTCACAGTAAGAGCTGTGAAAATGTGGAATAGACTCCCTCAAGAGTTGGTTCTGGCCAGCTCAGTGGATTGCTTTAAAAAAAGGCCTGGATTCTTTCCTAGATACTCATAATATAACGGGCTACTAACATTTATAGGTAAAGTTGATCCTGGGATTATCCAATTGCCTCTTGGGGGATCAGGAAGGAATTTTTTCTTCTGCAGAAGCAAATTAGATAATGCTTTGCTGTTTTTTTGCCTTCCTCTGGATCAACTGTGCGTATAGCATTATACCTTGTGTTTTGTTTTTGTTTTTTTGCTTTTTTATGGTTCAACTGGATGGACTTTTGTCTTTTTTCAGCCAGACTAACTATGTAACTATGTAATCCTCCAGGAACTGCCTGCATACTCTCGCCACATGAGGACAGGTATTGTCGTGCACCAGGAGGAACCCAGGACCCACTGTATTAGCATAGGGTCTGACAATGGGTCCAAGGATTTCCTCCCAATACCTATAGCAGTCAGGGTGCCATTGTCTAGTCTGTAGAGGTCTGTGCGTCCCTCAATGGATATGCCTCCCCAGACCATCACTGACCCACCACCAAAACAGTCATGCTGAACGATGGTACAGGCAGCATAACGTTCTCCATGGCTTCTCCAGACCCTTTCATGTCTGTCACATGTGCTCGGTGTGAACCTGCTCTCATCTGTGAACAGCTCAGGGCGCCAGTGGCGAATCTGCCAATTCTGGTGTTCAATGCAAATGCCAATCAAGCTCTATGGTGCCGAGCAGTGAGCACAGGGCCCGCTAGAGGACATCGGGCCCTCAGGACACCTCATGAAGCCTGTTTCTGATTGTTTGGTCATAGACTTTCACACCAGTGGCCTGCTGGTGGTCATTTTGTAGGGCTCTGGCAGTGCTCATCCTGTTTCTCTTTGTACAAAGGAGCAGATACCAGTCCTGCTGATGGGTTAAGGACCTTCTATGGCCCTGTCCAGCTCTCTTAGAGTAACTACTCATGTCATGGAATTTCCTCCATGCTCTTGAGACTGTGCTGGGAGATACAGCAAAACTTCGGGCAATGGCACATATTGATGTGCCATCCTGGAGGAGTTGGACTGCCTGTAAAAAACATTCAGAAAAGATAAGTAGGGAAAAAAATGTCAGTGGCCTCCACCTATAAAATGATTCCTGTTTTGGGGGTCATCTCGATGGTGCCCATCTAGTGCACCTGTTGTTAATTTCATTAACACCAAAGCAGCTGAAACTGATTAATAATCCCCTCTGCTACTTAACTGACCAGATCAATATTCCAGGAGTTTAACTGACTTTATGCTTTACTCTGATTAAAAAATGTTCCTTTAATTGTTTTGAGCAGTGTATTTCCTTTAATTACAGCAAGTCCTCTGTAATTTTTCATGACAAAGATAACCTATAAAGCTATATCTTCTCATTTAGAGAAACAGTAGTGTATTCCTACACCTACAATGCTCCATGAGTTAAGGTGACTCTCAGGCAGTCTTTATAAATACAAAGAATGTTACAAAAAATCTAGGATTGCCGCCATTAACCTCCCTAGCGGACTGATTATGTCCATATTTATGTGCTCAAAGCGGTACATTTTTTTGCATGGAAATATGTAGTTTTTTTTATTGTAGGCCTGCAATTTTTAGGAATAACTCACTGAAATCTGTCCGAACAAGAGTCTAGTAAAAATCTCGGGTATGTTAAAATTTGAAACATGAAATCATAAATTATAATTTAATAACTTATCATAAAAAAATAATAATATAATAATAATAAATTTAATTCAATAATATAAGCAAACCAAAAACACTGAAATTTGAAATATAGCGCCAAGTTCGCACATCACTGAGCTTAGTCGCAAAATCGTTTTCAGTGTCTGATGACGAATTTCCCCACAAATCATTATCACTCAATTCTGCAAGTGGTTCTAATTTACTATCGCTGCTCTCTAGCTGGTCTAAAACCGATTTTGACCTAAAGGGATGCTTTTTGGACGCCATGGACGTTTCTCAGTTTCCAGGCAGAAAGAACGGTAAAAATGTAGGCAGGGCACAGGACAAAGCACTCGGGACAAAATGTATGTGAAATGGTTTGATACAGTAATGTTTTACTATGTGACTTTAGTGAATTTAGTGAATGTCACTTTTTGTCATTTTCAAATTTCCCGCCAGTTCCATCCCCTGTACGTCCCGACACTCGCAGGGGACAGAACCCAGATGACAGATGCTGGCATCCGCCGGAGGACATTGCCGGGGACACTGCAGGAGGGACATCGCGGGAGCGCAGGACAAGGTATGTGATTGAGGGATCCCGGAGCAGCGCCACATGGTAAGCCCGAGTGTAGCTCGGGGTTAGCGCTTGTGGTACTGAACTTTACCCCGAGCTACACTCGGGAATACCGCCAGGGAGGCTACAGGTCAGATAATATCACTTATAAGTGATAGACAAGATTAGATTTTAAAGATATGCACTCACAGTTTACATTTAATGTACCATTTTTAATATGCAGGGCAAAGCAACTGGTTTACTGGTTGCCCCATCATCTGCTTCCACTTATCTTCCTTTCCCTTCTCTGCTTCTCGGGTCAGCCTCTGTGAGAGTTAGTTCTGTCTAAGCTCCAAATCTTGACTTGGAAGTTACAGTAACACAAAGTATAAAGAGTACAAAAATAGCAAAGTGCAGCTCCACCAAAATATGGTAAAATGTACAGCAAAGAATTTAATGGAAATACATAACCTAAGATGGACTAATAGGTAGTGAGAATACCATTATCAGAAAATGGGAGATAGTCAATTTCAGACAGTAGTATTGTCAATTAGTACACTGGGAGTACACTGGGAATAATTGTAGTTGTATGGTGTATGTCAAGGATGGGGAAGAGAAGTTGCTAATGAGTAACTGGCAGAGATAAAGAGATGAGGGAGAGATAGAATAGTTAATAGGGGTTAGAAGGGGGGTAGTGATGGGGACATTCCATCATGGCTGAAGAGAGATTGGGGTAGGATCTTCTTTTACCCAATCCAGAAACTCAGAAGAGTAACAAATCATAGACCAAATGGTCCAAGTGTGTTCTTCTTTTCCAGCTTCCTGCACCAACATATGTTCCAGGTGCCTATTGGAGTCTAGTTGGGTCACCTATTCCCCAAGAGAAGGTGTAGAGGTCAATTTCTAGTGTTGGGGTATGACCGTCCTGGCCACGCGGATTTTAAGGGGTCCAGGGATAATGGATAGGAAGACTATCATAAGAGATGTTTGGACAGAGGTCACCATGAGCTTACTATATAGGTCAAAGATTTGCATCCAGAAAATCCGGATGAGAGAGTAGTTCCACCAGTTATGGAGCATGGTATCTTTAGAGGAGTGGCACCGCCAGCAAGAATCAGAGACCATATGCTGAAAGTGATTGGGGAACCAAGGGACACCTATACCACCTAGTTACAAGTTTCAACCCTTTTTCTGTGTCTTTGTGGCCAATGGTAGTTTATGGGTCAGGATAAAGTACTTTTGCCAGTCTGATGGGGAAACAGTTACTAGAAGTTTATTTTCCCAAGTCCATGTGCAAGAGGGAATGTCTGAATGAGAGGCTGCCAGGATAATGAAATACAGCTGGCAGGTAATGTGTGTTGGGCAGTCTTTCTGTAGCGTTAGAGATTTAAAAGCAGTAGGTTTAGCCAGAGGATTTATAATTTTGTTCAACTAGTCTTTCAAATCACATATCTTTGTCACACTGGCATGCACCCTAACTGACAGTGCACAGGCTCAGCCTCATTTAAGGTATCCTATCTGGCTCAACCAACCCATCACAGGCAGACCCATGGTTTCAAGCAATTAGCCCTGAAGAACGAGATGTTTAACAATAAGAAGCACTTTGAGACTTTCATCCATCACAAAAACCACTACACTGCCAGCAAAGTCAGGCAGGTGTAAAGGCGTCCTCTTTTAGATATATACAAGCCAAAATCTTTTTCGGGGTATAGTAGGAAATGGTTAGAATCTCTGTAAAGTTTTTTTTTGTCTGTGTTCCATTGAGAAGATGATCCTTATTTCTGGGTCTGGAAACACAACAGGAAGTGAGTACACTGGAAGAGGGGTCTCCATTGGTACATTTCTCTTTACCATTTGCATTTCCCATTACATTCTGTGCCCATCGCAATTGTTAATGGTGTAAATAAGGTATATCTCCCTAGTGGGGACAAAGGTAGCAATAAAAGCCTGACAGACCTTTAAACACTCTATTTATCTCTGTGCTTGTTTTTAGATCTGCACCTAGCCATAGTGTACAGAGGCAGTCCAAGTGGTTCCATACCATGTGATCTCAAATGTAAACATACTACTGTATGTTTTATCATACTACTGCTGATCCATTAGTTTATTTTCACTGACTTTTGGATCTCTTTTTTTTGTTTTTACTCTTTCAACTACTCCTCTACATA
This sequence comes from Staurois parvus, assembly GCF_062004578.1. Classification (NCBI taxonomy): domain Eukaryota; kingdom Metazoa; phylum Chordata; class Amphibia; order Anura; family Ranidae; genus Staurois; species Staurois parvus. The sequence continues at coordinate 2,407,488 of NW_028317813.1, forward strand.
TGTGATCTCCAGCCTGTTTCTGTATGTAACCTGATCATTAACCCCTTCACCTCCTCCTCCCTCTGTGTATGTACTATATATTAAATAAAAGGTATATGGTTGCAGCCCAGACTTTCAATTTATAATATCAGTACTGTAATATCAATACAAACACGAGTTATATATGCCAATTAAATATAAACTTACTTGAAAAATCTCCTTGAATGCTATCTATCTGCTAGTCAACTCTTTCCACAAATTCATGGATACCTCTATCTCTATCTATCCTTAAAAAATTATATAAATTTCGTCTGGGCACAGTGTTCAATGTAATTATCAGCCACACTATGAGAGCACAGAAAACTGAAATGTGGCCTGGTTCTGAAGGGGTATTACAAGTGGTTAAGCTCCCTGGTCAGTGCACATAAATTAGCAATGTAATGACAGTTCGCATATATATATTTCAACTGTAGATTTATTTTTCTGCTTGGAGGTCAGCTTTAATTACAATAATGTATAGATCTGAACTCTCCCTCTTAATTCTGCTTGATGGAACATTCATATGCAGGATTATTTGCCTTTGTATGGGATTCACTGAATATGCATGATTTGCCAGGCAATTCTAGTCTCATGAAGTTCTAAGCTTTTGCCAGTGGTGTCACTAAGGGGTAAAAAGCATAAAGAGGTAGCAAAGGCATAATTTCAAAATGTTTTACTTGTCTTATATAAATATTTTATTGCACGCTAATTAATCAGAGCCTATGAAAGAATACATTCTCATCATTCAAGAAGTAAAAAAAAATAATTCATCAAAACTCAATATAAATTTAAAGCTGAAATCAATGTACAAAAACTTTAAAGAGTAACTTCACTTTAGTTGAGAAAAAAAACATTCCTCCCTGAGTGATCAATGTACATTGCAGAGATTTTAAAAAGCTTTGTTGGAAATTCCCACCTTTTGTTATTCTGACGAAATCACTGTTTGTCTGGGTTCACAGCCTGGTGCTCACTGCACATGCGCGAGTAGCGCTGCGCTTTGTGAATGGTCCCGTAATCTTCTGAGATCTGTCACATGTCCCATAAGACTACGGGGAAGGAGGGGGAGGAAAACTTCGCTTTTGATCAGTGGAAGTGGGAGCGGGTACTTGTCAATTTTGGGTAACCGCCCACCCCCCACTCCATAAAGGTACCAGTCCTTAAAGCAGAGCTTCCCCTTTTGAGTGGAGTTCTGCTTTAAGTCACAATTGTATATGTGACGAACGTGGCGTCAGACCCCTGACCTCCTCACCAAACTCGTGACCGAAGGACTAGCCAATCTAAATCCGCTATGTCACGTGCGTAACAATGCCACACCCAGCTGCACCCTGCACAATGATTTTCCAGCTAATTGGACCACAATCTATGTACCGGCAGCCTGGGAGTGATTGTTACTGGGTCAGGTTAATTACGCAATTAACCCTGCACACTGCCACCACCTCCTTTTTGTACAGAGAAAGAGGAAACTCGGCGGTATCAGCAATAACACTATAATGGTTGAGATAATCATCTGTATAACACGGTCACCACAGGCCGGTTATACAGAGGGTTAAACAAACACAGTAGCGTTCTTTTAGAGGCAGGAATTCGTAAATTGCAACAAGGAGCTATAGAAACAGTTCAACACTTTCAGACGGAAAGATTTATTACTAAAAGGTCAAAAGGGTGCAATAAAAATATTTACAGAAAAAAGATGTAACCAATATATATATAAATACACAGAGAACAATTGCACAGCAAAGAGATAACAGAGAGAAGTTAGAGGGTTAAAGTACTTGCCAAAGTCCTGGGTTAGCAGATCAAGTTTCAGAGCGAAAGGGTACGGGTCTCCCCAGGTGGTTCTGATGTTAAAAGGGAGAATTCTTCAACTTCTCTCTCTTAGGCCTGACAGCCCATTTTGTAGTTCCCCAGCGATGGTGTCTCTGAAGGCAAGGACCAATGCTACGTTTAGGGAGGGATCGTCTTGGTGTAGACCTAAGCTAGAGCCAAAATCTCTTCTAGTTCATATTTTGGCTCATAACTTTCCCTATGCACAAGTGACACTCCACCTGCGGGTAGATTATTATGCAGACACATCTGAGGAATGATTAGATATGAAATATGAAATTATACACTGAATGGTTCAAGAGATCTACTTTTCTGCTTTCCTATGTATTCCAGCCAAGGAGAGTGACCTATCAAACTGTTTGTCTCCTCGTGGCCAATCTGAAGATATGCCTGGTTTTTATGAAAGTCTCTCATATTCCAAGATATGAGACATAGGGGAAAAATGGATTTTAAAAGTGTTATCTGGAATGTCTTTGAACCCCTGGGAAGGCTTGCATTATCTTTTACGATGTGCTATATTGCACAGCTCTCTTAGACAGCCAGGCACTCAGCTCAGAGAGGTGTATAGCTCTGGGCTCCCTGCTGGGCTCTGGCCGGCCTATGACACTGCTAACACACAGGCCATATGTCAATGTGTATGAACAGAGAGGATGGGGGGAGAATGAGGGGGAAATATGTTTGTCAGGATGGTTGACCCTTTGCCAAGATGGAGGTTGAAGCCAAAATGGTTGGACCATGTCCATCTCTGGGTGTACGCCTGCCACAGTATACGCTACATTTTTTTCCATTGAAATATATCTCTTACTAGTCATAGATGATATGCATGTACTTATTATGCACCAAACACATTTGCAAACCCAGATATTACTACAGTATATAAAGGTTACCATGACATCATCACTGTGCTGCACATAACCTGTGCAGTGAGCAGAGCTATGGGAGGGACCCAGCATGACCAACTACAAGAGGAGGGCAGATACAAGACCAGTTAGCCTGCACAAGGAGATAGAGCAGCGATGGCTGGTCTTAATTACAGAAAGCTTCTGAACAGATAATGTTTGATTATTTCCCCAATCTGGAAGAAATTGCAAAGCACACCAAGATTCAAATAAGAATACACATTACTCTTAGGCCTCATTCACATGGGCGTACTTAAGCGTAGACCTGTGCGAAGGGTCATGTTCACCTAGGTGTTCCATGTATCCACATGCAGGCAGTCCCATTCATGTATATTGGGGTGCAGTGGCTGCATAGGCATAGTCACTGTTTCTAATTTGAAAATACAAAAAAATATGGTGTAGGGCTCTAGTAAATAAATATAATAATATATAAATAACTAAATTAGTGAACCAATCCCCAATGGGATAAGTAAGGGAATAAATGGTGAATAAATAAATGGTCTATAACCGACCTAATGTGATCCAATACCGCAAAAACAGTGCTGGATAACCAGATCACTACAGTGAATAACTCAATGCCATGTATCAATATATCAATAAAAAGTGAAACACACACGTGACCCAAGCACTAGGGGACAAGTAACTGCAAATAGTGATAAAAGTGCTCAGTTGTAAAAACACTCAAAACCATATATATATATATATATATATATATATATATATATGTGTGTGTAATAATGATAATAGTGACAAAATATTGATATATAGAACCCCCATAAAATAACAATCTGACTCATAATACACAAAAACAATAAATAGTATTAATTCCAGTGGCAAAATGAACAAAAATGGACAAATAAATCTCCTATGAAAACATAAACGCAAGTCCAATCAAAAAATATATGTGACAACATTGTTCACAATAATGCAAAAAAACATGCAGGTGATCTTGTGCGTTGCTGCCTCTGGTGATGAATCCACACACAGCTAAAATGGCTCCTCACCTCCTTACCGTGACCCTAAAAGGGCCTACGAGCCTTTCGGGTCACTCTGGACCCTCCAAGACTGGATTCTTTCTAATGATATTCTCCAAACAATTTCACATCAGGAAAAAATGTAAGAACCTTCCAGGACAAGATCAGCCCGATATCCCCTCTATATGGTTCTAATTGATAAGACCAGCTCCCACAGGATCCACATAAAGCTAGAACCCCAATAGTGTGATACCGTTTTAATTATGCAGAGCAAATAAACATATCCAATGCACTCACATTTGTTTCAAGCTTTCAAACAGCATTAGAATCTCATATATGGGTGTACTTGCATGGGTTCTGTGAGAGTACAAAGATGGCGTCCACGCTGGAAGTTGCGTCACCATGTCACCTACGCGTTGCGTCACAGCAATTACGTTGATATGCACAATATTAGCAAAAAATATCACATTCTGTGATTTCATGCAGATGAGCTAATTGAGATTTAGAATTTTCTGCAAAATTGCTGTATTTCTTCACTCTATTTTTCTAGATAATGAGCACTTTGGCACTATTTTTGAAGCCCATGTGCATTTGTTGTTACATGAACTGGGGATGTGAATGCCAAGAAATTTATCTTGTGGGGGGCCTATGAAGCATCAGCTAGATTTCTAACTGCTGCCAGGAGTTTTCAAAAGGTACCCATAATTTGTCTTGTACAATATGATGAACGTTAAAAATCTGGACATTGCTACAGTTTTAAAGTGATACTAAAGTCTTTTTTATTCTTAAAAATAACAAACATAAGTGCAGTGGTTTTGCACAGAGCAGCCCGGATCCTCCTCTTTTTGGGTCCCCCACCGGTGCTCCTGGCCCCTCCCTTCTGTTGGGTGCGCCCATAGCAAACAGATTGATATGGTGGCACCCGAGCAGGCACACTCCCGAGTCGCTGCCCTGCGTGTCCATTCACACACAGTGCTGTGGCTCAGCCCTGTCCCCTCCCTCTCCTGATTGGCTCACTGACTCTGATTGATAGCAGCAGGAGCCAGTGGCTTCCACTGCTGCCTCAGCCGATCAGGAGTGAGAGTCCCCAGAAAACCAAAGCTTTCATGGACATCGCTGTATCAAGAGGGGGCTCAGGTAACTGTTAGGGGGGGGCTGGGGGCGCTGCTACACACATAAGGTTTTTCACCTTCATGCATAGAATGTGTGAAGGTAAAAAACCCTGAGACTTTAGAACCACTTTAAAGTATAAAACAATGTCTGGTAGGCCTGACTTTCCATTAGGTTTTGCAAGTCTAAAGATAGATCTTTCTAACCAGGAAGCTTTGTTAGACCAAAAAACCTGTAGGAAAGATTTATGCAGGTGGGAAATGAATTCCTTCAGGTGCCTGAAAGGTACCATTTGATGATTCTAGGAAGGACATTCATTTTTATAATATTAACCTGCCAGGTTCTGTCCCAGAGCATTTGATATTAAGTGTGGGATCAAATGAATGCCAAGGTATTTCAAGGGTTAGGACTGATAATAAGCATGATAATAAGGAGAATTACAGATTTAGTATAGTTTATTTTAAAATTAGATAGAGCGTTAAAGGAGGTAAATTTTGCCATTATATTAGGAATCATACCTTGAAGGTTTGAAATATAAAATAGAATGTCATCTGCTCAAGTGGAGAGCCTAAAGGATATTAAAAACACATCATACTTACCTGCTCTGTGCAATCTACCATCAAAGTGAATAAGAGGGGCAAAAGGGGACACCCCTGTCTAGTCCTATTTTGAAAAGGAAAACTTGGAGACAGGGTGCCATAAAGGTGTATGTTACCCCATCATTTCATGTTCGTGATATGTGTTGTACCATATACCTGTGTTAAAAAGTATCCTGTTCTCTTAGCTATGCTTCCTTTGTGTGACATACCTTGTGATCCTGTCAGTCCCCCTGTTTTCCTGGTTCAAAATGATCACAATAGACATGAGAGCACAATTTCCAAATGTGGTCTGTATTGTGACTGTTCTGAGAGCACAACGTGCCTGTCTTCCAATGGCCAGGACTTGTGTTCTCTGCCTCCTGCTGACACACATCCCCTCTACAGTCTCCATCCCCACCTCTCCAAAGCCCCTTATGAAGCCGAGAACAGAGGTCATGTAAAAGACATAAAAAAAATGTATATACAATATATATATATATATATATATATATATATATACAGTATATATATATATTATATATATACACATACACTGCTAGACGGGTTTTCCCACACTTTGCAGTAGAACACCACTCCATGCAGGTCACACCAAATAAATGGGGGCTCAATGAGTTCCAGGGGGGTTCGTCTGTTCAGGATGTAGCAGCCACTCTACTTCTCTGTGCCCCTTGCAGGAGCTGGATTATTGGATTTTACTGCCAATAATGGACTCTTACCTTGCAAAGAACTTTTAACGGACTTACTACATAAATCAGGTATGACTACCTCATGCGGCACTACAAAAGATCAACTGAAAGAGCAAAAGATCCGCTCCAGGTGAGTGCCGAATCTGCATAACCCTTCCACATGCATGTTTGCATCTACAAATACAGTAGCTGTTGACTTTTAAAAAACAGACACTTACCTGTCCCAAGATCCAGCGATGTCCTCACCCAACCCAGCTCTTTGCCAGTCTTCAGGTCCAAGCACCGGCATCTTAACTGTGGGCAGCTGGCTGCTCACTGCGCATGCACGGGCTGTTCTGTGTCATGTGAATGATCCTTCAGTCTCCTGGGAACTGTAACGTGTCTAAAGAGGCTGCAGGGAGAGTTGGCAGAGGGCAAACTTCCCTCTGATCGCCTAGGTGGTTGCAGCAGAAGTGGGAGCTGGTACCTGTCAAAATCTGGTACCTGTTCCCCGCCAAAAAAAAGACATTCCAAATATGGGAGAGGAGGGGGCAGGGGGAGGAAAAGTGAAACTTCCCCTATCAGGTGAAGTTCCACTTTAATAGCTAAAAAGGAGAACTGATATTGGACAGAATATTAAGGTAATAGCAGACACCTCACAGAAGATGTTTTATTTTTCTTACCATCCATGTATGCATAGGCAATAAATTATTCTGGCTGTCTGGATTAGCATGTCAAGTTATTTGCACATTGCCAGTCCTCCCAGCTTCAGAAGCTGAGACCAAGTCGTTAATAAGTTATATTTAGCAATGAAAACAGCTCTGCCTTTACAAACTAAATGTAGGACATGTTTTGTTTGGACTTGAGATGTTCTTTAAGAGAGCTCTTCATGAACGCCTAAAGCAACACAATTCACATTGCCGCCGTGAGTTTTCTTGCATTGGGAATAAAACAAGCTAATTAATATATATAGGAAGATAACTAGTAAATACAAATCTAGGTCAACAAAGGTTCATATCAAGTTCACAACTTTTTCTGTGATCATTATCCACCAATATATCCAGCATAATGTAAGTTACAAATTTATTGCAAGTTAATTAAGCACAACAAAAATGTTGGCTTGCAAGAAAGGGATGAAAGTTTAGGCCATTTGTTATACAGAAAATACTTGTTTTCTGTAATATTCACCCGGAAAATGCTAAAACAATCTATTCATTATGAATAAATGGCTTATTTGCTACTGTGTATGAGCCATTTTTAAAAAAAAAAGTAGCACAGAATCATGAAATGCAGCTACGTAAATGTATTTGAAAGAATTCCAAAATGTTTTTTAAACTGGACATGTGGTGGTAGATATATTGCAACTACAAGAAGCTATACTCCTGAGGGCTCCTGAGGAAGTCACATGGTACTGTGACGCAACGCGTCGGCCCGACGTGGTGACGTACGTCCGGCGTGGCGGCCATCTTGGTACACCTTTTTGTACCCTGTACACCCATGCAGATGACATCCAAGAGCATGTGGTGGGAGCCTACACTAATCTGATGTAAGTGCGCATTCTACTTTACCACACTTTGGCAATAAACATATTACGCAATGGGAGTTTTGTGTTTATGTTACATGTGAGTGGTTAGCGCAGTATGTGATCCTGCCTTGAGAAGGAGCTGTTATTTGAGTCCTGATCCCTAGAGGGAGATCTGCACATATTGGGAGCTGTCGTTTGGAGTGATACTAACCTGGAGGATCTGTGAGAGGGATCCTATAAAAACGCTTTGACTCGCAAGGGTCGAGTCTGTAAGGTGAGAGGCTAATTCAGCCGGTGATCGGATGATTTTTTATACAGCTATCAACCCACGTTCTCACACGGATATCAGCACGTGTTATTTTGTTCACTGGAGTATGATTATTGAAAGTTGGACTTTAAAAAACGCATGAAAATAGATTATTGTGTGTATATTATTGCACTAATTTGAGTTCACATTTGCACATGAGGTTGCTTTTATTCACTCTATGAGATTTGTGTAGGTGTGTATATATATATATATATATATATATATATATATATTAAGTGCACTTTGTGTGTTTATGTATATCTGTTAAAACACGCACTGTTACCAGTCAATAGGACTGTTTCTTCCACCATCACTATAGGAGTTTGTTTTTTGTGTTTTTATAAGCACGAGGCTATTTATAGTAGACACGTTTATTCACTTATAATTGAGGGGATCTATTTGCACATTGCTTTATTTGTCTTTTAGTGATTAGCGCTACATTTTTTTCACATTTTAAAAGTTAGATTTTATTTCCATCATTTGCACTTTCAAAATAACAGAAAACAAAAAAATGGCGTCTGCAAAAGTTTGGGCACCCTGCAGAATTTATAGCATGCACTGCCCCCTTTGCCAAGCTGAGACCTGCCAGTGTCATGGATTGTTCTCAATCATCGTCTGGGCAGACCAGGTGATGTCAATCTCAAAGGTTTTAAATGCCCAGACTCATCTGACCTTGCCCCAACAATCAGCACCATGGGTTCTTCTAAGCAGTTGTCTGGAAAACTGAAACTGAAAATAGTTGACGCTCACAAAGCTGGAGAAGGCTATAAGAAGATAGCAAAGTGTTTTCAGATGTCAATATCCTCTGTTCGGAATGCAATTAAGAAATGGCAGTCATCAGGAACAGTGGAAGTTAAAGCAAGATCTGGAAGACCAAGAAAAATATCAGACAGAACAGCTCGCAGGAATGTGAGAAAAAAAATTCAAAACCCACGTTTGACTGCACAATCCCTCCAGAAAGATCTGGCAGACACTGGAGTTGTGGTACACTATTCCACTATAAAGAGATACTTGTACAAATATGGTCTTCATGGAAGAGTCATCAGAAGAAAACCTCTTCTACGTCCTCACCACAAAAATCATCGTTTGAACTTTGCAAATGAACATATAGACAAGCCTGATGCATTTTGGAAACAAGTTCTGTGGACCGATGAGGTTAAAATTGAACTTTTTGGCCGGAATGAGCAAAGGTACGTTTGGAGAAGAAGGGGCACAGAATTTAATGAAAAGAACCTCTGTCCAACTGTTAAGCATGGGGTTGGATCAATCATGCTTTGGGGTTGTGTTGCAGCCAGTGGCACAGGGAACATCTCACGAGTAGAAGGAAAAATGGATTCAATAAAATTTCAGCAAATTTTGGATGGTAACTTGATGCCATCTGTGAAAAAGCTGAAGTTAAAGAGAGGATGGCTTCTACAAATGGATAATGATCCTAAACACACCTCGAAATCCACGGGAGATTACATCAAGAGGTGTAAACTGAAGGTTTTGCCATGGCCTTCACAATCTCCTGACCTCAACATAATTGAAAATCTATGGATAGACCTTAAAAGAGCAGTGCGTGACAGACAGCCCAGAGATCTCAAAGAACTGGAAGACTTTTGTAAGGAAGAATGGGCAAAGATACCTCAAACAAGAATTGAAAGACTCTTGGCTGGCTACAAAAAGCGTTTACAAGCTGTGATACTTGCCAAAGGGGGCAGTACAAGATATTAACTCTGCAGGGTGCCCAAACTTTTGCAGACGCCATTTTTTTGTTTTCTGTTATTTTGAAAGTGTAAATGATGGAAATAAAATCTAACTTTTGTTGACATATTATAAGAATGTCTAATCTGTAATTTGATGCCTTTTGGAGATTTTTTCATCTTTCCTTGGCTTCTTTATGCACATTAATACAAATTTTTAGCTGGGGTGCCCAAACTTTCGATCCCCACTGTATGTAATATGTGATATACAGTAATAATATATTATACAGAGGGAAGCTATTTAAAGAAAGAGAGAGGCGGAATTTATGAGCTTTTGATTTTTACTTTGTCTTGTGTATTGTCTTTAGACTTGTGTATCTTTTTAAAATTTTGCACTAATAAAGTACAATATACAGCTATCTGGTGAGATTGGATCATATAAATTTGATGTACATTTTACATAGGATACTATATTAAAAGTCTCACAGCAAAGTGTACAGCCTCTTATTTAAAGCCAATCTGATAAAATAAGTTGCAGGATGTATTATAAAACTTTCAGTCTTTGACTGCAACACTTTCTGTAAAAATGTTGGCCCAACAATGCCTCTGGTTATGAGTTAGATGGGAAAAAGGGTAAGTAACGTAAATACAGAATTTAGACAGCCTTTCTTCTCTTTTGAGGATACAAACGAGTTCTTGCAATTTTTAACAACTACAGAACATTTAAACATGAAGTAGAGGAAGGCGCTGGAAGAAAAAAGTTCAGACATTTATGGTCCTTTCTAATACCCACAAAATGGTTGGAAAAAACAAAACCTGTTTAATTTAAATCTGTGAAAAGGCAATTCCCAATTTCCTTCAAATGGGAGTTATGTTACACTGTGCAACAAATGTAATATTTCTGGGTAGGCTGGTAAAAATAAGATTCTGGAAAGTTTCTACTTTTGTCATAAAAAAAAAATCACTGTAGGAGAGCCTATTTATTCACAGGCTCAGGGAACATAAATTAGCTTTCTTCCTTGCTTCAGGAGCTCAGTGAGGCCACTCCTCAACTTGCTACAACCTGTCACCAACTCTAGGGGGTATTGGACAGGAGGTGTAAATGAAGCCCTCTCCTGAGCCTGAATTCTACCAGGTATGTGATAGATGAGTAAATTAGTGCCAAAGCTTTTTCAATCAAAACGGCCAACATTTTTCAGGCTCCTGGAGGCATGTATGTACTTTAGTTTGAAACCACTAATTGATCTGCACAGCCAGATGATCTGCTTATCTGCCATAGAGATGGGGAATTGCTTACTAGATTTTACTTGTATGTTAATCATAATCATTTCAATCTATCTTTCACCATTCTTTTCAGCCAAGGATAGTGTTGATCTCCCGGTTTCTCTCCCTGGCAATTTTAAAAAAAGAGCCAGTTTCCGTACTGTTGCATATTGTAAACCCTTGGTGGGAAATACACTGATGATGACTGATAGCTGCCAGCATATTAAGATGGCTATTTCAGTTGGGGAATTGATCTACCATAAGAGTAATTGCACTATGCAATAGAATAAGTAATTGCACTATGCAATAGAATAAAACTAATTTGTTCACTAGTTTGAGGTCTTGTGGCTATGTTTACTGGATGCTTACCAGAATCCAACGTGGACAGGAAAATTAGACAAGAAATGCTACAAGAAAGTAAGTTTGAGAATGATGGCAAACAAAAATCAATTTTTATCCCCCATATTTTCCACTAATTATAGTACAGAATGACAGCAAATTACTGAGAATATGGGGAATATTTGGAGGATTTTGAATATGGATCCAAGATATAGGAAAGTGTGGGGTGCAGTATGCTTGCAAGAAGTCTGCCACTTTGTGTTCCATATTGTCACCTTTTAGGTTTTCAGATCCAGAGAAAATTTTGAATAAGACCACTTTTTGTTTGTGGCACAATGACTTAAATATGGTCACAAGATTTGTAATTCATGGTATTTTCATGTAGTGTAGTGAGAAAAGTATTGTGTACTTGGTAACATATGTGCATGTAACATTCAGTATGCTGTGCTATCCGCTGTCTTAAAGTTAGAATGGGAGAACACCTGGAGGGAGCAGCTAGTTCTGAGACAAAAATCTTCTCAATGCTTCAAAACATGGTGGAGGTTTGTTGTCATGTTGACTTCAGTTTATTAATAAAGTGTGTATAAAGTGTTCTAAACAAAAACTAGTGCAGTGCTAAATTTTAAATAAAACAAAGGATCATCAATACATAATATATGTGCAAGCGAATCCAAATATTAATCAATACATCATATGGACCAATCCACAAATAGTGATAATTAAATAAATGCAAAAAGTCCAAACATTAAAGTGCGTATCAAATGAATAATGGCCCAGTAGAGCAAAAGCGAAAGAGATGGGCAAATTCTTCTTTCCAGCACCACGAGCAATGTGCACTCCTCCACCTGCATGCACTCACCAGAGGGTTAAATAGTAACTGCATATATCATAGCCACTGTAATCATTCCTGCATCTCAATTCCTGGTCATCAATTCCAAAGTCCTAGATGGAAAGAGCTCACACCACAGAGCCCAGACAGAGGTACATAGTGTAGTATGTTTTATTAAAACTGAATAAAACAAAGCTAAAACAACCATGTGGATGCATCAAACAAACAAGCTGTCCAGACGTAGAGATGGCCGCCACTCCGAATACCAGAACAGGCAGTGTGACGTCAGCAGGATAGGGAAATCGGTGCAAGAGACATGAGAACAAATCCCTACCAACGTGGTCCATCTAACAGATGGAGACAGCCCAATAGCATTTATTATAACGCTCTAGGCCAGGGGTAGGCAACCTGAGAGCCACAGGACTACAAGTTCCAGCATGCCTCTGCAAGTCATAGCTGCAACTGTCAGTTTTGTAATCTTTGCAATGCCTCATGGGAAATGTAGTTCCACAACAGCTAGAGAGCCACAGGTTGCCTACCCCTGCTCTAGGCAATAAACAGAGAAGGATGAGTTATAGAGGGAAGAAACTTTTCAGTCAACCTTATTCCTATGGGCATAGTTATGGATCAGGAGGAGGTAGCTGTTGGATTTTGCAATGACCCATAGTTATTTTTGGTTTATTAAGGATTTCAATCTGCAGAGCAGGGCTATGAAGAGCCATACAAAGCAGTTTGCAGGAGCTGACAGGGGAGAGATCAGTGTTGTTTATACACAGGTCTCTCCCCCATCGATAATACTCGATCAATGGGTGTTGGCAGGGAATCACTGGCCGGGACCCAGTGATTGGCAGCCGAGGCCATGAATGGAGCGCCACCATTGGCGCCATACCGGCACCGCCATTGGAGCCTACAGCTGTTGATCACCGGGCCCCGACTGGAGATTCCCTGCTGTCACCAGGCAATCGCCGAGGAACACTGACGGTGGAAAGGTCTGTGTGTAAACAAAAAGTAAAAAAATATTGTTTTTTTTTTTCCAAAATTATCGGTCTTTTTTTGTTTATAGCACAAAAAATTAAAAACGCAGAGGCGATCAAATACCACCAAAAGAAAGCTCCATTTGTGGGAAAAAAAGAACAAATTATATTTTGGTGTAGCGCTTCATGACCACGCAATTGTCAGTTAAAACTAATGCCGTATCGCAAAAAATGGCCTGGTCAGGAAGGGGGGTAAATCCTCCGGAGGGCAAGTAGTTAATGATTCTAGAGGGGGTGATATTAGAAACAAGCTTTTAGCCCAATAATTTTTGGGGATTTTTGTTTGCCTAAAATTTAAACGGGATTTAACCTTGTTACTGATTTTCACGAAGACTGTTTTGATATATTTTTGCATGCATTTTCCTGCAAAGGGGTTTGGTCCTGTGACTATACTATGACATTTTCCAATTGCAACTGATCTTGGAAGCTAAACATAATTTATATATTTGATATTATTTGTTTTGTACTGTAAGCCTGTAGTAAATTATTAAGCATGTTGAGATTTTATTTGCTCCTTGTGATTTAACACACATATGTTGTAACAAAATGTTAATTTGTTTCCCCTCCTAGCCAACTAAATATTAGTAACTGTGTTTGAATATATTTAAATGGTTTGTTTAAATGGCAGGAGGTGGTACCATGCAAGTGATATGTGCTTTAATGAGACCTTAACTTGTTCACAACCAATGATAAAGAACAGAGTGGTTTAAATGCATCATCTAGAGAGGGATGTATTTTTGTACCTGCCTTGCTTTGCTTTTAAATAGATTGTAATAAAGAATTTGTTTTATATTCTGGTTGTGCTAATCAACATGTGGTTCCAAAACATGATGAGGTGTAGGTGCACACAGATCTACCTCTATTGTCAGCATATGGAGGGTGAGCAGGTTTAGATATTTATCATGGATGTAATGTATACCTGTCTGCAACGTTTATGACTGTTAAAACAACAATCAGTTTAAGGCAAATATAGATGCCACCTCAATGGCAAGGTCAAGCTGTGCTTTAACAAACTAGAACACCAATTAAAGTATAGACTCACAAAAAAGAGATCATTAAATCTATCCCCATGTTGAAAAGAACTGCAGACTTTTGGCAGATGCATCTGCCCAGGCTGTCAGAATTGCCATCAAGACAGCTGGTCTTTTCAATATACCTGCAAAAGCCCTCTGGCTGGAACAAGACAAACAAGGCAAAGATGTGTCATCTAACAGTACCATTCCATACACTATTGAATTTTTATTTGGACCAGAATGAATACAATTGTTCATTCTGGTCCAAATGAGTGCTTCTAAATAAACACAAAAGTAATTATTCTGGTTAAGGAAGTTGTTTGAACCCTGATCCAAATTTTGTCTTGGAAAATATACAGTGCTCAGCATAAATGAGTACATCCAAACAGATTTGTCAGAAAAGCTTTACTTTCCTTTCAGAATCAACATTTTCTATGGGACACTATACTACAAAATACTCCCACAAATGTGGGCCATTGATTGCAAACTAATTTTGTTAATTTGCACACACAAAAAAGTATTTTTCCTAAGAAAAACAATACCAAGTTGCAAAAATTAATACACTCCAATGATAGTCTTAGGAGCAAAGCTAAATTTTAGACAACAATACTAATTAACAAAAATTCAACTATAGGTCAGTATAATTATTCAATAAGCAGGTTTCCAGCAGTTTATTATAAAAGGGCATTACTAAACAAAGAAAACCCCTCCCATGTCATGCTGTCAGCAATGGCACCACATGGAAGAGAAATGTCAAGGCCTGAGAAAGAGAAAATATTTTCTTTACACAAGAAAGGTGAAGGCTACTAGAAGATAAGTAAAGCTTTACTTATCAGTCAGAATACTGTAGCAAAAGTGATACAAAAATTTACCAAGGATGGAACTGCAACCATCTCACAGAGACGTACAGGCTGTCCACAGAAGTTAACACCTCGATAGAAGCATCTTCTGATGAGAAGGGTTGAAGAAAATCGCCATGCAAGTACACTGCAGTTAGCTAAAGATGTAGAAAGCCAAACTGGGGTGATTGTTTCCCGTGACACAATATGGCGTACACTGCAGGGGAATGGCATGCATGGGTGTTGTCCACGAAAGAAGCCTCTCCTAACACTCATGCACAAAAAAGACTGCCTAGAATTTGCCAGAGCCCATGCTGAAAAAGAAGACGACTACTGGGATTCTGCGACGCAATACAGTTTTGAAGCCATCAGTTTCATTTCAAAAACATTCATCTTGATCTCATCACTCCAGAGTACAAAGGTGAGGAGTACAAAGAAAAATGCATGGTGCCTACAGTGAAACATGGTGGTGGCAGTGTTCTTCTGTGGGACTGAATGAGTGCTGCTGGTATCGAGGAGCTGCATTTCATTGATAGTATCATGAATTCACAGATGTTCTGCTCTTTATTGAAAGAGAAGATGCTACCATCACTCCATGCCCTTGGTTGTCATACACTTTTCCAACATGGCAATGATCCAAAACACACATCTAAGGCCAGTGTTGCATTTCTGAAAAAGAACAGGTTGAAAGTGATTGAGTTGCCAAGTATGTCTCCTGATCTGAACCCAATCGAACACCTATGGGGAATTCTGAAGAGACAAGTTGAGCATCACTCTCCATCCAGCACCCAGGCTCTAAAAGAGGTTGTTCTTGAAGAATGGAAAAAGATAGATGTTGCAATATGTCGCCAACTTGTTTATGCCATACCTAGAAGACTTGGTGCTGTCCTTACAAATCATGGAAGTCATACAAAATACTAGATGTAGTAATTTTTTTTGTAGGGTGTATTCATTTTTGCATCAACTAATTTGAGCAGAACTGAAGATTTTGTAATCTATGTTATATTATTAACCTTACTTTCATGTAATGAGCAAAAAACAAGTTCTATAAAACCCAGTTTTGTCAAAATTTTGGAAATTGTTCTTTATGCTGAGCACTGTACATTCTTGTAGGTATTTACTCATTAGAAGAACTGGAGAGATCCAAACCATTAATGTAACCATTCTAAAGGGCAGAATCATTATTCATGTAGCATTACCCCCTTAGGAGTCGCTATGATTTGAGTCCCCGTATAGTCCTGCACAGTCAGGCAATATGCATCTTCACACAGGCTTGCATCCAGAGTCAGAAATCAGTCCTTGAGCTTTGGTTTTGTTTAGGGGATTTGAACTGGGATAGGGTTAGGGGTGTACAGGATGCCCAAGGGTACTGTTGAACTGAGAACAACTTCCTGGAACTATATAGAAGCCTTCTCTGCAGCACAGTCTCTCTGTTGGAGAGCTAGCCAACGTCTTATTAGTGTACCACCCCAGACCCTAGATGAATCTTCACCCAGCAATCTGGAGGTATCCCTGAACAGGGGATCCGGTTCCTGTCACTTTAAGAGATGATCAGTCACTGGTAGGTGGCTTATCTGGTTTCCCACCAGAGTGCTCCTTCTCCTATCTGCCCAGGGGGTGCAGATGTACTCAATCAAATCCTCTCCTATACCGCTGGTGGGTTGGTGGCTGCTACCAGGTCTATCAGTTAGGCCACTTCTTTCCTGCCATACAGGAGGTCCTGTCTGAGGGAGTTGGTGATCTCTAAGCTTTCCTCCTTTCCAGCTCCAGGCTTCATCCCACTGGGCCTCCGCACAGCCTCCTTCCGGCAGCTTCACATCTTCTACACAAACTCTCCTGCTACTGAGCAGGCTCCAACACTTTTATGGGTGTCCCAGCCCCTTGCCAACCTCTTGTTGGGGATTGGCTAGGATCCCTTAAGAGTGCAAGCCAACCACTCCTCAGATCCACCCACAGCTTCTCGGACCTTCCTCCAAAACCCTAGAGCAGGGGGAAAATCTAGAGGGGCTGGCCTGCAGAGCTTCTCAGCTCCTAATCAAGATTTGACCTTCTGGTTATTACACCCAGGCTGCTACTCAGTCCTCCTCACTGAGAATTAAAACACTAGCTCCCCCTAGCTAAACTAGGAGGGTGCTACATTCACATAAATCTGTGGTTCTCAAACATTTTTGTCCAAATCCCCCTTTAGAAGCAGTTGAACTTTTACTCCAGGCCCTCAAACTATCCTTTTATATTTTATAAAACAACAAAACTGCAGCATACTGTAGATGTGCAACACCACAATGCACATCTACAATACATTTACGTGCATTGTGGTAACATGCCATATGGCTTGAAACAGGCCCTTATTGTGTGCATGTACTGTATATTTATTATATTTACATATTGTGGCCACAGTATACACCCCCTCTCAACACAATATATACACCTTCCGCCCATCACCAGTACAGTATATACATGCCTTTCCACCATTAGTTTGTATATAATATACCCCTCCCAATACCAACACAGTATATACACATGCCCTCCCAATGAAGTTTATACATTTTCTCACAGCATATGCAGCCCTCTTTCACAATAATCTATACATACGTCTCCATTCACTAACCAGCACATTTTCATTCCTCCAATAGAAATACCCAATTCTCCCAATGCTCCTGAGCCTCCTTGCCTCCAAGGAATAGCACTGAACACACTCCTTTAGTGTTGAAAAGTGTGTTGTATAGTTCTGCCTTTTTAATGGTTTTTCTCCACTTAAAGAAACTAGTGTCAAAATATGCGCTACATGATCCTGTACATTAAGTGAAGGATCAAAGAGCCCACCTTGAAATGTCACAATGTTCCTTACCAGGAGGGTGTGCCTCACACTTTGAAAACCACTGACCTAGATCAAGCTGCCTGTCTTGCAAAGAGAGAAAGGAAAGAGGAATTTTGACTTAGCTATAAATTCAATATCTTGGAGTACAGTACAGGATACAAATAAAATATTCATAGACCATAGGTTATACAGTCAGGTCCATAAATATTGGGACATCAACACAATTCTAACATTTTTGGCTCTATACACCACCACAATGGATTTGAAATGAAACGAACAAGATGTGCTTTAACTGCAGACTGTCAGCTTTAATTTGAGGGTATTTACATCCAAATCAGGTGAACGCTGTAGGAATTACAACAGTTTGCATATGTGCCTCCCACTTTTTAAGGGACCAAAAGTAATGGGACAGAATAATAATCATAAATCAAACTTTCACTTTTTAATACTTGGTTGCAAATCCTTTGCAGTCAATTACAGCCTGAAGTCTGGAATGCATAGACATCACCAGACGCTGGGTTTCATCCCTGGTGATGCTCTGCCAGGCCTCTACTGCAACTGTCTTCAGTTCCTGCTTGTTCTTGGGGCATTTTCCCTTCAGTTTTGTCTTCAGCAAGTGAAATGCATGCTCAATCGGATTCAGGTCAGGTGATTGACTTGGCCATTGCATAACATTCCACTTCTTTCCCTTAAAAAACTCTTTGGTTGCTTTTGCAGTATGCTTTGGGTCATTGTCCATCTGCACTGTGAAGCGGCATCCAATGAGTTCTGAAGCATTTGGCTGAATATGAGCATATAATATTGCCTGAAACACTTCAGAATTCATCCTGCTGCTTTTCTCAGCAGTCACATCATCAATAAATACAAGAGAACCAGTTCCATTGGCAGCCATACATGCCCACGCCATGACACTACCACCACCATGCTTCACTGATGAGGTGGTATGCTTAGGATCATGAGCAGTTCCTTTCCTTCTCCATACTCTTCTCTTCCCATCACTCTGGTACAAGTTGATCTTGGTCTCATCTGTCCATAGGAAGTTGTTCCAGAACTGTGAAGGCTTTTTTAGATGTCGTTTGGCAAACTCTAATCTGGCCTTCCTGTTTTTGAGGCTCACCAATGGTTTACATCTTGTGGTGAACCCTCTGTATTCACTCTGGTGAAGTCTTCCCTTGATTGTTGACTTTGACACACATACACCTACCTCCTGGAGAGTGTTCTTGATATGGCCAACTGTTGTGAAGGGTGTTTTCTTCACCAGGGAAAGAATTCTTCGGTCATCCACCACAGTTGTTTTCCGTGGTCTTCCGGGTCTTTTGGTGTTGCTGAGCTCACCGGTGCGTTCCTTCTTTTTAAGAATGTTCCAAACAGTTGTTTTGGCCACGCCTAATGTTTTTGCTGTCTCTCTGATGGGTTTGTTTTGTTTTGTCAGCCTAATGATGGCTTGCTTCACTGATAGTGACAGCTCTTTGGATCTCATCTTGAGAGTAGACAGCAACAGATTCCAAATGCAAATAGCACACTTGAAATGAACTCTGGACCTTTTATCTGCTCATTGTAATTGGGATAATGAGGAATAACACACACCTGGCCATGGAACAGCTGAGAAGCCAATTGTCCCATTACTTTTGGTCCCTAAACAAGTGGGAGGCACATATGCAAACTGTTGTAATTCCTACACCGTTCACCTGATTTGGATGTAAATACCCTCAAATTAAAGCTGACAGTCTGCAGTTAAAGCACATCTTGTTTGTTTCATTTCAAATCCATTGTGGCAGTGTATAGAGCCAAAAACGTTAGAATTGTGTCAATGTCCCAATATTTATGGACCTGACTGTAGGTTCATACCAATAGGGGATTAAACACTGGCAAAGCTTTTGAGGACCCCCCCCCCCCCCCTTTCCTTGACACATCCTATAACTCTGCTACACTCCTGAAATGGGAGTTCTTCAAAAAGGCTGTATGTGAAAACACTGCAAAATATATTCCCATGGGCAACAAGTTTAACCACTTCAAGTCCGGACACATTTACCCCCTTCCTGTCCAGGCCAATTTTTAGCTTTCAGTGCTATCACACTTTAAATGACAATTGCGCGGTCATGCAAGACTGTATCCATATGAATTTTTTAGCATTTTTTGAGACAGATAAAGCTTTATTCTGGTGGTATTTATTCACCACTGGGATTTTTATTTTTTTTGCTATATAAATGAAAAAGTCCAAAATCTATTTTAAAAAAGTGTTTTTCTTATAAAATTGTGCAAATGAATAATATTTCATCATAAATCTTGGCCAAAATTTATTCAGTTATTTTTTTAGTAAAAAAAATAACCCAAATTAGTTTATAACCAAAAATTATAATTTAAAAAAAATGTTTTTACATTTTTATTTTATTTTTTTATATTATTATTTATGGGTTTTTTTTTACATATTGCCACCCTAGCAGTACAGTGTCACCACTGTGACACTAAGACACTAAGCTTTGCAGTAGAATAACGTCCTTACAGGATGTCTCCAACTTACAAGCTGACCTCAGTGCACTTATGGGCAACTATGTGGCAAATGAGGTTTAATGTTGATAAATGTAAGGTTATCCAATTGGGGGCTAAGAATATGCATGCATCATACATACTAGGGGGGGTACAACTGGGGGAATCAATGGTGGAGGAGGATCTGGGAGTTCCGGAAGATCACAAGCTTAATAATGGCATGCAATGCCAAGCTGCGGTTTCTAAAGCGAGCAAAATCCTCTCTTGTATTAAGATGTATAGACTCCAGAGAGAGAGATATCATATTACCCCTGTACAAATCATTAGTAAGACCTCATCTGGAATATGCAGTTCAGTTTTGGGCACCAATTCACAAAAATAACATTGGGGAACTAGAGAAAGTACAGAGAAGGATAACCAAAGTGATAAGAGGCATGGAGAAGCTCAGCTATGAGGAAAGATTAGAGGAACTGAATTTATTCTCTCTTGAGAAGGAGATTATGGGGGGATATGATCATAAATGTATAAATACATCAGTGTTTCATATAGTAAACTCGGTGTGGAGTTATTCACCCTGAGGTCATCACAGAAGACAAGGGGGCTTTCTTTAAGTCTATAGGAAAAGAGATTTAATCTCCAAATACCGAAAGGTTTATTCACAGTAAGAGTTGTGAAAACGTGGAATAGACTCCCACAAGAGTTGGTTCTGGCCAGCTCAGTGGATTGCTTTAAAAAAGGCCTGGGTTCTTTCCTAAATACACATAATGTAACTGGATACTAACATTTAAAGGGAAGGTTGTTCCAGGGAACATCGGATTGTCTCTCGGGGGATCAGGAAGGAATTTTTTCCCCTGCAAGAGCAAATTGGATCATGCTTTGCTGGATTGTTTGCCTTCATCTGGATCAACTGTGGGTATAGGAGTATAACTTGTTTTTTTTTATGGTTGAACTTTTGTCTTTTTTCAGCCAGACTAACTTTGTAACTCTGCGAGCCCGTTTTGTAGCAAGAAATGCAGAGTAACCAAGGAATGAAAGTGTGGCCTGTGTCCTGTACTGTAAGATATGGAATTTACAGGTAAGTAAAAATTGCTCCTCTTAATCATGCAGTACAGAACAAAGGCAAAGTATTCATAGACACTGGACATCCCCAAGCAATGAATGAGAAGGCAACAACTAGGCAAACAGAACTGTGCCAATAGGCCCAACAACAAGGGCCAACAGAACCAATTTCAGACTGCCGCTGCAAGAACTTTGCAGCCAAATGCTGCATTCACAAAAGAGTAGACTTCCACTTGGTAAAACTTTGAAAAGGTATGCACAGAGGACTAGATGGAGGCCATACAAAGCTGGGCTACAGAAGTTTTTTGCTGGAATGCCCAGGCATGTAAAAGAACAGTAGGAGATTTGTCTTTGTGAGTGT
Source organism: Staurois parvus (assembly GCF_062004578.1). NCBI lineage: Eukaryota > Metazoa > Chordata > Amphibia > Anura > Ranidae > Staurois > Staurois parvus. Next base: position 2,429,136 of record NW_028317813.1, read on the forward strand.
AAGCTCTAGCAAACATTTCCAATCCATCGAGCGATGGTGAACTTGGAAGTAGGTAGTCCCTTGCAAGGTCCTGAGTACAGAAGATACTTATGAATTTGTCCAGGCATTTCAGAGAAATTTCCTTTGAGTGCTTTGGAGCAAAGCATAAGGATTAAAGAACAATGTGTTCATCAAGGTGGAACACATACCACCACAGGATGAAAAGATGGTCCTGGGCATAAAACAACCTTGTCATTGTGAAGAATGAGAAACAGTTCCTTACAAGAGAGAGAAACACTTATGACAGATGTAATAGTGACAAAAAGGCCACTTTGCAAGACAGGCCATCCAATGGTTGGTATCTTTGATGTGTTCAAAGGGTGTTTTTTTCAGAGCAGATAGAAGAAAGCTGAGATCCTGAGATCCCCAGAACACACAGGATATTTCAAGGTTGGGCTTGATGTGAGACACAATGTGAAATAAAGGTTTTGGCAAGGGAGAGTGAAGAGAATGGCTTTTGAAAGAAAATGAACAAAGCTGAAACCTATCCTTTTAGGATGCTTAAGGCATGGTTTTGGTCAGTTCCAGATTGGAGAAAGGCACCAAGAAAACTCTGGGATCACATGAGGCAAAGAAAGATTTCCAGGTACAATAGTAGATATTTCTTGCTTTTAAACGGTAGGTATGGCAGACACAAAGATCACTCTGTCTCATAAGACCTGGGCTTCAACAGCCATGCCATTAAAGGCAGACTGAGAAGCAGGATGGAAGAGTGGGCCCTGAGACAGTAGGTATGTCATGTTGGGAAGAGGCCAGGGGTCATTACTTAGTAGTCTGAGTATGTCTGTGTACCAGGCTCTTTGGTACAATGAGAATCACCAGCTTCTTCTCCTGCTCTATCTTGTAGAAGAAATGAGGTAGAATTTGCACAGGAGTGAAAGCATTAGCCAAACTTAGACCAGGGAATTATCAAAGCATCTGATGCTAGCGTTAAATAATTTTTGGTCCCGGCCACAAACAGGCAGTTTGCAGTTGAATCTGTAATTCCTGATGTCCAGGGTTTCCCCATCATTGACATATCAGATTGAAGATGTCTTAAGGGTCCACTCCTCTTGATCCAGGCAGTGGCAGGTGAATTAAATCTATCTCCATTTTTCCACTCCTGGAATGTGGACTGCAGAAATCGCTGAATAGTGAGTCTCTGTTCATGAAATTAACTGGCTTGCTTCCTTCAAGGCTGCATGACTCCTGGTGCTCATAAATGGTTGATGTAGGCCATGGCCATGGCACTGTTTGACTGCAACCTTCAGTAGGTGAGTCCAGTGTTAAAGAACAATTTTTTTTTTACCCCACATTTGGCACCTTTTGGCAGGGAGGGGGAGCAAGTACCTGGTTTTGACAGCTACCCACTCCCACTTTCGGCTCAGTTTGCTTAGGCAAACTGGTCCCAGAGGACTGCGGCCCATTCACAAAGCGCAGCACGCTTCGCGCTTGCCCAGTAAGTTTCCCTTAGTCAAGATGGCAGTGCCAGCACCCGATAGCCACTTGAAGAATCAGCTCAAGGTGAGGACACCGCTGGATCCCTTGCCAGGTAAGTGCCCCAATATTAAAAGTCAGCAGCTACATTATTGGAACACTGCTTTAAGGCTGAGAACTGAGTGATCAGCATTCTTTGATTACTCAGTTCTAATCATTTTTCAAAGCTGCATATATTTTTAAATAGCTATTGGGGTCCATTAACAGCATATGCTATTCTCTAAGAAAAGGTGAGCTTAGCCTTTAATGTCTACACTAATTTTTAAATGGTAACTGTGGAAGCAACCATAGTTGTCATACAGGCCAGATGTCAACCATGTCTGCCTTTCTTCATTTCTATTATATTACCTCCCAACAGTCCCAGATTGTTTCTTTTTTTTTTTCAATTCCCAGAGGTAGGCATTAAAATAACTGATACCTAAACACAAAAATCATGCATCTGCCACCCAGGTGCCTTTCACATTACTTATATTCATCTAAAAATAACACAATAGGCAGGCTATATAATCTTTATTGACATTTACCTCAGCCGAATATAACCATCATCAGCGGCTGAAACAGTATTGTGTGCAATTGGAGCATTACTGCTGTGTTCTTCAAACCACCCAGGGCTTCATTTCCTAAAGAGCAGAGAACGTGTAGCCATATAGCTGAGTATAGTGCTATGTCCAGAGCTGTCAGTCATATCTCTAGAGTATTTTCAGCTATGAACTTGTACAGATTCTGTCTTTTTTTTCTTTTTTTTAGTGAAATATATCTTGCATGGTCAGTTGTGATTTGCTTCGTATCCCTATGAAACAATTTTTGTCTGGATTTAAGTATTCACTGACAGAACTAAATCACCTACTCTCATAAATATTCATTGACACAGAACTGTGCCATTACTTTTGCAGACACTAAATATAGGCCTCCCTTGCTTTATAATGAGAAATTGTGCTTAATCCAAGGTGTACTGCATCAGCAGTATAAATGCAATCGGAGATGTGTACAGAGATTAAAATAACATACCTCATGACATGTGTGAGCTGCTGAAAAACGTGCACATCTCTGTGATGCCTGTGTATCCCACTCTCATTCTCCTCCTTAATTGGGACCAATGCAATAAAAAAAAAATATAGTGTACATTCCTTTTCTTCAATGAGAGATGACTTTCCTGAAGCAGATTATGAACAAAGCAATCCTGATGAAACCATGTGGGTTAGTGGCATAACGAAAGTGGCATCACTTCCTGTCTGACAATTGCACGGTCATGCAACACTGTACCTATATGAAACTAGAGCTTTTTTTTCGTGGTATTAGATCACCACTGAGTTTTTCTATTTTTTGCTAAACAAACAAAAAAGAAACATTTTGAAAAAAATATGTTTCTATTCTAAAATTTTGCAAATATCTTCTTCGCTGATGTGTACTGATGAGCACTGATAGGCTGCATTGATGGGCATTGATTGGGCTGCACTGATAATCAGTACCCTGTACTGATTGTGAACAATGTACTGTCAGACTGGCCGGTTATCGGCTCTTTTCCTCAGCATGTGAGGAAGGGAAATGCCAATATCCAGCAAGTTTGTTTACACGTGACCAGCTGTGACTGGACACAGCTGATCACGTGGTAATGGGCCACTGTGATTGGCCCTTTACTATGATCTGTGATCATGGTGGTCACAGAGCTCGCCTGATGCATGCCCCAGGACCCAGACGTCCTCCCAGAACTTGCCACGGTCGGCAAGTAATTAAACAATGTGAGTGTGTCTTTTAATGTGGTTTTGTAAATTTTATAATTGATTAAAGATTAGTACACTATTGGAGGCCTCCGTTTTTTCCCTTTGTGAGCTGTCTGCAGAGCAGGTGGAATTATGTTGTTCCTTTAAAGTAGACCTGCAGCCATTTAAAGAGCACCTGTTATATCGATACTGAAGTGTGGGGTCCTGTGACCTACTATGGTGTATGCTAAAATATTTAAATATTACCAATGCTGTGTGGTAAAATCAATACAGTAATGAAAATGAAATCATAAAATTGTGCAAAGAAATATGTGAAAATTAGTGGTTCGCTTACACTCTACACATACCCATACCATTGTATCATATAAAAAATAAAAACAGAAGTGGTGTCGCGCTCCACTACCAACTGCAAAAAACTGTAAATAAATATTAAATAAATAACAGTCCAGCTTCGAAAGTGTGCATAACGATATCTCTGCAATTATATTACTGATGCAAACATGTCCTTATTAAATCCATGCCCTTGACACTTCTTACAGTGCTGTGATACAAAATTAATAACTGTGCAGTTCACCAATATTAAAAAATGTTATACACCTTGACCAGTCATGCTCTCACCTGTATATGACCAGACCATTAAGTAAGGTCAGAAAAGGCCTGCGTCCCTTTAATGGGGCTAAGCGGTGAATGGATGGGATGATCCCTCTTTTCCTGGGATGGATGGATGGACGAAGTGTTCTCCCTTTCCAACAGGGGGTCTCCTTGCTTCCTTATAGATTTTCCTGGAGTCGGATAGATGGACGGGAATATCCCTCTTCCCACTAGGGCTGGTGTCGGCAACCCGCGGCTCCAGAGCCGCATGCGGCTCTTTTTCACCTATGCTGCAGCTCCGGAGCACACTGCCCACCAGGTGACAGGCAATAGGGTTGCCGTAGCTCAGTGGTCGGCAAGCTGCAGCTTGCGAGCCACATGCGGCCTCTTTACACATTTTAATGCGGCTCTTCTGTGTGCCGGGCGCCCGCTCCCCTCCCTCCTCTCGGGCGGCCGCCCCAAAAGTCAGGACTCTGCAGCTAGCCCAGCAATGGGCAAACTACGGCCCGGCGGACCTTTTAATCCGGCCCGCGGAGCGTGGCAAACATTGGCTGTCAGGATGTAGGCGGGGCAGCGTGACGAACTCCTCTCCTCTCACAGTCCGCCCTGAAGACCGGAACGGCGCGGGAACACGACGAGAGGAACGCGCGGAGCAAAGGTAAGTGAATTGACACAATATGGGGAATGAATTACTATAGGGGGGATGAATTACTATAGGGGGGATGAATTACTATATGGGGGATGAATTACTATATGGGGGATGAATTACTATGGGGGATGAATTACTATATGGGGGATGTATTTTCAGTTTTAAAAATGTGGCTCTCAAAATAAATTTCAATCGTGGTTTTGGCGAGATTTGGCTCAGTTGAAAAAAAAGGTTGCCCACCACTGCATTAAGGTAAGAAACAATATATGCAGTGTCGGATTTGTTTTAAATGTTGCAATGGTTTTGCGGCTCCCAGTCTTTTTTTCCCCTTCGGAAACGGGTACAAGTGGCTCTTTATGTCTTAAAGGTTGCAGACCCCTGCACTAGGGGGTTTCCTTGCTTCCTTAGAGATTTTTCTCCATAGGTATATTGGCCATAGGATGTAATAAAAAATATAGTGCCTTATCCTCTTTAAAACATAATTTATTAAATATAGTAGTGCAGTCACATGTATTACAAGTTAAAACCGCATTGAAATGTTGTAATTTGAATCCACAGTAGTTTTTCAATATTGTTAAATACTTGCTCTATGTTTCTTTAAGGTTCGTGACGTCAGAGCCCCTCCCTACGTGTTACGCCACCGGGTCACGTGGCTTCATCAGGGGCCAATCAGAGTGCTTGTCATTATACAGAATTGGGAGAATGTGTATATTAGGGAAGTTTCTTTTGGTTACGTTGCGACAGGAGAATGTGAGTCCTGAGGGTTTCTGATGGTAGCATGAATATTCTAAATACCCTGGCATCTGCCTTGTCTGTTTTATGAACTGTTGCTGAAATGACTAAATGCATCTCTCTGGAAAAAAACTGTTGGACTACTTGCTGCGGAAAAATACATTTATAAATATACACATTGTCACTCGTCATCCGTCCTTATAATTGACAGAAGACAACAGATTGGTGCCATTGAAGTGACCAGAAGAGCATTTTCGGATTCAGTAACATAAATTGGTAATGACAACAGTCCTGTGAGGTGGACCCAAAAGCTGTGATGTGACTCTAAAGTCTGGTTGTGACTTAAGAGTCTGATCCACAAATTGAAGCTTTGGAACCCCAAAATTATCTGGAGACTTGAAAGCTCTACAAAAGATTGTGCCATGGACTAGAAGACCTGAACTGGATACAGAAGAAGTACCTTCAAGACAGAGCCTCAAATGTGGGGAGTGAATATTTCCTTTTTGTCTTTATTAGTCTTAAAGTCAAAATGCTTACTAAGTGTGAAGATAGTATCAGTTCTGACAGAGTTAACAGATTGGTGTTAAAATGTATTAAACATCATGGTGGTCCTTATGACATTCCAGAAAAAATGTAAGCATACATGGACTTTAATTAAGGAATTTTTAGAGAAAAATATTTTTGATAGCAAATTTTCAGAAAGTAAGGGGAAAGGTTGCATTGTGCAGGGCTTGTTATCTTGCTATTTAACTTTAGAAAGTTATGTGATGGGTAAAGACAATGAAATTGCCCAGTTAAAGAATGCAGTTGATAGTAGTAACAAGATCTGTGAGATATTAAAGAACCAATCAGAAGCAGAGGCTGTAAATTTAAAATTGTATGAAGTTACTAGTGGGGAAACATTGATTGAGAAATCTAAACTCTAAATCTAAATTATCAGAGGAAAATGAGAGACTAAATCTAAGAATTATGGAATTGTAGAGAAATTCACAAGAACTCAGATATGCATGAAATCTAAAAACCAGCAATCTGCTGCAAATTACAAACTCAAACTTCCCAATAAATGATAAAGAATCTCATATCGAATCTGATAATTCATTGTCAGCTGCACCCACTGTGATGACCACTGATTACAACCATAGTAATAATACTGGTGAAATACGGCTTGTAATGAAACCTTTGAAACCAAAAGAATTAGACAGTTCTTAAAGAAATAGGAATGTTTCCTTGCCATGATTTAAACAGATTCTTAAAATGGTTTTGCAGCATGCCAGAGATATGTACAATCTAAATCCATCGGACGTACAAAGAGTTGTGCAAAATTCTATAAGTCGTGGGCTTTTGTTTAGAATTAAACAGATCTGTATTCAGCCTCTAACAACAAGAGATATATTACTGGAATTATTGTGTGTATTGTATGGTATAGGTTCCGATGTCACTGTTCATGGGAGGATCAAACAAATGCTGAATGAATCTCCCTATGAATTGTCGCATACGATAGCTATTACCATGGAAATATTGGTTGGTAATAGTGCTGCATTTGAGCGTGGAGGCTTCATTTACATGAGTATGGTTCTAGATGCTTTGCATAAGGATATCCAAGAAAGTATTGTATTGGTTACCCCAAATCCTCATTATTTAAATGACATGTTATTAAGAGCAGATCATTTATGGAGACAATCAAACAAGCATGCTGTGAAAGTTGATGTAGCCACATTGTTTAGGACAAATAATCCAAAAAGCCAAGGGGGATTTACCAGTTCAAAGACTTGTGATCCTAATGTGCAAAACAAAGCTAACCAAAATAATAATAAGCACAAGTCCAAGACCTGGATACCATTTTCTCAGTTGAAACAGGAATATGACCATTTGAAAATTGAATATGATAAAATGAAGGTAGAACATGACATTATGGGATCAACTAAAAAATTTTTGAGGATGTTAGATGTACAGGGACAGCGGGAGGTGGGGTCCTTCAGATTTGTCTTTGAATGCAAATTAGACCTCTGCAACAGTGGGGGGTGATTTCGCTTGAAACTGTAAAAATGTAAATAGTACATTGTCTTATCTTCAAACACAATGTTTAAGCACTTGGCTAATAAACCTTTGTTTGAGAATTTCTTGTCTTTCAGGTGTTGAAGACGTGTGAATATGTGTGACCAAAAATACTCGTTTGCAAGTGAAAGACAGAAGGATGAGAAAACTACACAATCTATGTGAAACTGTTTTTCTAGTGGGGGAGAACAAGCAAAATGTCTTATTTTGCGTTGACACCTCTATAAAATTAATTACAAGGACTCTTTCAAGGAATAATGGACTCTTTCAATTGTCATCAAGCATTGTGACCTTTTTTTTCTACCATCCTAATTTTTTTTCTCCTCTTATTTTCATTATTATTTTATTTCTTGATCTTTGTCTTAAAACCAGAGAGAGGCACATAAACCTGATAATCATTTTAAAACCATCTGTATGTTTGTAACTCCTGAGGTGAGATGCTACACAATGGCTTTGCATAGCATAACTTATTGGGTGTCTGAGTATTTGCACACTGATGCTCAGACTGGGTAGAATAAGTTGAGAATATAATATTTTGGGAGCCTTTCTTTAAAATTATAAGAGGGGTGAGTGAATGTTATCACGCCAGTCAGAATTTGATGAGCCACTGTGAAGCATTAAATACCTCAAATTGCAATGCAACCCCTCTAGTTGATTATATGTTCACTAATTATGAATCAGTTCTGAAGAATAAGAACCGATGCAAGTGGGGGCATGTAAAAATATTGTAATTATTATATATATATATATATATATATATATATATATACATACACACACACATACTGTATGTGGTGTATTCTCACATTATTGAGCAGGCCAGCATAGGACTGAGCTAGATGTATTGTACACAACAGAAGCATAGCCAAGGACTCTTTGCTATGTTAATTTTATGCAATATCACCTTGGCACTTGGGGGCCAACTTGTTACATTTCAAAGGAGGTAATTTGCAAACTCACAAAGGTGACAATATGCAGATAGCTCAGACAGACTTGAAAGGACTTGGTCCACATCTACTATCTAATAACATGAAAAGGGGTAGTAAGTATGGAAAATACTGTTTTATGAACTGTCACTGAACTGATTAAATGCATCTCTCTGGAAAAGAACTGTTGGACTAGTTGCGTCATCCGTCCACATAATTAATAGAAGACAACACTGGGGTGTGCTGGAGGGTCTATTTTCACTGGTAGAAATCTATTTTTGCATGGGGGTCTATTGTTTCTGGGGGTTGGGCTTACGTTGCTGGGTGGTCAGTTGTTGCTGGGAGGGATTTCCTGTTGAGGGATGGGTCTATTGTTGCTGGCTGCTGGGAGATCTGTTTTTGTTGCTGGGAGTCTATTGCTGAGGTGGATCTATTGTTGCTGGGGTGGTATTTTGTTGTGAGGGGGTCCATTGTGTGGTGGATTTATTGTTGCTGGTTACAGGGGATCTACTGTATTTACTGTTTTCCTTGTTATCATTAACCCATTACAAATTACTTAGCACCACAATGATACTGGATTCTGTATTCTCTAAAAAGGGGTGGTAGTGGGAGGTAGGTAGGGGTGGAACCAAGGGACAGTGCTTGGAGGTGGGTAGGAGGTGCAGACAAGGGAACAGTGGGAAGTTCCTGCACCTATTCTCTGAGGAAAAAAAAGTCCAGGTTTATTGATTATATGTTTAATGGTGTGGGAACACATTCAGTGGTTACTGCAGCTCGGTTTACATCTGTAAAAAATATTACTTTGGTGTTGATGTATTGTTGTGTGGTAGCATACAGAGATTCTTTGTTATATGGCATGATTATGCCGTCCCTTCAGAGCGCATGTTCTAGTGACTTTACCAGCTGCAGAAACCGTGAATATCTCCTAAATGGTGCACATTTAGGAAATATTCCTTGTACCTACAGGTAAGCTTTTCCATAGCTACAAGTGTCCCATTAGTGTTTACTACCACTTTAATGGTTGCTTGCATGTTCTGGGTACAGCTAATTTACAGTTAGGCCTTCTTCACACAGGTGTACTTAAACGTACACCTATGTGAGGGCCAGGCTTTGCATTACAGGATGCACATGTGTTCCATGCATCTGCGTACAGGCAGCCCCATTCATATTGAGACACAGCACTGCATGGACACAATGCCCTAGTGGGAGCAGTAGTCCTTTCACATGGTAGGCAGGAGGTGGTAAACACAGGCAGCTGAGCTTCTGTTTTACCAACCCCTGGCCTGGCTTTGCGGGTGCAGCATTTATAGCTCTGCAGAGTTTGACATGTGGCCTGCCTGTCATTGAGATCAATGGGGCTGCTCTGCAATAAGCAATGCCGCTTTCTAAAAGGGGCCTTTCTATGTGTAAGCTTACAAGCTTTAAACATATTTGTAACTTTGCTCCGTTTATTACAAGAGCTACACAAGTAGGATCTATATCATTATAATTTACCAGAAATACATTTTTATAATATATAATTTTTTACTGATTTGCAAAAAAAAAAACCAGAACTTTACATATATAAAAATAAAGAATGTAAAGAGTGTATTTTAAATTCCATAAAGTATAAGCAAACAGACAAAAGACAGAATCTCAATACTGTTTTGTACGGTTGTAGCAAGTGACTGCTAAATTTACCTCGCATGAGCAGATGAGGAAACATATGAGAACATAAGGACGTCTTGAAGGTCATAGGGAGCTGACACCAACCTCATTGATAAGATTTCTTTAGTTCTGACTACAGACCTGTCACATTGGTCTCCATCCTCTGGGACAGAAGTGCCATATCCTTTAGCCTCTCCAAGAAAGACTGTCTTTTCTGCGTTATCTTCAGTCACCTTTCCACAGCCTATCCTACAGAGAATTGTATATGATTCCAATTTTAAATTCACACTAGCTAGTATTGTTAAGAGGAAATGTGCCTACAGTTATAACATTTTTGAAGTTATGGTTTTTTTTTAATTTTTGAAGTGTATAGAATGCCAATGTACATATTACTCCAATGTTCACTGTTCACATACGTCCCTTTTCAAACAAAGGCTGGAAAACAGCATTGTGGCAACACTGTCACAAGTACACTGGACTTCCAAGGGCCATTGTTGGTACAATCCAGTCCAGACAACATACCTTCATGTACTTTGCTGCACCTGCAGCAATATACAGCAGAATGCATTACAGTCATTCATCATTCACATTGTGTGCTGTGACTGGGCACATAGCAAGCAATTGTTTTCTATGTGCTCTGTTGTCATCACAATGCCTGCACTGCAAAGTGGAAAGAAATGCAAGCGTGCTGCTTTTTTTTTTTATACAGCACACTGGATTACACTGTATGCCGCTGCACTGCTGTGCAGATACATGAACTAAGTTTAACTATGTGACACTTTAAATAAAGGTACAAGAAAAAACACCTGCCAGACCTCACAATGACAGCTTCTCATGCAGTAAAATGCTGCGCAAAGACTGGTGTGAACAAGCACTTATTGCCACAGTACAGGTGTTGCAAAGAGTGTTGAAGCCAGAGATAGCTAGCATTTTAGGGGGGCAACAGTACCCTACATATTCCTCTCAGTATACAGTGCTGTAAAAAAGTATTTGCCCCCTACCTGATTTTTTTTTTTTTTTGCATATTTGTCACACTTAAATGATTCAGATCATCAAACAAGTTATAATATTACACAAAGATAACCCAAGTAAATACAAAATGCTGTTTTTAAATGATGATTTCATTTATTAAGGGAAAAAAGTCCAAACTTTAGCAAGTACCCCCTTGCTAGATCATGAATAAAAATAGTTAACCACCTTTTTGGAAAGCGGAGTTAAACCTCATATGCCACACCCAGGCCTGTTTACTTTCAGACCTGTTGAATCAAGAAAATCACTTAAATAGAAGCTGTCTGATAAAGTGAAGCACGCTAAAACATCTAAAAAAGCAACACATCATGCCACAATTTAAAGAAATTCAAGAACAGATGAGAAACAAAATAATTGACATGTATCAGTCTGGCTTTGGTACTCCAGCAAACCACAGTGAGAGCCATTATTCATAAATGGAGAAAAGTTGGAACAATGGTGAACCTTCCCAGGAGTGGCCAGCCTACCAAAATTACTCCATGAGCACAACACCTCATCCAGGAGGTCCTAAAAGAACCCAGAACAACATCTAAAGAACTGCAGACCCCACTTGCCTCAGTTAAGGCCAGTGTTCAACAATATAAAAGGAGACTGGGCAAAAATGGCATCCATGGGGGAGTTCCAAGGCGAAAGCCACTGCTGATCAAAAAGAACACAAAGGCTCATCTCGCATTTGCCAAAAAACATCTGGAGTATCCCCAAGATTTTTGGTCAAATATTCTGTGGATTGATGAGGCAAAAGTTGAACATTTTGGAAGGTGTGCATCCTGTTACATCTGGCATAAAATGAACACAGAATTTCATAAAAAGGACATCATACCGATAGTCAAACATGGTGATGGTCATGAATTCCGTGCCCTACCAGAAAATCCTGAAGGAGAATGTCTGGCTATCAGTTTGTGACCTCTAGCGCACTTGGGTTATGCAGAAGGGGGTTTAGGGAGAAATTACGTTTTTTACATAGGGCCACATAGGTTTGGACACCTTATTTTCTCTTAATAAATCATCATTTATAAACTGCATTTTGTATTTAATCAGGTAACCTTTGTGTAATATTAAAATGTGTTTGATGAACTGAATCAGTGGTCTCCAAACTGCAGACCAAGGGCTGGACCCTTTGCTAGCTCTTATCTGACCCTTGGGGCATTATTGCTCCCACTGATTTGAGGCATTATTCCTAACACTGACACCAATGATGTGGCACTATTCCTCCTACTAATATCAATGATGAGATACTATTCCATCCCCTGACACCAGTGATGGGATACAGTTCCATCTACTGACACCAGAGATAAAGCAATATCTGTCCACTGACACAAACAATGGGGCATTATTCTATCCCCTGATACCCATGATGGGGCATTATTTCATCTACTGACACCAATGGTGGGGAACTATTCCATCCACTGACACCAATGGGGAGGCACTATTCCATCCACCGATACCAGTGATGGGGCACTAGTCCATCCACAGACACCATTGATGGGGCACTAGTCCATCCACAGACACCATTGATGGGGCACTAGTCCATCCACAGACACCAATGATGGGGCACACTAGTACATCCACAGACACCATTGATGGGGCATTAGTCCATCAAGTGATAACATTGATGGGGTGCTATTCAATCCACAGACAACAAGGAAGGGGCAAATACTTTTTCACAGCACTGTATGTTTCCTTTAGGGGCCTATTTCTACAGGAGGTTTGTATTTTGCCTAGCTCAGTGTTATCCTATGTGTCCATTCACATTACTGTGGAATGTTTAGAGGCAAATTCCCAGCTCGATGTTTTCAGGCAGAAAAAATAATATTCTGGATTGTATTTTTGAGAGCAGTTTTCTGGCAGAAAGAAACACTAACACCCCAGTCACATTGGGTGTGACTTGGCATGCGACTTGCAAATTGTATGCCAAGTCACACCCTATTGTCCGCTATTAGAGTGGTCATATCGGTGGGGTTCCGACTTGGTCAGAACTGCAACATAGCAGCCAGCTACACATTGTGCAGATCGATGCTGTATCTCCTAGGGAATCAATCTCAACTATGTGTTAATGTGTTATGTGAGGAGGAGATATGTTGAGTGCCTTGTGTGCAGTGCGGGCAATACACAGAGTGGTTCACTATCTCGTATATTCACGGGTCACCACGTGTTTCCACGATTTATGCGTTTTGCATGAAATTTATAAGGATATTTTTGGCATAATTAATTTTGGGATATTGATGAATTTATTTTGTGAGGATAATACACTATTACGTTTTCTTTAATTTTGAGGCACACAGCACTTACTGGATTTATACAGCGAGTTTTAAATTGGAAAAAAAGATTTATGGACTTTAGTTTTTGTTTTTTTTATGCAATAATTGTATGGACACTTAGAAGGTTTATAATAACAATTTATTTATACTTTCAAGAGTGAAAGTGGGACTTTTCTTTAGTGATTTTTCACAGGTTTCATAGATAATTTTTGGACACTGATTTACATTTATAAGCAGTAGTAGTTAACTGCAAATTTCTTAGAGCCACAAGAGCAGAGTCCCTTTAAGTATAAGATTAGATGGACAAAGCTCTTCAGGACACCAACTGGTGTCCCCTTTAACTAGATCTGCAGCTGACTCTCTGGCACCAGGGGGGTGGCAAAAGCACAAAGTAATCCTTCCAACTTCCAGGTGTTGACCTTTGTCTGGCGATACCAGACAACCCCCCTAAGTCAGCTCTCTTTAGTTCCAGGGTCTCAGCATCCAGGTCCTCCACATGAGGCCTCATGACAGCAGACATAGCAGCATTGCCTGGAAGGGCAGCATGCCCCCTTCCAACTTGACTAACCCTATCCAGGAAAAGACCGCAAGCTCGCCAAACAGATACAGTCTCCAAGCATGCCATCAGAGCCTGCCTCTCTGGGATAGGCCAGGGCCGCCTGCATAGCTCCACACATCATCCACAAACCTCTCAAGCTCTTTGGATGCAGAGGGAGCTATCAAACTGGCAGCAACTGAACGCATTGAGCAGACCTGACTAGCAGAATGCAGCTTCACTGAGCACAGTGAGCAAACTATGTTGTTACCCAACAATCACAGCCACGATGACTACAGTGTGGTAACTAAACTTACCTATCAAAACACAAACCAAATCTATCTAAACCTAGCACTGATCTAGGAGGGTGCTACATAACTTTAAAACTTATATGGGGTTTATGTATTTGGGTTTACATGTACTTTAGCTGGATGGTTTCTAGCTTTCTAAAGCACTGTGTATGGTAAACTGTTGCCATGGTTCTTTATTTTATAAAATACTGCATTAATTTTTTTTATCCTTTTTTTTACATCTTAGTGGCACTGATTTCCCTGCAGAGTCCTTCAGCCATTTTCTGTCTACATTCATATATGTCAGCTGAATATCATTGTACTGACCTGTTTCCTGATGGGAAAAATAGATAAAGACTATTTTTGTGCAATTTGCGTCAGCAGTGCTGCTCACTGCTCTGTGGCATCAGACAGCCTCCTGACACCAAGAGTGGGGAATTGTGCTAGCGGCCAGCATCTATAGAAATGGTGAGCTGCCTTAAGCTGGCCATACATGGACCAAAATTCAGCCAATTCAGCAGGGACAAGCCAAATTTTGATCCATCTGTGGCCTATGTGATTGTCTACCAATCAGCTTCTGGTCATTTTGTTTTTTTCTCGCTCAATCAGCGCTGCAGTCAATAGGCTGCAGCACTGATCTATGTATTCTGATGGCATGGGAGTCTCCCCACTATCTGAATATAATGACACAGTGGGGAAGATTCCCCTATCCACATCGAATATGTGGATGGGGGAATCGGGTCAGTTTTTTTTTCAACCTGCTGGTTGAACAGAAAAAGCGACCCACATAAGGCCAACTTTAGGCAATAAAGAATTTGGTCTAGTATAAATGGTATAAACACTATCTTGTTTTTTTATGTGTGAATGTTCTATACAGTGGGGAAAATAATTATTTGATCCCCTGCAGATTTTCTATGTTTGCCCACTTACAAAGAAATGAAGGGTCTATAATTTTTATCATAGGTGTATTTTAAAATGATAGAGACAGAATATTAACCAAAATCCAGAAAACACATCAAACAAATGTGATAATTTAAGTTGTAGTTCAGTAAGTAAAATAAGTATTTGATCCCCTACCAACCAACAATAATTCTGGCTCCCACAGACTGGCTATGTGTTCATGTGGTACACAGATTAGTCCTGTCAATTTAAGAAGATGCTCCTAATGACAACTCGATATGTATAAAAAAAAAATAAAGACACCTGTCCACAGAATCTCTTTCTTGGGCACCACCATGGGCAAGACCAAAGAGCTGTCAAAGGACGTCAGGGACAAGACTGTAGACCTGCACAAGGCTGGAGTGGGCTACAAGACTATCAGCAAGAAGCTTGGTGAGAAGGAGACAACTGTTGGGAGTGATTATCCGCAAATGGAATTAGTACAAAATAACTATCAATTGCCCTCAGTTTGGAGCTCCATGCAAGATTTTGCCTCATGGGGTAAGGATGATCATGAGAAAGTGAGGGATCAGCCCAGAACTACATGGGAGGAGCTTGTGAATGATCTCAATGCAGTTAGGACCACAGTCAAACCACTGGTAACATAATACGCCGCCATGGATTCAAATCCTGCAGTGCGAGCAAGGTCCCCCTCCTCAAGAAGGCACATGTACAGGCCCATCTGAAGTTTGCAATGAACATCTAAATGATTCAGAAAAGAATTGGGAGAAAGTGCTGTGGTCAGATTAGACCACAATTGAGCTCTTTGGCATTAACTTGACTTGCCGTGTTTGGAGGAAGAAAAATGCTGACTATGACCCTAAGAAAACCATCCCTAAAATCAAGCATGGAGGTGGAAACATTATGTTTTGGGGCCATTTCTCTGCTAAAGGTACATGCCGACTTTGTGACATTGAGGGGCCTATGGACGGGGTCCCTCAGCAGGGATTTTTTTTTCATCTGGAGCAGGGTAGCCCGTCCTGACACTATCCCTCTGCTCCACGCTGTCACTGTGTTGTAAACACAGATGATGACTTCTGTGCTTACAAGTGACAGTGCATCCTCAGTGCATGAAGAGCATTGCCAGGATGCTGGGCTGTCGTGCTGTAAAGCAGGTAGCATTCATACAGAGCATGGCAGCCCAGCCTCCTGGCAGCTTCTCCCCCCATACTGAGGACTGGATAAATAGTGACACCACTGACACAGGAACATTTTTTCTTTTCCGTGACACCACCAACCCAGGGACATTATTTCCTTTGCCACGGTTAGCCCAATAGTTGCGCATTTATTTGGACCTTTTCACTAGTACTATTTCATGCATGCCAAACATTACAAACATTTTGGCCCTGTCTCCAACCTGACCCAATAAGGGGCAGGGTGGCATCCTATATGCAGGGATAGAGGGGAGTTCAGTTTCCCAACTTCTCTGCCCTGGGAACTTTTTGGTCTTGTCATCCGATTATCATTCCAACAAAACAATAGGCTCAATGATGCCATAACTAAAGAGGGACCCTACTGTCACAATAACAAAGTGATAGACTGTATACATCGGCTACTGGATAAACATAATTAACCAGACCTTGTACCACTGTCTCTATCTTGGATAAACTACACCACGCCTTCATGGACTCCCCAACATCCACATGTATGGTGCCCCTCCAAAACCAATTGTCAGCAGCATCAACTCAATCACAAATAACACTGCTAAATATTCGGCTTTTACCCCTGGGAGGAGAGTTCCGTGCTATAAAACATTACTACTGATCAAGCACTTCCCTCTGGATGCACTCTACAATGATTTTGCTACAGTCTAATGGGAACTGAAAAAAATCGAACTTGTAAAACATAGGGTTTAGTGATAGAGTGACAGTAATTGGTGAAGTTCCCTTAGAGGGCAAGCCCTTTATGCTGTGGGCTCACAGGTAGTTTTAATGATGCCCAGTATCATACAACCCAGAAGAGAAGTGGCAGTCGGGACTGGAGGAGGATGTTCCCTATGAGCACTGCAGCACAACCAATTGACTCTTTGTGCTGCTTCTGCCTTTCCAGGTCTCAGCTATGCTGTGAAGTAACTGCAAGAGGCTGATACCAGGTGAAATTCAGTCACTCATACTGCAGGCATTTAAAAAAGATTCATGCATTAGTGAATACAGAGCTACATTAAAGTGATTGTAAACAATCACCTTGTATAACAGCCCATTAAATTGAAAACAGAAATGAAAGTCAAAACATTTGTGTACAGATAAAAAAAAAAAAAATTACAATTTCCTTTTTTCCCCTCTTTTTATAGGTAATCGCATATTCTCTGTATAAGGGGAGGAGAAACAGTAGCATACTGAACTTCCCAGTGAAAGGCTGTACAGGGGACGTGTCAGGACAAGTCTGATCATTGGAGAAGTGCAATGTGTTCTCTTGCCTAGTGTGGCCAGTTTTTAATAGGAAAGCAGAGGGATTGCCAAAGCACCAGGGATTTCACAGCAGCGCAGATCCTCCTCTTCTCGGGTCTCCCAACAGCGTTCCTGGCCCCTCCTTCCTGTTGGGTGCCCCCACAGTAAGCAGCTTGCACCCGCTGCTCCTTGTGTCCATTCACGTGGCTTGGCTCATTCCCCTCTTTCTTCTCATTGGCTTACTGACTGCCAATGGCTCCCGCTTCCGTCTCAGCCAATGAAGAGAGAGAGTCCCGGGATAGCCGAGACTCCAGCGCACTTTGCTGGATCGAGAGGGGCTTAGGTGTGTATTGGGGGACTGGGGGATGCTGCACAGAGGTTTTTCACCTTAATGCACAGAATGCATGAAGGTAAAAAACCTTCAGCCTTTACAACCCCTTTAACTTAACAATCAAAGGTGGTAGCATATGGTATGTAATGGAAGGATACATCTTACTGCCCCAAATTGCTTGTCATCTTTATGTATGAAAGCATACTGTTTCACTGTAGTTTAAGCTAGCAGAATAATGTGTATACCATTTACTTTCTCCAACTTCTAGTCTTATGTTGAAATTGATTCTACGTATGTAAATGTGGAACTCTCTGTATCGATGAGTTTGTGATGTGTTGTCTAAAGATATTCAAATCTCTTTCGCTGTCAAGCGTAAAAGACAAAATCTATAAAGAAAAAAAGAAAGTGGCAGCACAGTGATTCTACTCTACATTGTTAAAAAAGTGTTCTAAAACGATATTAAATATAAACCAAAAATGTTAAATATCGCAGCTTACCAATCATTAGATGTGCTGGCAGCATTAGTTTCCTTTTATTAGGCTTTTTCACCTTTGTTTTCACATGGTGATCTGGCCAGTAATATCTCCTGTATTAAAGTGCCCCCACTCTAGATAAAGGAGCACAGGGGGCACCTTTGGAACGCAGCATTGTCAGTCTGGGGAGGGGAGTGTTAATGTATTTAAATCTGCTAATACAGTTGTGTTCAAAATAATAGCAGTCAGACATCACTAACCTGATCAATCACTGTTTTTGCTAGAAATGATATTTCTACATGGCAAATAATTTACTAGCAGGTGCAGTAGAGTAATAGAAATCCAACAGACCCAACAATCATGACATGCATGCTGCGGATTCTGTGTCATTGAATCACTAATTGAAAGGGGCATGTTCAAAATAATAGCAGTGTGGAGTTCTATTAGTGAGGTCATTCATTCTTTGAAAAACAGGTGGCAATTATTGCCCTTATTTAAGGAAGGAAGGCAGCAAATGTTGTACATGCTGGTTACAGTGCATTTCTCTCTGAAATTCTGAGGAAAATGGGTCGTTCCAGACATTGTTCAGAAGAACAGCGTACCTTGATTAAAAAGTTAATTGGAGAGGGGAAAACATATAAAGAAGTGCAGAAAATGATAGGCTGCTCAGCTAAAATGATCGCAAATGCTTTAAAATGGCAACCAAAACCTGAAAGACGTGGAAGAAAGTGAAAAACTACCATTCGAATGGATAGAAGAATAGCTAAAATGGCAAGGACTCAGCCAACAATCAGCTCCAGGAAGATCAAAGAAGGTCTAAAGTTACCTGTGAGTACTGTTACAATTAGAAGATGCCTATGTGAAGCCAAGCAATCTGCAAGAAGCCCCCGCAAAGTCTCACTGTTGAAAAAAAGACGTGCTGAAGAGGTTCCAATTTGCCAAAGAGCACATTGACCGGCCTAAAGAGAAATGGCACAACATTTTGTGGACTGATGAAAGTAAGATTGTTCTTTTTGGGTCTAGTGGCCGGAGACAGTTTGTCAGACGACCCCCAAACACTGAATTCAAGCCACAGTACACTGTGAAGACAGTGAAGCATGGTTGCGCAAGCATCATGATATGGGGATGTTTCTCATACTACGGTGTTGGGCCTATTTATCACATACCAGGGATCATGGATCAGTTTGAATACATCAGAATACTTGAAGAGGTCATGCTGCCTTATGCTGAAGAGGAAATGCCCTTGAAATGGGTGTTCCAACAAGACAAACGACCCCAAACGCACCAGTAAACGTGCAACATCTTGGTTCCAGACCAACGTTATGGAGTGGCCAGCCCAATCCCCGGATCTTAATCCAATAGAAAACTTGTGGGGTGACATCAAAAATGCAGTTTCTGAGGCAAAACCAAGAAATAGAGAAGAACTGTGGAATGTAGTCCAATCATCCTGGGCTGGAATACCTGTTCACAGGTGCCAGAAATTGGTTGACTCCATGCAACACAGATGTACAGCAGTTCTCAGAAACAGTGCTTATACAACTAAATATTAATTAAGTGATTCAAAGGAAAGCAAAATCTTCAAACATTTTTCACTTTATATAGTGAATGTTTGAGTTTGTAAAGAAGAATACAAACACTGCTATTTTTTTGAACAGTCTAATATTCACTTTTCTTCAATTTTTTTAGAGGAACAACACAAATTTGATATATTTTTCTTCATGTTTTGATTTGGAATAGAATATGTAGTGTTCCCAATGCATTTGTGTGTATGGAAATAAAAGCTATTAGAAGGATTTTGAGTTTTATTCACTTTTTTTCAACACACTATTATTTTGAACACAACTGTATATCTAACAAATTGAAGCCAAACACCAGCTAATAATTAGCAGTTACAGCAAACATTTTTTCTTTTGGGATAAAGGTTTTACATAAATAAAACTGATCATTGTAAGCACCCCTGCTAGTGGTACACATTGTTAATGGCTTGTCTAATTACTGTAACGGATGCATTCTTCTTTTGAAAAACAACAGACTTACTGGCTGGATCACCAGATAAATAGAATAAAGTAACCAAAACAAAAAGAAAATAAATGTAGCCATCACATTTAAGAAATTGTAAGCTGCAATATAATGCTTTTGGGTTTCATACCACTTTAATATTTTTTTTTTTCAAAAAGGTTCTCGCATGTGTAATAAAAATTAGAGACTGATTTTAAATTAAAAAGTGATACATATTCCAGCTGTTTTAAAAGTCTGTTGGGATCTGACCAGTTAAAGTACTATGCATCTGGAGATACCACTATGTACTCCCAGCAATTTGTTAGCAAAAAGTATTGTGTTCTGAGCCATTGTTCAAGCTGCCTGACAATATTGATTATTTCATGTGAAGAAGTTGCTATAATGGATTTACAAACTCAGATTAAGACTATTTTAGCATCAATTACCAGGATTTAATAACCTATACTAATGCTGGTGAATTGTAAGCACCAATGTGCAGCACAACCAGAGAGCCTATGTGTAAGGTTAATGAGGATTAATGTGCAGGCACTACCCTACATATGTTGAAAAATTGTGGGAAACTATGAATTTCAGCTTCCCAGAAAAGGTTCATATTTATCTTCTGTAGTGGGTTATCTAGTTTTTTTTTTCTAGCAACACTTCAGAATAGATACACACATCTTAAACTGGAGCAATGCAGGCTATTAAAGCACAGAGAAAAAAAAAAAAGGTATGCATGTACGGTTGCACTGCAGGCCAATGGAAATCACATTCTCTGTGGTGCCCGTTCTCATTATTCCTGGAGAAATGCATGTGTTTTGTGTACATGTGTTTTTGCTGACTGTTTGGTAGGGATTTGTGCTTCGTAACCAGTCTCTCTCCATGCATGAAAATGCTTCAAAAATACGCTACAAACATGCACTGAGAAATTTAGCACACTAATGTGAACCAGGCCCAGACTGGTGGCTAGGCGGCACAGAGGAACCGATCCGTGCATTTCACTCCTGCAACCACTGAATGCCCGTTACTCCTCCTCTCCCTCCTGCAGGCATTCACCAACGGCAGGAGAGAAATGCACGGCCCGGTTCCTCTATGTGTCACCTGGCTACTCCTCCTATCCATCTCCTGCTGCCCTGGGCTCCTGTATACCCCCTCAGTGGCTGCCCCCCTACCTGCAGCTGCTGCAAGTGACCTGTCAGGATAGACTGTCCCCTGGGGCTCTGAGCTGAGAGTATCTCTCCCACCGCCCAGAGCCAGTGCTAACAGTTCCCATACAACCACAGATGAGAGAGGAAGAGAGAGCTGGTTCTGCCCCTCCTTTCACCTTCTCCTCCTGTGTCTGTCCCGCCCACACTCCCTGGCAGTCTTCGGTCTTCTTAGTCCTTTATCTTTCTTTCCCTCTATTCTTTTTTTTTTTTCCTCTTTCCTTTTCTCCGAAGCCCCCCAAACAGGGCTTCCTAAAAAAAAAAAAAAAATTTAAAAAAATCTAATTCTAAAAAAGAATTAAAAAAAAAAATTAAAAACCTACTGACACTAGTGGCGGAACTACCAGAGTTGCAAAGGTCACTCTTGGACTGGGCCCTGGCGTTCCATCTCCGGGCTCCATGGAATGGGTCCTTGGGCTTAAGGCTGCTCAGATTAAACCGCCCAAGCCTGATGTGAACCTAGGATTATACACATTCAATAGTGTTCTCTTTGCATACAAGTTGTATTGCTGTTTTTAAACTTTTGTGCTCACCATAAAATTATTTTTTAATTTAAAAGAGTTTGGACTTCCGGTTCCGGCGCCGCATGTAGCAGGGACGGCATCCCGCGGCTCCGGACACCCCCTGCATACAACTTCGGCCTCCTGCACCGGAGAGACTGGCAGCTACACACGGGAGTGCCCCCTGACTTCTCTCACCCGATCCCCCATGGATCGATATTTGCAGCCTGTGGCACCCGGCCACGATCCCGCCGCTCAATCCCTGAGGGATATCTCTCCCTCTTCTGCAGCCAAGATGGCCACCGGCCACGCTAGAGAGGACAGCAGCGGCAGTGACACCACCAGCCCCAGGAGGGACACATCTGCATCCATGGACACAGCACCAGAGCCAGACCATGGACCAGGTAGCAGGGATGCACAGCCTCCCCACACTCCCCCTGTAGGACATGCTGGTACCTGTAGTCCCACGGATCGGTCAGATTATGAAAAGATTGCACAGGCGGTCGCCTCTCTATTGCTACCTACTATCACTCAGGCAGTAGACAGAGCGGTTACACAGGGCATAGAACAGATCAGACGCGACCTGAGCAAAAACCCCAAACGCATAACGGATGCTGAGCATCGCCTCTCTGATCTAGAAGATGAGATTCAAGCTATGCAGGCAGGAGCCACACAATCTAAACGTGAGCGACAAAGTATATGGGATAAGCTGGAGTACCTTGAAAACCATTCACGCAGAAACAACCTACGTGTCGTAGGCCTCCCAGAATCCTACAACTCAGACGCATTGGCCGATATCTGCTCTAAACGCATCCCAGCAGCATTAGGCATTACGACACCCTGCCAGGTTGAAAGGGCTCATCGCCTTGGTGCACCTTCCAATGATAGACGCACACCGCGCTCAACAATCGTGAAATATCTCAACTACGCTGACCGTCTGCCGATACTCAATTCATTCCGTAATTCACGCTCCCTACAGCTAGATGGTCATAAATGATTACTTTTTGCTGATTACTCACAAGAAGTCTCCCGTAAAAGAAAAGCGTTCCAGCAAATTTGCACTACATTATTTCAAAAAGGGGTCAAATTTACCCTAGCATACCCA
Source organism: Staurois parvus (assembly GCF_062004578.1). NCBI lineage: Eukaryota > Metazoa > Chordata > Amphibia > Anura > Ranidae > Staurois > Staurois parvus. Next base: position 2,452,022 of record NW_028317813.1, read on the forward strand.
GCTACTCTGCGCTTTACCACACCAACAGGGGAATCTGAGGAAGCCCTTCTGTACATTCAAAATAACACATCCGATATCACGGGCCTTCAACAATCACAGCATCCACCACAAGACCCCGACCCAAGAGACCAACGTAGCCTGCGAAAAGAACCACCAAAGCGCCAGCGCGTCAACTTCTCACCAGAAAAACAGAGCACCTTAAGGGTCATTGAGCTCCTCATTGACATACTCACGTATTAGCTGTCATTGTATTAGGTCAATTATTTTACTGCTTTATTCTGTTGTTTTCACCTCAGATGTTCAGTTCACTCCCAGGCCTTCTGGTTCACTAGCAGGTCCACCTACATTGGTATATTATGTTACTCTACCTTACTGTTTGACCACTGTGTTGCTGTCGATCCTGGGCTGCATTCCATCCACCGCCGCTGAGGTCTCACATTATTTATAGGGACCTTCTTCATCTTGTGTCGGTATGCGTGGCTCCTCGGTGCAGGTCTTACACCCTTTCATCTTCAGTAACGCAGTTCAAGGACGAAGGTTGACATGCGGAATAATGTGAAGTTCATGATACTTATACTGTTTATTGTTAATTTTGTTACTGTACTGGACCCCTGTTGGGTCACCCCGATACCTATGCTTTTTCCCACTTCTCCCTCTCTTCGCTGTTTTTTTCTTCTTCATCCTACCCGGAGACCCCCCAATGCCTTAGCTTTTAACCTTGCAACGAGAAAACAGGGAACATAATATCGGGTCTGTGGAGCTTCCACCTTATAGGAAAGCCTCTACCTCTCTTCTGAACGCTCACACCAATTTTACCATGATTTGTGTAGAATCTTGGAATGTAAAGGGTCTGAGATCACCCCATAAACGTATGGCTATCCTTCGCCATCTTAAATAATTGAAAACGGATATCGCATTTCTTCAAGAAACTCATTTACATCAAGCGGATTTCACGCGCATGAAAAAATTATGGGTGGGACAGGTCATAGGTTCGTCTTTCAACAATCGCAAAGCGGGCGTAATCATCCTCATACATAAACGTATTAACCCAGACATTGTATCGATAGATACAGACACAGAGGGGCGATATGTGGCCATACATATTGCATTGGATTCTTCTCCTCTAGTATTAGTCAACATATATGCCCCGAACTCCTCACCCAAACAATTCTTCCAAGATTTGTCCACAAAGTTATCCAACCTCATGCACCTCCCACTTGTGTTGGGAGGGGACTTCAATCAATGTATGCACGCTCAGGAGGATAAATTGAAACCTTTTATCCCAAATCAGCCAACCCTTTCCATTCCCACCCTATCTCTTGCGCTATTGCCCACCTTTACAGAAGCCTTACAACTTACGGATGTTTGGCGTCTGTCTCATCCGGATAAGAAAGAATTTACTTTCTTCTCCCCCGTCCACCATACATTGTCCAGAATTGATTATTTTTTCGTCAACCCCATGTTACTACAAAGCATTAGGGACTCTGAAATCCATGATATAGCAATTTACGACCACTCCTCGATCTCTATCTCCATTCAACAAGTAAAGCCCAATCATCACACGCGCACATGGCGTTTACTGTCCTTTCTGGATAATAACCGGGATCTACTCTGAGTCTTAAAGACCAACTGGAGTGAATTCTGTAAAACAAATGCGGAACACCAAACTAATCCCAACCTTTTTTGTGAGACGGGCAAAGCGGTCTTACGAGGCAGAATTATAGCATTTACTTCCACCTATAAGAAAAATACCCTTCGTAATTATACAACAACAAGCCTTCGTCTTAGACGAGCGCAACAGGACTTGGCGACCCTTAACTCCCTTGCAAATAGGAAAGCATGGTCAGAAGCTAAACAATACTTCGATACATGGGCAGCAGCTCAAGAGGCAACACACCAATCCTACACTGACTTACAATTCCATAAATTTGGCAACAAGCCAGGAAAGTTGCTCGCACGGCTCTGCAGGAAGCCATTTAAGCCCACTCTCATTACATCATTGAGAGACGCTCAGGGAATATTAAAAAACGACCCTATAGACATTATTTCCATCCTAGAAAATTTTTATTAGTCTCTGTACGGCCTAGACCCAATCGACACTGCCAAAGCCACCTCCTTCCTGGCTCTCCTCTCACTGCCACAAATTGACCCCGCAGCACTTCAAGCCCTGAATGCTCCACTTACTCAGGCAGATATATACCTAGCTATTAAATCGCTCACGATTGGTAAAGCCCCGGGGCCTGATGGCTATACAGCCGAATTTTACAAACTCATGCTTGATAGCCTCCTACCTTGCAATCAGTTTTTCAATCCACCCAGATGGGAGGGGGCTACCTTCCCTCTGGATTTCAAGCTCACATCAAATTAATTGCCAAAAAAACAAAGATCCGACGGATCCTGGATCGTATCGGCCTATATCCCTGTTGAACCTCGATGCAAAACTCATGTCAAAAATTATAGCCTTATGTCTTGAAACTATTTTGTCCACCCTCATCCATCCTTCGCAAGCGGGTTTTATACAGGGACGATCAGCTGCTTCCAACATTCGTAAGGTGATATCTGCCCTGAGTCAGGTCGCTAAAGATACAACCGAAGACTTTGCAATAATTTCATTAGATACAGAAAAAAGGCATTCGATAATGTCAACTTCGATTGGCTTTTCTTAACACTACGGAGGTTTGGTTTCGAAGGCCCTTTTATGCATCTGATCCAAGCTATGTATTCATCCCCCATGGCCCAAGTTGTAACAGCAGATCACATATCCAATCCCATTCCACTTCACAAAGGCACTAGGCAGGGTTGCCCGCTATCCCCTTTACTCTTTAACTTGGCCCTGGAACCACTATCACACTTTATTATTTCACTCAGACCTTCATGGTATCACCATTGGGCAGCAGGACTTGAGAATCGCCATGTTTGCAGACGATATTTTAATTTTCACCTCCCACCCGTCCCTTGACCTACCGTATATTCAAAATATATTCTCATCTTTCCGCCTTTGCTCAGGGCTCCGCATAAACTTTGCTAAAAGTGAGGTGCTTCCGCTTTTTCAGTCACGCCTTCCGGCGTGGGTGCAAAATTCGGTCTTCAAACTTGCTACCAAGTACATCACTTACTTGGGCATTAAGAGAGGGAAGCGAGCTTCATCTCTCTACACACTAAACTACACACCCACGATTGACAGGGTTATCGGAGAACTGGAAATGTGGAAAGACCTACTGCTATCACTCCTGGGCAGATCACACCTTTTTAAGATGGTGAGTTTCTCAAAACTTCTCTATCCATTTCAAACCATACCCCTTCTCCTAAGACACAGTGACATAATGAGACTGAATCGGGCAATTTCAACTTTTTTTATGGAAAGGCAAACGCCCTCGTATAGCGATTGAAAAATTGTTCCTACCACGTAGCGAAGGAGGCTCTGGTCTTCCGAACGTGCAAGTCTATAATCTTTCGTGTCTGCTTCACATAGGTCTGGACTGGATCACCCAATCATCCAAATATTCTAATTACCACCTTGAATCAGCATTAGCATGTCCTTACGATCTCTCGGCCCTATTGCATTCCAATGTTAACTCTTTACAGCCTCATCTAAAGAATAATCAACTTTTCCACGATACTCTCATCACACGGAGGGAAGTCCGGTGTTATATGGGGGTTTATCCATGGCTTTCTCGCTTTGTTCCTATTCATCATAACCCTTCCTTTTCTCCACCACTATCTCACAAAGCTTATGGTGTTTGGCTAAATCAGGAACTGACCATGATTCCCCACTTATATGACACCGCTACGGGTTCCCAAAAGCCCCTCAACAGCATTTTACAAACCTACGGACTCCCAGCACATAATTTTTTTTTATATATTCCAAGTTAGGAACTTTGTCAACTCCGTCGCACCTACCAAATCGGTGAGATTTCAGTCTACATTCATTGATGTCTTAGCCAACTAGGGAAAATATAAAATATCAAACAGACCTCTAAGCCTTCTATACGCCAAACCTTTCGACTCATTTAATGCTGTGAAATCTTTGATCAAAGCATTTGATAATACATTTTCAGCTGATCAACTGTTATCGAGCTTCAACTCCACATGTGCCTTCAACCACAACGAATTCTGGCGGGAACAACTTAAGATCCTTCATCGTGCCTATATGCCCTGCATCTACTCAAAAAACGATCCGGCTCTGTCTGTATGCCCTCTATGCGGGACTAAAAAAACCATCACTCCAGCACAGACTCTGGTTTTGCTCAGCCATCTCCACGCTCTGGAAGCAAGTGCTCAACTTCATAACCACATTCCAACTACCCTTCCACCCGCTACCGTTACTCTTTGGCTATATGGATCAGCCAGTCATCTGTCTATTCTCCTCCCAATCGTCATCTTTCAGGAATAACAAGCCCTGGATATCCACATGTCTCCTATTAGCAAGGCGGGTCATTCTCTGGAAATGGGTCTCCAACTCTCCTCCAACCATGGCAGACATCAAGCAAGAGCTCAACTCCCTTCTACGTCGCGACAGACTCAATCTAATTATTTCCCCGACCACTTCAAAAGAGTCGCACTATCTCCGTAAATGGGATTCCTATATCACAGGGACCCTATCAGTACAAGAGCAGGTCTTCTTTCGTCAGAATCTCAATCAATCGAGCCGCTCAACGAATTCTCCTACGAATTCAGTGGCATCGACTCGTTGGTCTAATTGACTAGATGCTTTTTGTTACACGTTGTTAAGCCATTAATTATGCAATGTTTGTTTCAATTGATCTCCCCCTCTTTCTCCTTCCGCTTTCTATCTACTTCTACCTCAACTATTTCTTGCTCCTTGGTTTTTCCCCCCACCTAGGCTTATATTCATATGGGACACCATTTCATAACATAGACCTTCATGAGGCAACTGGAGTGGGACATCTCCTCGACCTCTCCCATGGCGGTTCCCGAAATGACTGACTTCCATTTCTCCTGTCTCCTCCCTTCTCTTACTCTTTCTCCTCTTCTCGCTTTGGACTATCTAGGTCTCCTGGTAAAACTCCCCCTTTACGTTCTCACCCCAGAATTTGCACTCTCCCTTGTATCATTCACTATTAATTTTTAAATTGTTACTCACTCCGATCGATTTCTCTGCTCATGGTTTCTCCTCCTCTATACCTCCTACTCTACCTTTCTATTCCCACTTACCTATCTCAAACCCCAGTTTTCCGACGTTTCTCCTTTTTTACCCTCTTCAAGGACATTGGTGGAGAGTGGATGGCGTATGCATACATTTTAGTCCACGCATCGTATTGGCAAAACCTCGTCATCACCTCATCCTCTGTAGGTACACTCTCAAATGGCTAGCACTTCCCTCATTCTCTTTCTTCTCACACAAGAACTACGTGCCCACCACGTTGATATACCATTCCTATTGTTTCTCACTTTTGCAAACTCTGTACTCTGGTGGCCTTCAAATGTCTCCTGTCACGGCCCCCCATTACACTAAGTATGTCTCATTTGTCGTGCTATTACCATGCTGACTAGTTTGCTGTATCATGTATGCCATCACTACTGCACCATGTTGATTATGATCTGTCTTCTCTTACTAAAACCCAATATTCTTTAAAAAAAAAAAAAAGTTTGAACAACACATCATGAAATCCCAGTCTACTTTGAAATCTGCTTGGGAGAGACAAAGCGGATGCAGTGTAGCTACCTTGTGTTTTGTTGCTGTGCTTAGTCTCCATGGTGTATGACTTGTGATATGAAATGGTCTTCCACAACCTCAGTAGAAGAGTTTGGGTGTTCCAGCACCGTGTTCTAAGCCTCATAGCTGTTTCTGTTTTAGATAATGACTGTTTCAACCTACATCTGAAACTGATGATCATTAGCACCTGATAGGTATATCTAGTTAATCATACACCTGACTCTAGTCCAACAATATCCCTGACTCTGTGCAAATGTACAAAGTATGCAAGAATTGATGCTGGTCTGAAGCCAATGGGTAGTCACACCAAATATTGATTTGTTTAGATTTTTCTTCTGTTCACTCACTTTATTTTTGTGAATTTACAAAATGCAAATATATACATTTTTGAAAGCATTCTTACTTTACAGCCTTTTTTCAAAGCTGCCTAAATACTTCCAAAAATCACTGCCTGTGAACAGTTTGCTCTGCCATCCAAAAATGCAAGCTAAAACTGTCATGCCATATCTGAACATGATCCAGAAACACCGCCATCTACTTTAAAATGGTCAGTTGCAAAGTGGAAAATGGTTCTGTGGTCAGACTAATTGAAATTTGGCATTTTTTTTTGCCAACCATCTGCCGTGGCCTCTGATAACAAACCGAGAGGCTACTCCTAATTAGTTCACTTCAAAAGCCTAAATATCTGTTATGGGGGTGCATTAATGCATATGGCATGAACAGTCTGCGCACCTGAAGAGGCGCAGTCAATGCAAAAAGATATATCCAGGTTTTAGAGCAGAATACGCTCCCATCCAGATATTGTCTTTTTCAAGGAAAGCCTTGCAAATTTCAGAACCATACTAAGCCGAATACTACATCTATGACAACTGCATAGCCTTGTAGAACAGTCCAGGTGCTTAGCTGGCCTGCCTGCAGTCCAGGCCCTTCACCAAGTGAAAATATTTGGCACATCTTGAAATGAAACAAAAAAAGACCCAGGACTCAGCAGTTAGAATCCTAGATCAGGCAAGAACGGGACAACACTCCTCCCCCAAAACTCCAGCAACTGGTCTCCTCAGTTCCCAGATGTTTACAGCATGTTAAAAAAAAAAAATAATAATATGAAGAGGGGATGCTAAACCATGGTCCTATCCCAATTTTTTTTTGTTACGGACATCAATTCCCTTTTTCTTAAAATGGTACACTTTCTTGGTTTAACTCCTTGGTGCCGAGTGTATGGAAATATATGGCCTCCTGGGGGCAGGGCCTTGGCATATTTTCATACCCAATGTAAAACAAAAAAAATGTGCTGAGAGCATGCGCCCCCCCCAAGCACATTTACCGGCACCTCACAGAAAGGTCCCAATCACTACTTGTAGTCGGGAGCTTTCTGATCATGTGACCGCCGTGACAGCCAATCACGGCAGTCATATGACCCTAAACCCTGCTCCTCCTCCCAGCATCATAAACCCCTTAAATGGCCAGGAGGCACCAGAGCCAAGGGGTTAAACATTTGATGTTTTCTATTTTCTACTGTGAATAAAATATAGGTTTATGCAATTTGCAAATCATTGTTTTTTCTGGGGTTGTAGAACTGGTTTTTCTCAGGACAAATTTGGCTTTCATTTTGTGCTAAATGGTAATGTATAAATCCAGGGTTTTTTTTTTTTCATTTAAAGGAAAACAAAAAAAAGAAGTTTGAAATGTAGCGGTTTATTTTTTGCTATTTCTACGGCCTACCACCAAATAACCCACTCCTGACAATCACAGCGATACCTCCCATATTACATCATTGTTGAAAAAAGGCAAATCCATTTAGCTCAACTAATATGTGTTTTTTGTACCCATAGTAGGGACCAGAAACAGCTGGCATTTTTTTTTCATCCACCCTTAAACACACTGGCACTAACACTAACCAAATGAAAACAAAACATTTTTAACCCTACCTAAAATACATGGACCCCAACCTTTAACCCCAAAGTTTATATATCTTGTTTTGCTTACAATTCTCTCTTCTAGAATGGAGAAAAAGAGACAGTGGCAGGCTGTACAGTGATCAGGAACCAGTTTCCCCAGTTGCCAATCATTAGCACAAGACCTGGAACTGTCCATGACAGCTCAGTCAGCGTGCTGGGAGTGTGCTCTCAGCACAAACATAAGAATGCATATATCATATATAAAAGTGCTATGCTAATCACAAATCTCAACTCAATAAAGTGCCTTCCAATGTGACAAGGAAATAGGTGAACACCAAAAACAATTAAGTATAAACAGAGTAAATTAATTTGCCCAAAGTTCAGTGAAAAAAAAAAAAAAATCTTTAAAATGTGCTCCACTTCCAGATCAGCAATTCACCACCGTGCAAACTCAAAGGAACATACCAGAGAGCCATGACCCTCTATTATAGAGAAGTTAAATCGGGCCTGATGAAACCAAATACAATGGAGATTATCTGCCACTCCACATTTAGGAATGGGTCGAAGTCTAAACATAGTGAAATCAGCAAGTGCAGATTCTTTTGTACGAACACTCCGGAACTGAGGAAGTGGCATATTTTAGCCCCAAAGTCTTTGGTGTTAAGTAACTAATATACCGGGGATATAAAAAGTCTACACAAAACCCTGTTAAAATTTCAGGTTTCTGTGATGTAAAAAAATAAGACAAATCATTTCAGAACTTTTTCCACCTTTAATGTGACCTATAAACTGTACAATTCAATTGAAAAACAAACTGAAATCTCTTAGGTGGGGAGCAAACAAAAAAAACTTAACTCTAGTGGAACCAATTACCTTCAGAAGTCACGTAATAAGTAAATAGAGTCCCACCTGTGTGTAACCCCTTGGGGTGGGGTTTTGGACATCACAATGCTCCACGGATCTGGCAATGGTAGCGGCGTTCATTGATTAACACCATGGTAATCATTGTTTTACCCACTGCATGAGTTCAATCATAGCTGACTTCCCACGGCACAGGTCCACAGATCTCGGGCTTATCGATATTAACAGAGGCCGATTGTACTTGGTGCGATTGGGCACCTTTTACATGTGAGTGCGCAATTCATTTACTTTGAGATATTAAAATGTTTTGTGGAGTCTTTTGTTTATGAGGTGATGTGATGGTTGGAGTTAAATTCTGGACGAGTTGTGAATGATAGCTGGAATACATCGAGCTGATCCACAGTGTCCATACTGGGACCAAAAGAGCAGTTAAACCAAAACATAGTATTATGTGAGGTCATACTGCTGAAGGTGAGCAGACATCTGGTGGTGGAATAATTGCACATATATACTTTGGAGCACTTGGTGGTTACAGAAGGATGGAAGCATTTTAATGAAGATTGGACTTATTTTATGCATATTTTTGTGATTTCATCATATATTGCGGCACAGTGGCTTAGTGGTGAGCACGGCTGCCTTGCAGTAAATGGGTCATGGGTTCAATTACCGACCATGGCGCCTCCTGCATGGAGTTTGCATGTTCTCCTTGTGCTTGCATGGGTTTCTTCAGGGTGCTCCGGTTTCCTCCCACACTCCAAAGACATGCTGGTAGGTTAACTGTCTAAATTGGCCCTAATATGTGTATGTATGAATGTGAGTTAGGGACCTTAGAGTGTACACCCCTTGAGGGTTAGGAACTGATGTGAATGTTCAATATATATGTGTAAAGCGCTGCGTAAATTGACAGTGCTATTTAAGTACCTGAAATAAATATTGCAGTGCTACACTGCTCACTGTGTTAACTTTTTATATACTTAATTTTTTACAACTGCAATGTGCATAGCGGACAGGACTGAAGCGTGAAATACAGCCCAACCCAGTGTCAGATTTGCTTCTCTTTAACCACTTGTCTCCCTGGGCAATTCTTTTCCCCACACATTAAAATCTGCATGGGCAGGTGGCAGGTACTCTTTATGGAGACATCAGAGTTCTATTAGATCCCCAATGTCTCCCCTTCCTTCCACTGCAGCTACTTAAGCACAGATGCTTGATTAGCTGCAATCTCCACTACAATTGCAGAGGGACGACAGCTACAAAGCAGGAAGTTCCTGGAAGGAATAGATGTTCCCTAATTACCTCCTGCTCTCGTGGGAGCTGTTTACCACGGTCCTGGGCTCCCTGAAGGAACAGGACAGCCCAGGAATCACTAAGACGTGGGGATGGCCACATCTTCAGAGCACTATTAAAAAAAACACCCCAATCACTCATCTAAAAGCCCTTTGCCAGCTCAAAAAAAAAAATCAACAGAAAGCTCATAACTGCAGCAGTGACCTTGCTTTAACCTGTTGTATAACACACCATTTATAAATGTACATTGGTAGACAAAGTTGGTAGCTGCAAAGTTTTGGTTCTTCTATGACGGTTGATGTAAGACACTGTTTTGGCATGATCTGATTGAATCCTGGTCAGATCACATCACAAATTAGGTTCAGTGTTAGGGTACCCAAGTTCCACAGTATCAATCTGGAGATGAGCTTTCCTCTGACAACCAAGTTCCTTGTACTAAGAGGACATCTAGGACTTCTCCACAGCCCAATAGGTTGATTTGTTTTAAAGGACCTTCCAAACCACTGAAAGATCTTCCATGATTCCCAGACCATACTCAATCTTGCCAGGGTAAGCCTGGTCCTGCTTGGACTATCCGGAGAACACCAGTCTTACGCTGCCAAAATGTTGAGTTTCAACAGGCTGCAGTGGAATTAGGCACATAGAACCGCCTTGGAGGTGGAAAAACATCAGGCTAAAAACCTGCAAAGCAAAGAGATCTTTGGTTCCTTGACTGCAGAGTCCAAAACAGCAGAGCATAGAGTCTCAATTTTGTCCAAAGGAAAGAAGACCTTGGACAGGGACAAACCTATTAGGCCCAGCTACTACAAAACAAGGAGGTAGTTCCAGCACAAACATCTAGAGGGTCTACACAGTCCCACTAGATGTTATACCACTATAAGGATCCCAAGAGCAAAGCAAGAACAAGGGCTAACACCTCAGTGAGGACACAATGTGCAGTGGCTAGGTCAAAAGGAAGGGTAACAGATTGGTACTGTTGTGTGCCCAAAGTAAAATACAGGTAGCAAATGTACTGGGAGGATGGGAACATGCAAGTAGGCATTATGTCTGAGGCCAGAAAGTCTCCTGAATGGAGGGAAGCAATGAGCAACTGGGCAGTTTCATACAGAATTTTTTTGTACCCAGTGAAAAGTTGAAAACCTATAGATCCAGTATAAGGCAGACACCCTCTCTGGCTTGGTGGACAGTAAACTGGTTCAAACCTTTAAATCTCCCCCTTTCCAGGACAACGGCTTTAAATCCTTTTTTTCAAAACAGTGTGAAGGTCTGCCAATCTTTGCAGGGAGAGCTGGAATGTTTGACAACATAAAACAGGGCAGAGGTAGAGACTGAAATGCCAGCTTATAGACTGTAGCTACTAAGCTCTGGACCAAATTGTTCCAGGACAAGATTGCCACAAAAGCAGACATTCCCCCTATTTTGATGAGGAGGCTTGGGAGGTACATGACTTACTGAAGAATTGGGTTACAGTCTATGCTTTGGAAGCTTGGTAAAAATGAAAGGCACTCCTCTTAGGCTCATAGGGAACAACTTTCCCAGAAGGGGTTTGTGTCTTGTATTTCTGTGGCAAAAGTGAACTTTTTCCCTCCAGTGACATCCTTGATAAAATAGTCCAGGGATTTGCAGAAAAGGCATACTCATGCAGCCATTCTTTCGCTGAAGCATTATAGACCAATATTTGATCACAAGGGTCCTTTACATATGAACTGAAAGGAGGTCTGATCTGGATATTTGGCAAAAAACATCCAGTAGTTCGTCAACACGAGAGCAGAGCCACAGCCAAGAGCTCCAGTTGGAGGACAGAATGGTCAGTAGGGATAAAACCAGAATCCCCAGTCAAGCCCTTGGACCAGACAGCTAATGTCTGCCAGATGCTCAATGTCACAACAGCAGGTTTACAAATGAGACTAAGGGATTAGGAAAGGCTTTCAGCCTGCACAGGTCTTTAAATGACCCTTTGGAGGATATCACAGTGTTTAAAGTCTAGTTAAGACAGTAGTTAGCTGGGTCCACAAACAGAGACAGTACAGTTTTTTTATGTTGAGCAAAACACTTGGAAAGGGGTGAAGATTTTTAAACAATTTAGGCAATCGCTATATAAAACTGGGCCATAAAAGAAAATGTATAATGAAAGCTTTAGCAGGCTAGCGACCTTGGCATGTGCTCTGCGTCAATAGGGACTAAAATTGTATTAAGTTTAGGAGATATGTTGGTAGACTAAGGGTGGGGGAGATGTACTAAAACTGGAGCATGCAAAATCTGTTAAAGCTCTTCATAGAAACCAATCAGCTTCCAGGTTTTATTGTCAACGCTTAATTGAACAAGCTGAAGTTAGAAGCTGACTGGCTATCATGCAGAGCTGCATCAGATTTTTAAACCTACCCCATTGTTAACCATGTCCTTAATGAGTACAAGGCACAATCCTTGCCTGGTTCGTGCAGAAACTGCTGCAGCTAGAGAAAGGTCAGAGATGTACTCTGAAGGATAAGGTACAGGTGCCCATTTGCAGCCCCTGCATTCTTAGACAACCAACATGGCTGGAAGATTCCCGCTAAACCAAGATAAAAAGCAGAAAACTCCTCTACTGTGAAGGAGGAAGAAACCCCTGAAGGGATTGAGGAGAGCAGCAACTTAAGGCAGGAACAGTGCTCTGGGATTTTAGTTTCAGGACTCATGGGGGTGTACTGCAAATCCCCACGAAACAGTTAGCTGACCAGAAGTCTGAAAGGCCCACAGGACCATCCTACCTTGCACCTATGATCTGTTATAGTAGGACTGCAAGCAAGGGAAACTAATGAGATACTGCTAGAGTAAGAAGGGCCTATGCTGCCTATGAATAGTCACTGGGGGCAACAGACAGCTTGATCACATCCTGAATAATCAAGGTGCTGGAGTAGCTGAGTGGATGACAGGAGAGTGAGCTGTTCCTTCATGTGAAGTCCAAAACTGCACATGTATGTGCCGTATGAACAACCAGAAGGCTGAAGAGACTCAATAAGTGGCACATCTACAGTCACAACATCCAATGGTGGCAAAAAAACAAAAAAAGCCAGCACTGTCTCTTGCTGCCAGACTGAGTCAGAAAGTGATGTAAAAGACGCTCCTGAGATTAAACCCTTAGGGGAACTCAGACCATCACATCCCAGCTCACATATGGGCCTGAGCCATAACTTACCACAGCGGAGGTCCTAATATTTCCTGCAGTGCTCAAGTGGCAGGGTCTGGGGGACCTACCCCATCCAGCAGTCTTCACTCTCCTAGTACGCATGCTCCCTAATAAGGGACAGGGTTTTCCTTACAGATGGACTGCGGCCCTGGATCCGTAAAGCACTCTACAGCTACCTCAACACGCTACATGCATTCTAGAATGAAGTAATAGTTCTAGGGCTAAAAATGGGGTATTAATTTAGGTGTATTTATGAATGAAAACAGATTACATAAACAGTACTGCAGTCTACATTGTCCCTGCTTTTAGAAAGGTGTATTTTTGGCCTAAAATGCATGTTTTAACACGTGTGAAAATGTTTTTTTTAAAATGAAAGCAGCAAAAGGATTAAAGGGAGGTTCTGTTAACGTGGATCACAGGAGCTTGCACACTGGTCATAGACCACTGGTTTACAAAATCCTTTCTCAAAGGGGAAATGTTCTGGCACGCATTCAAGTGGTTCCAGGACCCTCCTTTGTGTCCGCATAGAGACATGAGGAAGTGCATGTAGCAGAAAGGTACTTGCTATCTTTGAGTCTTCTAGAGCTCCTACAGCTGCAGACTATTCCTCTAGACCAGTCTCCAAACTGTTGCGCAGGGGCCAGATGCAGGCCTTTGCTTGCTTTTATCTGGCCCTTGGAGCACTATTTCATCCACTGACACCAATGGGGCATAATTCCCCCCCAATGAAGGGGCACAATTCTACCTAATGACACCAACAATTGGGCACAATTCTGCCTAATGACACCAACAATTGGGCCCAATTACACCAACGAATGGGCTCAATTCCTCTCACTGGCACCAAAGATGGGGCATTGTTTGCCCCCACTGATGCTGGGACATTTGATGCTTTCAATGTCCACAGTCCAGCCCCGTAAAGTCTGAAGGACAGTAAAATGGCCTTTTGTATAGAAAGTTTGGAGACCCCTGCTCTAGAGGCAGGGTAATGCATACTGCATCAACAAATTCAAGAAACAACCCCCTGCATATCCAGGTCAATTGCAAGGACTCAAAACAGTTTCTTTCAAGGTAAAATATGTTAGGACTCTGAATCCCAAGAGGAAACAGGGTTTGCAGGCTCAAGAAGTTCAGACTCTGCTGGTGATCGCACCAGAGCACACTTAGAGCCTCTGTTGGCAGATTGCTTTAGTGACTGGGCACAAAGTTAAGGGTTGACTTCCCAATAACAGTAGGGGTCTCAGGTTCCAAGTGTCGGCTCCCTCAGGGAAAACCAGTTATATGCCCTCTGAACCACTAAGGGAGTATTGGCTGTGGTCACCCTTAACAGCAGGACTGTCTTTTGTGTGTCATTTAGAAGACATTTTGCACCACAAAGCAATAAGCAACTAGGCCCAGTGTGAGGCAATTCCTCTATTCTACTAAACCCAGACAGCTTGTGCTTTTAGGCAGCTTGAGATAACCAAGTCATTGTAGGAGGGAAGTAGAAACAGACCAGAGATCCATGTGATGCATCAGGAGCAGCAGCTGGATCATGCTTCCTCCAGGCTGCATGGCAGGAAAGGGAGTGCGGCACTCAGTTTTTTTGGGTCATACTTCTCTTATGGGTCACAAAAGTGCACCTACTTTTGCTCTCCATTGACCAGAGTCCGCTAATAGCAGGCTACTGTCTATCAGCTAAAATCACAGAGCTGCAGCAGGCTTTAGAAGGATCCAAGCCATATTGTTGGGATCCCCTCAGCTGCTTCTCTTACCTGTTGGCTGAGAGCCGAAGCCAGCTACACCCACCTCATCCTCCAGTGAGCGCTGGAGGGGCAGAGCTGAGAGTGGTGACTGACTGTCATTGCTTTCAGCTCTCAGAGCTGAGCAATTAGCAGTCATGTGATCCCTCACTAGCCTTAGTGCTGACATGGGACAGCTGCAGGATCACACCAATGCACGGCCCAGAGGTGAGTATGTGTGTTTTTATCTATGCCCCAAACTTCATCTCTTACCATTTATAGTGGGAATGTTGAAAAGGTGTCCAATGTTGCAAACCGAGAGGTAGCTCCCACTGCTTCAGCCTAACCGGCCTTACACACAGCCTTCAGAGAAAGGGTCACACCTGGGGCTGTGTCATGGCTCTGGGCCTGAAAAGTGCTCTGCGCTCAACACCGTACACGAACGTCTGTAAAGCACCATAACACAGAGCCCAGTGCCACATAAAATCCAGTGGGATCCAGACATGGCCTTCAATGCTAGGGCTAAGGAGCTGCTGGCCAGATAGCAGTTATGTAGGGACCAGCATAGCCACTTGCTAACCGCGCTATAGCCGAAGGACGGCTACAGCGTGGTTGTCCAGTTCTGGGAGGGCATCATATGACATCCTCTCAGAACATGCCCCAGGTGATCGCCGTGTCCTATGGACACGGCTGATCACGTGGTGTGGTAAAAGGCCAATCACAGTGGCCTTTTACCACGTAATCAGCTGTGTCCAATGCAGTTGCCGGTTATCGGCTGCACTTTCCTCGCACTGTCACAGTGTGAGGAAAGTACTGATGATAACCAGAAACTGTCAAAGGATGGATTGGCACCCATCAGGGCACTGATGACCTGTGCTCATCAGTGCCACCCACCAGTGCCCGTTAGTGCCACCCATCCATGCCGCCTCATCAGTGCCCATCAATATTGCCTATCAGTGCAACCTCATCAATGCACATCAGTGAAGGAGAATAATTAGCTGTTTGCAAAATTTTATAATAGAAACAAAGAAAACACCCAGGGGCGAGTAAATACTACCAAAAGAAAGCTCTATTTGTGTAAAAAAAAAAAAAATTCATATGGGTACAGTGTTGCATGACCGCATGACATGCAACAGCGTTGAAATCTGAAAATTGGCCAGGGCAGGAAGGGGGTAGGAGTGCCTGGTAGGCAAGTGGTTAAGCAGCAGTGTAGCAAGGATTCTTGCTTTAAGTCTCCGAGAAAAATGTTCCAGTGCTGCAGCACAAATCTTGATTGAAGTCAACAATGAGATAATACCGCAAAGTGAGAAGGCTAGCAAAATTAGACTTTTTTCAAAAGCACATTAGCCATCTGCCCTCTTATGACACCAGCAACAAACTGAAGCATGCTGGACAGAGGGCTTGTACAGGGGCTGGAGATTGTTTACCGGTGTCCTGACCTCCTGTAGACAGCAGTAAACCCAAATGATAATTTTTAGCCCTTTTGCCCCTCTCCTCTCCCTTGTACAACACCTCTCCAAGCTATGTGACCTGTATGTTAAAGTGTTACTAAACCCAGACCCTGCATTCACTATATCTTGTCTCCTACAGTACACAGAACATGGAAGTGCAATTATTTTAATAAATATAAACTGCTAAAAACCTTTTCTCATCAACAGAGAAGTCTTGTGACTTCTATCGGTGTCCAGCCGAGCACTGGTTAAAGTTTGTAGGAGTTCTCATCCTGCTCTAGGAGGATGCAGAACCCCTGACCTCTGTCTAGATAATGCTGATTGGCCCTGTGCTGATCACATGAACACTCCCAAGAAAAAAAAAAACCTCGGGAGCAATACATACCAAACTGAGCAAGTGCATATTGTCTCCACACGATATGTCTTACCAGGAGCTAAGGGACACTGAAAGAAGGCGAGGATCAGAGAAGTCAGGAACAAAGCGTTTTTTCACAATGCAGAGAAATAACCCCTTACGTGCCTCAGTGAGTATAACAAGCATACTTTACTACATACACAGACTAATTTTTACAATTGTGGGTTAAGTTTAATTTCTATATCTACCTTATTCTGCACACTAGCCCCCTCATCTCCATCCTGCTACTGTTTGTGACCTGTACATAAACCTCTTCAACTCCTTGACCACTCTATATGTACCCGTACAATAATATATCTAGTGCATCATAACAAAGGTTCCCATGTTGTAACCCCTCAATATCAGGTTTCTTTATTACTGAAAAATTGTGGCAAAAAACAAGATCATTGTGGGGTGTTTACTTTCCAAAATTGGTCATTTGAAGGGTTTCATACTGCCCTATCATTTAGGAAAGGAAAAAATACCAGATGGTTTTGAAAAGCTGTTTTTGAACGTGTGTGAATGTAGCTAAAAGAACCAGCTATGTGAATCCTAAATTGGACTGAATAACCCTCTTAATTCTACATTTATAATGAATGGACATTACAAATAGTAAACTGTATCAAAATAGCACTAACCACTCAACCAGAGCACATGTTTACATATTTACAGTTTGAAAAAAAAAAATGCAATCGTTAAAAAAAAAAAAAAAAAAAAAATCTTTACTTTCCATGAAAGGGTCATGAAGTAGGTTGAGTTTAAAAATGGCTGCACATTTGTTTAGTGAAACACATTCAAAGTTTATGATCACAGTCAGTTTTAGGGGAATTAGGGAACACAGGTCTCGGTCTGCTTGTTTAGTACAGAATGTCTGTAATCATCAGTCCTTTCCTGATATGAAGCTGCCGTTTTTCTTTTGAAGAGACGCAAGCTTAATCTCAAAAGTTCGCTGTCAACCAATGGAGGATTCGAGTAAGTCTGCTTCACAGTGCCCTGGTAAGAGAAAAAAGTGCAATGTCTTTAACAAATCTAACAGTTTATAAGATTGAAAAAAAAAATAAAAATACAAAAAGGTATAGTTAAGCCTATGTGTGTGATTTTTAATCTCTAACATTTATCATAGCCCTGCATATTCTGCTTCTTGAGAAAGATATCAAAACGTTTTTTTTAAGTTGACACACTCCGCTTGTACCACTTCCTGGGTAAGTTCCAAATTTCTACTGCTCGAACAGTAAAGAACCCTTTCCATAAACCTTTAGTCTAACCTCACATCATGGCCGTGTGTCCATTTTTAGGGACTTTAGAGTAAACAGCTCATCAGTTCCTGTAGTTGCCTTTGATTTTTGAAACTGCAATCATCTCTTAAGAACCTCTTCTCTAGAGTTGATAATTGCAGTCTATGTAATGGATTCTTTCAGCCAAGGTCTCCCATTACCTTTTTTTTTTTTCTTTTTTTTTTCCCTTTGCAGAATTCTTCAACTCAACGGCAACTTTCCTGAGGATTGGTAACCAAAACTGAACTTCATATACAAGATGAGGGCAAACCAGTGTTATGTAAAGGAGACGAATATTGATTTATCTTTTGAATGTCTAAGGACGTACACAGTCCAGCTCAGGAGCACAACACAACGAGTGCCATATCAAGCCACATCTGGAAAAGGGAGCTGGGGATTCCACAAGAGGAGGAAGGGGGCCAATCAATGCAATACCATGGTAAGTTAAACATCTTTATAATTGTGATGGGGAAAAAAATCAGCCTTTACAATAGCTTTAATCACATCCTCTCAAGACAGACTAAACTCAGTTCAGCTAATATTTCCTCATAGCAGAGGTCTTTCATATCGCTTATCACTTTGGATGCCCTTCTCTCCACTTTCTTCAGTTTGCTAATTTTTTTGTGATCTGGTGACTAGTGATGTCACACTAATGCTTTGTATAGGGGCAAAGTTACAACTATACCTCTAAATACAAAAAAGTATTTTGCTTGCTTTAGACACTGCAGCTTGGCATTGCATTACTATTTAAGCCTATGGTCTACCAGAACACTCAGATTCTCCTCTAACACTGACTGCCTCAGTTGTAGACTGAAAATTATGATAACTTGACTGATGAGATAACTCAAATGGCAATGAAGGGGGAGGTTTTCATTGCTCGTAAGAGTAGGGCCCTCTTACCCCTCGTACATTGTTTGTTGTTGTTGTACTGTGCCATGTTTTGTCCCCCTATTGTACAGCGCTGAGCAAACCCTTTGGCGCTATATAAACGCGTAGTAATAATAATAATAATTATGGGTAACTTCCATATGCCTGACATTAACTGGAAATCACGGGCAGACTGACCATCTGGAAACTCCGGCACTGCCCGAGGGCCCGGGGTCAGTAGGGGGCCCCATGAGATGCCCCTGGTACCTTTTCCATAGGCTTTTTTAAGCTTGGGCAAGGACATAGGGGCCCCATGATCCCCTATTGCCCGGGGGCCCCATGAGTTGTCAGTCCGCCCCTGCTGGAAATGTCAAACTGCGATTACAAGCAGGAGCAAGGATGTAATGGAAGCACTGAATGGGCTTTCTCTAAAAAAGTTAGTAAAAAGTCCAACCCGAGGTGATCATATTCAAGACCTGCCGGGATCTCATGTGCATTTAAAAAGGATACAGCAGTAACAACTTCACCCAAAACACTCTCCACACTCAACTGCCGTGGGTCTGCTGCTGCAGACTTTGGTAGCAGGCGATAGAGGTGGAAAAATAATCCAGCATTTGGGTTTAGAAATCAAGTCAACCGGACTTTGCCAGCCTCCTGGGCTCCAGTTGTTATACAATGATGATCTGTGAGAAGTGTGTGATGGTCAGAAGTTCTGTACAAGGTCAACATTGTTTAGCACAATGAGCCATTTGGTGTGATGCCTCCGTTACAACTGAACCAGATCAATCGGACCCATGATTTGAAGTGGAGATTGCGAGTTCAAGGGGAGGATTATTGTTATGCCTTATCATGTTTTGGTGAGTGTGTGGTCTGATGGGGAGATTGTCACTCAAGAAACAGTGGTGTTGGAGCAGATCTATACAAATTGTAGAGCCTTTCCTTGTAAAAGATCTATGTGGAGGATTATATCCTCATTACACTTTGGTGGAAGATCTTATTTTAATTTATTTTTCTTTTTTTTTTTATCATTTGCTTTATTATTGCAAGCATGGGAGTTCCCTTCAAAATCCATTCCAGACCAGAAGGGCCTGGTATGGATGGTAGGGGGGACCCCACGCTTTTTTTTATATTTATTATGGTGCCAGTTTTTAAATGTAATTACCGCTTTTTTTTCCCTTCACTATGGCTCAGAGATTCAGCTGTCATTTTCCCCCCAGCTAAAAGAGAAAGTTTTTTTGGTTTATTTCCCCACGTTAAAAGAAACAGTTTCTGTTTAGTTTCTTAAAAGAAACAAAGAAACAACGTTTCCTTTAACTCCAGGGAAAGTGACAGCTAATCCTCTGAGCTATAGTGAAGAAAAAAAAAAGCTGGCAATTGCATTTAAAAATCAGCACGGACATACACTTCGTATTGCGGAAAAAAATTTGTAAACCAAGGTATTATTTTCAATGGATTTTAATTCGTAAACCGAAAATTACATTAACCGAGGCATTCGTAAACCGAGGTACCACTGTACTAATTATATTGGTTCTAGTAATGATGGTTCATTTTTACAATTTCCAGAGACAGAGGTAGCAGAGGAACTGGCTCAGTTAAAGATTAATAAAGTAATGGGCCCTGATGATATTCATCCATGAGTTCTAAGAAAACTTTGAGTTATAGTTATTGGACCATTAACTGTTCTTTTTAACCAATCACTTCTAACGGGAGAAATTCCCCATGAAAGGCAGACAGCCAATATTGTACCTATCCACAAGAAGGGCAGCAAGGTAGAAGCTGGCAATTACAGGCCAGGAGTTTAATATCAGAAGTTAATGGAGTCACTCCTGAAAATAAGGATCATTGATCACTTAAAAACATACAACTTGCTGGATCCAAAGCAACATGGCTTTACTGAGGGCAGATCATGTCAAACTAATTTGATTGGATTTTTTGACTATATTACCAATGATTTGGACCAGGGTGGTGCTGTGGACATAGCATATCTTGATTTCAGAGTATGGTTGTAAGAGGGGTTCACTTGGAACAGAGACCAGTCACTAGTGGTGTACCAAAAGGCTCTGTACTAGGTCCTGTTCTATTTAATCTATATGTAAGTGATATAACTAAATGTTTGTTGGGTAAGGTATGTCTTTTTGCTGATGACACAAAAGGTGTGCAATAGGGTTGATATCCCTGGAGGAGGTGTTAACATGGAACATGATTTGGCATTGCTGAAAGATTGGTCAAAAAGTGCAAATTGCAGTTCAATGTTTCTAAATGTAAAATAATGCACTGAAGGAAAAATAATCCCTTGAGAGAGTACAACACAGGGGGTACAGTGTTGGCCAGCACTTCAAAGGAAAAGGACTTGGGGGTACGGTACTTATTTCAGATGCTTGCAAAATGTGGGCAGGCAGTGGGGAAATCTAACAGAATTCTAGGATGCATCACTAGAGGGGTCACCAGCAGGAGGAAGCAGGTCCTGATTCCCCTATATAGATCTTTAGTTAGACCTCATTTAGAGTATTGTCCAGTTCTGGAGACCTCACTTACAAAAAGATATTAAGATAGAATGAGTCCAGAGACGGGTAACAAAAATGGTGAAAGGTCTGGGGGATAAAACATATCAAGAGCGACTTCAGGAACTTAACATGTACAGTCTGGAGGAAAGAAGGGTAAGGGGAGACATGATTGAAACCTTTAACCACTTGCCGACCGCGCATAGCCGAAAGACGGCTTCACCGCGGCCGGCCAGTTCTGAGTGGACGTCATATGACGTCCTCCCAGAACGCGCTCTCCTGCGCGCCCCAGGGGGCGCGCACCCGGCGATCTCCGTGATCGCTGTGTCCTACGGACACAGCTGATCACGTGATGTGGTGAAAGGCCGATCCCACCGGCCTTTTACCACGTGATCAGCGGTGTCCAATGACACGCTGATCACAGGAAAATGCAAGTGCCGGTTCTCGGCTGCACTTTCCTCACGCTGTCAGATCGTGAGGAAAGTACTGCCGAGAACCAGCAGTTGTCAGAGCGGGGATCGGCACCGATCATCAGGGCACTGATGATCAGTGCCCTGATGATCGGTGCCCAGCAGTGACCCCCGCAAGTTCCGATCAGCAGTGCGCCCACTAGCCCCGCCCACCCATTCCCAGCAGTGCCCCCACCTGTGCCCAGCAGTGCCCCCACCTGTGCCCAGCAGTGCCCCCACCTGTGCCACTCTGCAGTGCCACCTACATGTGCCCACCTGTGCCCACCCACCAGTGCCACCCACCAGTGCCACCCACCAGTGCCACCCACCAGTGCCACCCACCAGTGCCACCCACCAGTGCCACCCACCAGTGCCACCCACCAGTGCCACCCACCAGTGCCACCCACCAGTGCTGCCAGTCAGTGCCGCCAGTCAGTGCCCAGGGGTTGTGCCAGTCAGTGCCGCCAGTCAGTGCCCAGAAGTGATGCCAGTCAGTGCCGTCTATCAGTACCCATCATCAGTGTCACCTATCAGTGCCGCATATCAGTGCTGCATATCAGTGCCGCCTATCCGTGACCCCTAATTAGTGCTGTCTATCAGTGCCGCCTATCCGTGCCACCTCATTAGTACTGCCTATCAGTGCCCTTTAGTGCTGCCTATCAGTGCCGCCTATCAGTGCCCATCAGTGCCGCCTCATCAACGCAAAACAGTGAAGGAGAAAAAATACCTGTTTGAAAAATTTTATAAAAGAAACAAATAAACTTTTTTTTTTCAAATTTTTTGCACTTTTTTTTAATTTATAGCGCAAAAAGTAAAGCGCCCAGTGGCGATTAAATACCACCAAAAGAAAGCTCTATTTGTGAGAAAAAAATGATCAAAATTTCATATGGGTACAATGTTGCATGACCGCGCAATTGTCAAAGTGCGGCAGCGCTGAAAGCTGAAAATTGGCCTGGTAAGGAAGGGGGTATAAGTGCCCGGTAGGCAAGTGGTTAAATACATCAAGAGGGTGAATTAGGTTCATGAGGGCAGTATTTTCAACACTATATCAAAAGTAAAATACACGAGGACATGACTATAAAATGGAGAAAAGTTCAAAACTAATCTCAGAAAGTACTTTCACTGAAAGAGTATATGATACTTGGAATAAACTTCCAGCAGAGGTAGTGAGCCAGTCAACAGTAAATAGCTTCGAACATGCTTGGGACAAGCATAGATCTATACTCAGACGAAAAAAAAAAAAAAAAGAAATTAACTCCACCCCCCCCTTCCCCAAAGAAAAATAAAAACCAAAAAAAAAAAACTCGATGGACCAATGTCTTTTTCTGCTGTCACTCTTCTATGTTATGTTTCTATGTGTGCATGTTTTTATTCCCCAAGTGCATGTTTTATATTTACCAATATCAAACCTCATTTGCCACATAGTTGCTCAATTAAACAGTGCATTAAGGTCTGCTTATATCCTGTAAAGACGTTATACCACTACATACAGTGCCTTGAAAAAATATTCATACCCCTTGAAACTTTCCACATTTTGTCATGTTACAACCAAAAACAAATGTAATTTATTGGGATTTTATGTGATAAACCAACACAAAGTGGCACATAATTGTGAAGTGGAAGGAAAATGATAAATGGTTTTCAACTTTTTTTTTTTTTTTTTACAAAAAACACCTGAAGTGTGGAGTGCATTTGTATTCAGCCCCCCCGAGTCAATACTTTGTAGAACATCCTTTCGCTGCAATTACAGCCACAAATCTTTTTGGGTATGTCTCTACCAGCTTTGCACATCTAGAAAGTTACATTTTTGCCCATTCTTCTTTGCAAAATATATCAAGCTCTATCAGATTGGATGGAGAGCGTCTGTGACCAGCAATTTTCAAGTCTTACCACAGATTCTCAAATGGATTTACTTATGGACTTTGGAGCCATTCTAACACATGAATATGCTTTGATCTAAACCATTCCATTGTAGCTCTTGCTGTATGTTTAGGGTGGTTGTCCTGCTGGAAGGTGAACCTTCACCCCAGTCTCAATCTTTTGCAGACTAACAGGTTTTCTTCTAAGACTGCCCTGTATTTTGCTCCATCAACAACTCTGACCAGCTTCTGTCCCTGCTGAAGAAAAGCATCCCTACAACATGATGCTGCCACCACCACGTTTCACGGTGGGGATGGTGTGCAGTATTAGTTTTCTGCCACACATAGCATTTTGCTTTTAGGCCAAAAAGTTCAATTTTGGTCTCATCTGACCAGAGCACCTTCTTCCACGTTCGCCGTGTCCCCCGCATGGCTTATCGCAAACTGCAAACAAGACTTCCTATGGATTTCTTTCAATGGCTTTTTTCTTGCCACTCTTCCATAAAGACCAGATTTGTGGAATGCAGGACTAATAGTTGTCCTATGGACAGATCCTTCCACCTGAGCTGTGGATCTCTGCAGCTCCTTCAGATTTACCATAAGCCTCTTGGCTGCTTCTATGATTAATGCTCTCCTTGCCCGGCCAGTCCGTTTAGGTGGACAGCCATGTCTTGGTAGGTTTGCAGTTCAATCCATCATCCGAAAATGGAAAAAGTATGGCTCCATGAGATGTTCAAAGCTTAGGATAATTTTTTATAACCTAACCCTGCTTTAAACATAATTATAACTTTACCCCTGACCTATCTGGTGTGTTCCTTGGCCTTCATGATGCGGTTTGTTCACTAATGTTCTCTAACAAACCTCTGAGGGCTTCACAGAACAGCTGTATTTATACGGAGATTAAATTACACATAGGTGGACTCTACTTACTAATTAGGCGACTTCTGAAGGTAATTGGTTCCTCTAGATTTTAGTTAGGGTTATCAGAGTAAAGGGGCCTGAATACAAATGCACGCCACACTTTTCAGATATTTGTAAAAAATTTTGAAAACCAGTTATTTTCCTTCCAAGTCACGATTATGTGCCACTTTGTGTTGGTCTATCACATAAAATCCCAATAAAATACATTAACATTTTTGGTTGTACCATGACAAAATGTAGAAAATTTCAAGGGGTATGAAGACTTTTTCAAGGCACTGTAGCTTTATGTCACCTGAAAACACAGAAAAGTTACTTTTATTCCCAAACCCTAAATCATTTATAAATAGGTTAAAAAGTAAGGGTCCCAACAATGAATGGTCTAAGGTTATTAGTGGTGTACCCCAAAGTTCAAACTGAATGAATAATCACTTTCTGAATACAGTCTCTTAGCCAGTTTATCCATTTACAAACTGAATTTCTACTGCCTATAGACAAGCGTCTCTCAACCATTTCACGCAGATGAACCTTTGAAATACTTTACAGGGCTCAGGGAACCCTTGCTAAAATCAATTTCATGGAAATAATGCCCCCCCCCACCTTACAGGGGTGAACAAACTGCCACTTTTAGTCAGCCAAAAAGATCAGCATCATGTTACTGGTTCTTCCAGGTGGTGTTGGCCATGGACCTATGAATGGACTGCCCAGAGGGAGGTTGAGCGGCCACAGCCCAAGGAGCCTCTAGCAGTGTCCAGAGGGACCCTGGAGTACCAGTGAACCCTGGTTGAAAATGGCAGCTAGACTTTACCTTTAAAATTAGTGTGTGTGGGGAGCTGTGTCAAATGCTTTTGCAAAATCCAAGTATACTACACACACAACCACTCCTTTGACTAAGTTTTTGCTTACTTCCTCATAGAAAGATTTTACAACAACATATGCCTCTAAAAATCAGTCGGTGCCTACAAATAGAGAGCAACTGAGTATGTACACAGCAGTGTGAGACAGTGTATTACTGGATTTTAAACAGTATAGGCTCTTATTTGTAATGTTTTACATAGCTATACCATTTCTAGGGGCCTGGCTAACGTCATTTAGCAGGACTTTTCTGACTAAAGTTCCAATTTAAATTTTATTTTTATAGAGTTATGTAGTATTAAAGAAAAAATAATTTGGCCTTACATTAAAAGCTCTTGAGTATCTTCCAGTCTGAAGAAGTTAAACTAACTTGTCTGTAGTTATTTGGTAAATACATTGATCCTTTTTAAAATATAGGCACCACACTGGCCTTGCACCAATCTAGAGTCTCATTAAAGAGTCTCTAAAAATTAGAAACAATGGCTTTGAAATAACAGAGCTCAGCTTTCTGGTACAGGTGTTTCATGCAGTTTAACGTTGTCTGAAAACGGATAATGTTCAAAAACTTTTAGTCATTGTTGATCTTTTGAGTCTATGCCAATGCTTTTCCCTCATGGACTTTAGCTCCTTTGTTTTTCTTTGCATGCACAGATAAATAATTTTATTTGCTTTTTCTTTGTACCCAGTCATGAACGCTAAATCTTGTAAAGGGGCCTACATGCTCAGATTTTAGGTTTTTTTTTTTTTTTTTTTTTACTCTCTTATGTATCCTATCGATTTTGAATTTTTACCTTTGAAACTTATTGGCCATGGGGATATATTTTGCAGCGTGTTTTCATACAAACGAATTAAAACATTCATATTCCTGTTCTGTATTCTTCGATGAACATATTTTTTCACAGTCCTAAATCTTGGAGAGCAGCCCTCAGTCTTGGCAAAGTTACTCTTAAAATTACGGTTATCTTTTCAGTATGTGTTTCTTATTTACAGCTTACATTAAATGAAATTATGTTATGGTCACTGCTACCTAGATGGTGTTTTATATCGACATTAGTAATAGGGTCCGCATGGTTTGAGAGTGTCTCTCTCTCTTAATATCGTGCTGTATATCTATACTGGAATGGACTGGGTAATGTGTTAGAAACATAAGGATGACCCATCGTTTGATGGAAATTAAAATTCTCAACCTACAGAGGGCTGAATTCAAAGACATGAAGCAGGCTAATCCATTTTGCTGAAATTTCATTGCAGCAACTCAAAATGGTATTCAGTTTGTATGGCCCCCACGTGCTTGTATGCATGCCTAACATCAGGGCATGCTCCCAATTATATGACAGAAGGTGTCCTGGGGTATTTCCTCCCAGATCTGGACCAGAGCATCACTGTGCTGAGCAGGACAGTCTGAGGTGAAACCTGGCAGTGTTAGATGGACCGATACATGATATCCCAGAGGTGTTCTACTGGATTTAGGTCAGGCGAGCGTGGGGGCCATTCAATGGTATCTCAATACTCTCGCAACATGAGGCTGGGTATTATGCACCAGGAGGAACCCAGGACCCACTGCACCAGTGTAGGGTCTTACAGTGGGTCCAAGGATTTCATCCTGATATCTAATGGTAGTCAGGGTGCCATTGTCTAGCCTGTAGAGGTCTGTGTGTCCCTCCATGGATATACCTCTCCAAACCATCACTGACCCACCACCAAAAACAGTCATACTGAACGATGTTATTGACAGCATAACATTCTCCATGGCTTCTCCAGACCCTTTCACATCTGTCACATGTGCTCAGGGTGAACCTGCTGTCATCTGTGAAAAGGATAGGGCGCCAGTGGCAGATCTGCCAATTCTGGTGTTCAATGGCAAAATGCCAATTGAGCTCTATGGTGCCTGGCAGTGAGCACAGGGCCCACTAGAGGACATTGGGCCACCCTTATGAAGTCTGTTTCTGATTGTTTGGTCAGAGACATTCACACCAGTGGCCTGCTGGAGGTAATTTTGTAGGGCTCTGGCAGTGCTCATCCTGTTCCTCCTTGCAAAAAGGAGAAGATACCGGTCCTGCTGATGGGTTAAGGACCTTCTACGGCCCTGTCCAGCTCTCCTAGAGTAACTGCCTGTCTCCTGAAATCTCCTCCATGCTCTTGAGACACTGCAAACCTTCTAGCAATGGCACGTATTGATGTGCCATCCTGGAGGAGTTGGACTGCCTGTGCAATCTCTGTAGGATCCAGGTAACGCCATATGCTACCAGTAGTGACACTGACCCTAGCCAAATGCAAAACTAGTGAAAAACAGTCAAAAAAGATGAGTAGGGAAACAAGTCAGTGGCCTCCACTTGTAAAACCATTCCTGTTTTGGGAGTCGTCTCATTATTGCCCATCTAGTGCACCTGTTAATCAGTTTGAGCTGCTTTGGTGTTAATGAAATTAACAACCTCCTCTGCTACTTAACTGACCAGATCAATATCCCAGGAGTTTAATTGACTTGATGCTATACTCTGATTAAAAAGTGTTCCTTTAATTTTTTTAAGCAGCGAGGAAATTTTTTTTAAAAATAATAAATATATATTATATATACATATACATACACACACGCCATGAAATGATTAGCATGCTTCCTTACCTTTTCATTTTGTACAAGTTGCTTACGAATCGCCAAGTCCCTTCTAGAACACAGAGCTTTACAGCAGGGCCCAAGATTACTGAGTAAGCCAGCTCTCTCCCTCCTTCTGAGTAGTGCAGCCATGTTAAGAGCTCCTTGCTCATGTTCAAACAGGTTTTCTGCTTCTAAATAAAGAGTTATTCAGTGTGTAACCAAAACAAAAATATAGCAGTGACATTATTGTGAACATAAATGCCATGTTAACTTACTACAAATTAAGGGCCCTTTCACACTGATCAGTTTTTGATGCATTTCTGGGGTTTAAAAAGCCTAACATAAATGAGTGAAACTTCAAACCAATGTTTTGCGGGTGCAGTGCGTTTTTAACGGTACTTTCATGTTGCGATGTTAAAAAAAAACAGTTTTACGCATTTTCCATTCATTTGAATAGGGAGCTACATTTTTGGTGCGGTTTTGAAAAGCGAACTAACAATGCAGCATGCAGAACTTTTCAAAACACACCACACCTGCAGTGAAGTGGTGTGAAGAGTCCCAAAGAATTTAAAGGGACATGTTTTTACTGTATTTTTAGCAAGGTAAAAACACATCAGTTTGAAAGGGCCCTAATGAACAATTTATCAGTATAACCACAATGTCATTTATTAATGATACAAGTCATTTATAAAATAAATATATACATTAGAACATTGCAGGACCATTGGTCTGCATTTTAACATACATTAACACATGGGCAAAGGTGTAGCATTGTTTTTAACTGCGCTAGTTCACACAGATGCAATGTCTTGTCAAAAAAAAGGTCATGTCCATTTTTTTTTCCCCATGTATAAACGCGTGATAGGTTTTTAAAAAGGAATGGCAAACCAGTCAACAGGTCATGAAGAGTGTCACAAATGCAGCTAAACAAAAAAAACAAAACAAACAAAAAAAAAACACACACAAACAAATATGTGTATCCAGCCTATGAATGAGTATCCTTGCAAATGATTTCTATTAAATTGTGCCCTACTTCAAAATTGAAAAAACTTTTATGGTTATTCATTTTAATGTAAGGCATAACACCTAGAGAAAAAGAGAAAAAGAAATTTGCATAATTGGAGTTTTTTTTTGCCTTACTTTCCACCTATGTGTATATTTTGGATATTTGTATATGATCCATGTGACTGACATACCAATACTTGCATAATGTACTAAAACCTAATAAAACCTTTGTACTAAAACCTAATAAAAAAACTGAAAAAAGAAAAATAACTGCCACACATTTCTTTGGGTGGTATATAAGCAATTGATTTGAAGCAAAAACATTTTTTCTATTTTATATATAGATTTAATAAGGTAACTATGTAGTGAATACCCAGTGTGCAGACGAAAGGCTAGATGGGCAGAGCCACAAACTGGTTGTGCAGGGCCCCCACAGCAAAAAGTAGAAACTGCTGATAAACTGAAAGGATAGGGTCTTGTAGGTATGTATCTTTGTGGATTGAACAGCGCAACAGAACCCAGGCCAAGGGACCGACTCAACTTATAGTGGTGTCTCTCGGAGACAGGAAACAGAATAAAGCCCCAGGTATGGAGATATCCCTGCAAGGTCAGGGGGAGAAGGGACCACCACATTCACGCTGAAAGACTGAATTGTCACACAATACGGATGTCTTACCTCACATCCAGGTTCCCAGAAGCAAAGAGGATGGCTGAAGTAGAGTGAATCAACAAGAGTAGATGAGACAATAGGACAATGTTCCCTCAGCACCCCATAGGCTTCCAAAGTAAAAGGGGTAGCATTTTTGAAATGTAGGAAAAGATTCACTTAACTCACTGAGTATGTTTTTCTTAAGACTAGATTCACGCTTATGCAGCTCTGCAAACTGCGTTTTGCACTGACACGACACTCATTCATTTGAATGGGTTGCTGTGCCTCATGAAAACGTAGGAAAAAGGTCCTTGCACCATTTTTGAAAACCACGTTGCAATTTCCAGTGTGTGCAGGTGCCATTAGGATTATTGGCTTCCCCACGCATCTAGCATCGAGCTGTAGTGGGTGCAAGTGGTTGCGGCTAGGGAAACAGGTGCTGTTCTGCCGTGGGAATCACCCGCACAGGTGTGAACCTAGCCTTGGAGTGAATTTGAATTGGGAAGCCTTGTCTGTTGGTGACTGACAGCTACCAATAGAAAACATCTGCGAGGTCCAACTGGGTCATAGCTTTCAGACCTTGTGACGGTCTTTAGGGAAGTTCAAAGAGTTCCACAATGTGGACGAATGGAACAGGTGTTAAAATGAACAACAGTATCAGACCTAAGAGTAGCACATGACCCCTCACAGTACTGACTTGTGATTAAAACGGAGTTCCACTCAAAAGTGGAAGCTCCACTTGTTTGCCTCTTCCCACCCTCCACTGCCATATTTGGCACTTTTTTTTTTGGGGGGGGGTGAGTGTCAATTTCAGAAGGCGCTCCCAAAACATGTTATGTGTATAAAAGACACCTGTCCACAGAATTTCTCTTTCTTCTAGTGGTGCACCAAAATGAAAATTCTAGTACCAAAAACGGAAAATTCAGGATGCACTTGGCCAAAAAACTAAACAGACATGGACAGTTTTTAAAACAGTATATATTTTCCAAACGCAATTTTTTGGGAAAAAAATACACTTTAATGATTAGAAAAAACGCAATATATACCGCAATTTTTTTGTAAAATATGAAAGACAATGTTATGCCAAGTAAATAGATACCCAACATGTCATGCTTTAAAATTCCGCACGCTCGTGGAATGGTGTCAAACTACAGCACTTAAAAATCTCTATGGGTGACACTAACAATTTCTACAGGTTACCAGTTTAAAGTTACAGAGGTGGTTTAGTGCTAGAATTATTGCTCTGACGTTCATGGCGATACCTCACGTGTGGTTTGAACACCGTTTACATATTGTGGGCGTGGCCTACGTATGTGTTCACCACTACACGCGAGCATGGGGGCACTTTAAACTTTTATTTATTTTTACACGGCCCCTTTAAAAAAAACTTTTTTCTTTTTTTTTTATTTTAAATTACTTTTATTCCTATCAAAAGGAATGTATGCATCCCTTATGATAGAAGTAAGCAGCGACAGGTCCTCTTTATAGAGAGATATGACCCCACATCTCTCCTCTACAATGTAAAGCATTCGATCAAAAAAAGCATTGATCTTCAGCTATATATAAAAAAAAAAAAAAAACCTTGTTTACAAGGCGCCAGAACCGGAAGTGACGTAGTAGCACCGCTCCAGTACTCCAAGGGCATAGAGATGATTGGAGGTCATCTTTCCTTCACTTATCTCTATGCCCAGCACCGGGATCGTTCGAAGGTTTCTCAGGTAAGGCTGAGAACCACCGACCGACGGCGGAAGGTGGCAAGGTTATTTCAGTGCTTATGTTCATATCAGCCAAAGGCCAATAGGGGTGTTTTCAGCCACCGAAATTTTGGTACATCCCTACTTTCTTCCATTCAAACCTCACCACCATGGGTAAGACCACAGAGCTATCAAAGCATCAGGGACATCAGGGAGAAGATTGTAGACCTGCACAAGGCTGGAATGGGCTACAAGACCATCAGCAACAAGCTTGGTGAGAAGGAGACAACTGTTGGAGTGATTAGTCACAAATGTAAGAAATACCAAATAATCAACCTCCCTCAGTCTGGAACTCCGTGCAAGATTTCACCTCACGGGGTAAAAATGATGAGAAAAGTAAGGTATCAGGCCAGAACTACATGGGAGAAGCTTGTGAATGATCTCAAGGCAGTTGAGACCACAGTCACCAAACAAACCATTGGTAACACAATACACCGCCAATGACTGCAATCCTGTAGCACCCGCAAGGCTCCCCTCCTCAAGAAGGCACATATACAGGCCCATCTGAAGTTTGCCAATGAACACCTAAATGATTCAGAGAAGGATTGGGAGAAAGTGCTGTGGTCAGGGGAGACCAAAATTCAGCTCTTTGGCATTAACTCGACTTGCCGTGTTTGGAGAAAGAAAAATGCTGACTATGACCCTAGGAACACCATCCCTACAGTCAAGCATGGAGGTGGAAACATTATGCTTTGGGACTGTTTCTTTACTAAAAGGTGCAGGCCGACTTTGCCAGATTGAGGGGCCAATAGATGGGGCCATGTATTGTAAAATCTTGGAGGAGAACCTTCTTCCCTCAGCCAGAACACTGAAGATGGGTTGTGTTTGGGTCTTCTAGCATGACAATGACCCAAAACATACCACCAAGGAAACAACGGAGTGGCTCAGGAAGAAGTACATTAAGGTTATGGAGTGGCCTAGCCAGTCTCCAGACCTTAATCCTATAGAAAATTAGTGACAGCCAAGAAACCTTAAGGATTTAAAGAACCTAAAGAAAAGTGGACCAAAGTCCCTCCGGAAATGTGTGCAAACCTAGTAACCAACTATAAGAAACATCTCACTTCTGTGCTAGCCAACAAGGGTTTCTCCAAGGACTAAGTCATGTTTTACTTTGGGATCAAATTCT
The DNA here is from genome assembly GCF_062004578.1 of Staurois parvus. Classification (NCBI taxonomy): domain Eukaryota; kingdom Metazoa; phylum Chordata; class Amphibia; order Anura; family Ranidae; genus Staurois; species Staurois parvus. The sequence goes on from NW_028317813.1 coordinate 2,484,324, forward strand.
TATTTTACTCACTGAACTGCAACTCAATTTATAACATTTGTATCATGTGTTTTTTCTGGATAGTTGGTTGATATTCTGTCTTTATAATTTAAAATACACCAATGACAAATTATAGACCCTTTGTAAGTGGGCAAACTTTCAAAATCTGCAGGAGATGAAAAATATATTTTCTCCACGTTATTTCTGACAAGTAACTGCTCCCACAATTCTTGGAATTCTATGGCTGCCGCAGGACTCTGGAACAAGGTGAGTATTTTTGGTCTTCTAAAATCATTCCCTAAACAAAACAATCATTCCTAAAGAATTGATGATGTGCCTATAGTACAACGTTAAATATACAAAAACTTACCATTAGGTTTTTCTATAGCTTGCTTGCAGGTTTCTTTTACTTTACTGAACAAGTCAGGTCCAGCTAAACGTTTTGAAATGCCAACACGCAGCAGCACGGCGCCAGGTGTAAATTTTAAGAGGGCAGCTCCAGATTCATGGGGTTCCTTTGCCTGTTTGGGCATTAGACTTGACCAGTCCACATCAATTACATCTAGAGGATCTGTGCAAAAGAGAACATGACATACAAAACTAAATATTAGCTATTGCAGGTCTAGCATATAAAAGTGTTTACATTTAGATGCCATTTTAATAACTATTTTAAATTTCAGAGTGGAATATGAGTCATCAAAACAAGCACATTTTTCTTTAATGCCAAAAATAGAACATATTCTGCCTTCAGCAAAGCAGATTAAAAGTTTCAAATTTGAACTTCTCAAAACACAATATTGTAGATGACTTGGTTCTCGCGGTACATTTTCTGTACAGTAAATACAAGCTATAAAATGGGTATATTAAAGCCATCTAAGTAGGTGGAAAATAAGCAAGTCCACTACTTTAAAGGTCTTATTTTTGACATTCAAATACTATGAATGTTACAGAGATGACATTACTGTTTCACAATAATATTTTTACTGAAATGGCAACTTTTAAAACCAAATTAGATGTATAACTAGATGTGACCAAATAAAAGTTCTATTTGACCAGAAGACTAAGTGCTAGTTCACACCGAAACCACACAGGAACACGTTCTCCGCGTTCCTGTCTTATTCAGTGTGATGTAATTTTCAACCTAATCATTTGAATGGGATGAAATCGCACTGGATCACACCAAAAGTATTGCATGCGTACTTTTAAAGAAGTGTAGCCAAAGCTATTTTGTTTGGCTAAAGTCTGCTGTTGGCTGCGGTCACTCAGTCGGTCCAGGCTCTGAAAAGATCCCCACAATATGGTCAGGATCCACCCGGTGACGGACAGATGCAGCATCTGATCGATGCTGCATCCACCTAGACTAGTATAAATGTTTTTTTTTTTTTTTAAATCCTTACTTCTCTTTTACAAACGCACTGCAACCAGATCACATGGTACTATGCGACCCAGAACAAGATAACACACAGCATTTGTGATCCGCATTTGGGGTGCCATTAAGATTACATTGACACACACAGCAGACTGCACACCCAGTGCATTTTGAATGTGATGCAGGACATGCACACAGAACGTGGGTTTCCCACACAGAGTTCTGGTGTGAATGGGCCCTAAAAACGGATAACCTGAACTGATTAAAAGCTTTGTTTTAGGTTATTGCTTATCCCAAGTCTGGTTGTTTTAGATATATATAAAAAAAAAAAAAGAAAGTAAAAAGACTCTTCTCCTTCTGTACACTTTGACATAAATGTCACTGTTATTTTATTGGCACAATAGCAACACGACAGGAGAAATTCAGTGTTTCACACCATCTGTATAGTGGTACATACTTCAATGAGACAACTAAACAGTTTGCAACTCTAACACCCCGGTCACATCGGGTGCAACTTGGCATGCGATCTGCATGCCATGCGACTTTCAAATCGTATGCCAAGTCGCACCCTATTATTCACAATTAGAGTGGTCAAATCAGTGTGCTTCCGACTTGGTTGGAGCCGCACTGATTTCTAAAGTAGTACATGCACTACTTTTGGTGCGATGTGCATAGAAATCTGTGTCAGATGTCTTGCAAATCGCACCTGAAATCAGCATCTCAAACTTTGAAATTGTGCGACTTCACTGTAAGTCACACAATTTCAAAGTTGGGCTTGATGTGACATGGCTTAAAAACAGTGATGTGCAATAACATTCAGCCACCTGATATGGATAACCACACAAATGGAAATGTGCTTTAACCCCTTGTTCACCAAGATACGTTTATAAACATCCTGGTATTCAAAGGATTCAAACAAGCTCAGCTTGGTTTCGATAATGTGACAATCAGGTATCTGGTATCTGACAATCAGCTTTGAGGTAAAATACCCTTTCTCCAGTGCCCTCTGTGGTTGGCGGTGGGGCCATGGTAAACTGCTCCCAACACTGACAGCAGGAGAAATTCTGAGAACAGTGGTTCCCAAATCTCCTAAGCAACTAATGAACCCGGAACAAACAAGGATTTTGTCATTTACAGGTTTCAGATGTGTCATTCCCTGGCAAATATGGCCGGGTAAGCAGCTAACAAGCAAGAACCTGTCACCTCCCCATGCTATCACATAAGGGGCCTGTTGGCACCCTTTAGATAGCAATAAACTTAAATAAAACATTTTAAAAAGTGGTAAAAATAATTTAGAAGCAGCCCTGTACACACATGGATGCAAGCATGCTATGTAAACATCAATTCTGCCACATGTAAGGTATCACAGTGAATGTTGAAATGAGAGCAATAATTCTAGGGCTACAATTTATGGTTAACTCCAACTACAGGTATTTTCACTAGAAGTCTTCATGTGAATGGCTGAGCAGCGCTCAGCCCGACTTGATTGTGTTCCGGCAGCAGGTGGGAAAAATCCCTGTACCACTGCAGTCTTAGTGTTTTCGCAGCGGTACAGGGTTTCCCGTCTGCTGTTGGAACAAAAACAAGTTAGGCTAAATGATGCTCTGCCATTCACAAGAAGCCTTGTATTTTTTTAATGACTGCAAGGCTTCCTCTGATTGGCAGAGATGGGAGGATGACATCACGATTTCTACCTCAGCCAATTGTAGGTTTAAAGTGGTTGCTAGCAAAAAAAAAAAAAAAAAAAAATCAAGATTTTATCATGTGGGCGAAAAAAGCTAAGAAATTGCTCTGGTAGAAAAGCTGTTAAAGCAAGAGTAAATCCAAATAAAAAACCTAATTTACATTAAAGTGATATTGACAATATGGGCATAAGCTGTTTTAATCCTTTGATTGCCATGACGTTTATATAACTAGAGTACTGACTTGAAATTCATTTCTTGGATTTCTATCTTCTTTTATAAAACATATCTATGGATTATGGCACAGAAAAAAAAATTAATAAAACTAAGACGGACTATTAAACCTGGTCGGTCTTCACATATGGAGTTTTTCTGCTTTTATAAAAAGTTATACCATACTGTACAATTACAAAACGCTGTAAAAGAAGATTACTTATGAGCTTGCACAATTGCATTACCTGATATCTTTTCATCATCCTGTTGGTCTTCCTTCTTTTCAGCATCATCAGCTAGAATTTCATCAAGCTCATCATCGCTGATTGGCTCATATTCTTCCCCAGCCACAGAATCATCAGACTGAACTTCATTAAGTTTAGAGAACTGATCCCCTGTAAGTCACAAAACAATTGAAAATGGTAGCCATGTAGATAGCAGTCTTGCAGTGCCATACTCTGCAGGAACAGCTCCTACATAGAAATTATATTATGCACCTGTATTAGCTTAGCCTTACCTCTGGGTTTCCCGATACCATCTAACAAACAATTTTAACATTTAATCAACCTCATACTGGTACTACTGTGTGTTTTTGTATGACTTTAGCATTCTTCATTAAACAGCAAGTTCCTAGGGGGATAGGAACGCTTCAACATTTGTTGTAATAAATTGAGCAGTGTTAGTTTTGGAATGGGCCCACTTTTTCTAGTCATTTTAGATTAATAAAATTATTCCAGATTTTTAAACATCTCTGTGAAAAAAAAAAATCTTCTAAACAGTGTTGTATAAGGGTGCCACTCCAATCACACACACACGCTTAAATAAGCTCAAATTGCAAAATGTATGTGCAGAGTTGTTGACCTCTTTCAAAGCTAATGTATGGGTATAAGAGATCTTTGTGTAAAAAGCTCAACAGAACCGCCCCAACAGCGTCCATCAGCGCAGTTACATCTGTCCCAGTGTGACCATCACAGCAGTATAGTGACACCAGAACAGGATTATTCCTATGGTGGCACACAGAGCACCTGAGTGCCAACAGGGGACCTCAGAAGGCTAAGACTGGGGCCGCTCTGAGCAAAACCACTGCATGGAGCAGGCAAGTAAAACACATAATTAAAAAAAAAAAAAAAAAAACCCACCTCTTTAAAAATACACATCTCTTCATAAATCTATGCGGCAGGTGCGGTGCAACAATTCAGTTTTTACACTTCTGTATCACATAATTATGACTATAAATGAAAAAGCAAACAAGAGTGCTATGGAATTGTGTAGTGTATTTGTAAGTACTACAAATACATGCTAAATAATAAAAAAAAATGATTAATATATGTCTGCTGCCCTAAGCAATAAGTCATATGATCCCTAATGAAGGCAATGACCAGCAAATCTGAAGTCTGATCCTTCCGTTCCACAGTCACTCGACCAAATGCTTAGGCTTGTTAACATGCCCAGAAGGGAGGATAGGGCATCTTTTTTTTCCTAAGACAAAAATAAAAAGTTATTTATTTGCATTACCTGTGATCTGTGTTATCCAAGGACACAGGGGTTCTGTTTTTAGACCATGGGTTATATGCAGACAACCTTCAGGTGGTGAACAGACACTGGCAAAAAACTTGCTAGGGTCTTACTTAATACACTCCTATAACCCCATCCACTCCATGAGATTTCGGTTTTTAAATAAAAAGAGTGACCACAGAAGAGTCCAAGATAAGAAATATACAGGCAAGTCAAAATATCTATTAGCTTAATTGCATGGTAATGGGTATAAGGCTTGCATTCACAGATCATGGGATGTCCCAAAGCAAATAAATGAGTGGTAGGCAAGAACATGGCAAATAAGCCCACAAAAAACAAGGGTTAAGGAAACTAAAAACGCTCATGTGACAGCTCAAAGCACCTTAGAGCCAAAGTTCAGCCAACACCTGAACATCCACCTGGTACAACCTGGAGAACATATGAAGAGAAGACAAGGTGGCAGCTTTGCAAATCTGGGATAAAGACACCTGAAAGGTCAAGACACCAACAGACCTAGTGGAATAAAGTCTGCTAGGGAAAGGAGGAACCCGTTCCTTAAACGCATAGGTTCTGGAAATAGGTTGTCTGATCCACCAAACATCGGCTGGATAAACGCTACAAGAGCCTACAGGTGAAACAAAAAAACAGCTTTGCAAACAGAAGTTGTGGCTGCTAGTTAAGACCCCGAAAGCCCTGAGAACAGGGCATAAGGAAATTTCCTTCATGTGCTGTGAAGCAAGACCACCTTGGGTAGAAAGAGGGGTCTTGGTCTTGAGACCAACTTGTCCCTGTGCAGAAGACACTTTACAAGAAACAGCTTCCAGCTCAGAAACATGACTAATAGATGCAATGGTCACCAGGAAGGCAACCGTACAAGTGAGATCTCCCAAAAAGGATATCTGCACACGTGTGTGTCTTTGTTTTGGGGGGGGGTTCTGGAATACAGAGCGCAGCAGGTTAAAATTGCAAAGCAAGAGGTTTTTGGGGGAGAATGGTAAGGCAGAGACTTGTCCCTTAAGGGTATTCAGGGTCAGATGCTGGGAAAGACCTGATTGAAAAATGTCAGAACACGGGGAAAAAAATAAAAATAAAATTAGAGTATTTCCTGGGATTTGCCAGTTTGTCCTCCCATGTGCTAAAGTATGCATTTCACATGCGATGGTAGATCTTGCACAAGGTAGATTTTCTTGCTATGTAAGGTGGGAAGTCGGATACCCATATCCTTCAGGGCCTGGGTTTGAGAAGACACCCTTTAAGTCGGAGACTGAAAAGCAGGGTGAAAGAGGGGGACTTGCACCAGTAAGTCTGGTCTGCTTGGAGGTCACTGGGCGGAGAAGTGCTCAATTAGGGCGTCTCGAATTGTACAATTTTGAGGATGTGGCACAGTGAGAGTCCAGATATTTTCTGCTTGGGAGGTCTGTCAGGAGTTTGTGCACCACACTCTTCTGAGGTAATTGGACCAATAAAGGATCACCAGAATCCATTGTACCTCTAATTGTGCAGCAGTCAAGGGAGAAACTAATCGAAGTAAAAAAAAAAAAATTACCAGGGCATTCACTGCAAAGGTCAGAGGATCCCTGGTGCTGACATCAAAATGTGTTCATTTTGTTACTGAACCAGGAGGCCCGGATGTCCACATTTGGTTTTCTCCACTTTTGCCAGAGATTCTAGAAGACCTCGGTATTCAAAGACCACTCTCTTGGGTCTAGTTGTCATAAGCTTAGGAAGTCTAACTGCCAATTTTCCATAGACATGCCATGTGGGCAGCAGAGAACTAGAATGTGAATATCCACGCAGGAGAGTTTCAAACTGTTGTTCAACTTCTGACATCCTCTTGACGGTTTATGTATGCCACTGCTGTAGCACTGACCTTGCAGAAGGGGGGTCCAGTGCTGTAGAGTTAATTTGATGGCTCTCAATTTCAGAATGTTCACAGGGAGTCTTGACTTCTCCGAGGACCATGTCCCCTGAAAAATTAGGGAGTTTTAAGCTCTCCAGCCTTTAAGGCCGCCATCTGCTGTCAGAATCGGGGAATGTTTTCCTTAACATGACTCTGAAAGATTGTGAGGCACAGCTGGAGATCCACAATGCCAGGCAGAGATTTGTCTCTCTGGCAGGATGCACAGGATAACTCAGAGTGGATCTGCTTTCTGTCTGTTCCACGAAATGAGGATGTTGAGTTGAACTGACCTGGAGTGGAACTAAGCAAAGGGCAAACTGCCTCAAAGAAGGCCTGGGACTTTCATGCAGAAGCAAACTGAGGGGTGCCTTTTGGATTGGAGGGTATGTATGTGGGAACTTAAGGTAACAATTTTTCTGGAAGGAAGGAATATTCTGGCTTGAGCAGTGTCCAAAGTTAGATCCAGGTACTCCAGATGGTGTGAGGGATGAAAGGCAACCTTTGGAAAGTTCATTGACCAGCTAAAGGTTGAGGGAACTGAATAGTCCTTTTGATACTGGCAAACAACGTTGCGGCTAAGGAGTCCCCAAGCAGAAGATCATCTAAATACCATGTGACATGAACACCCTTGTACTTGCAGAAGAGCAAAAAGGAAAGAATGCAATTCTGTAAACAGTTGAGGGTGCAGAAGAGAGTCTTAAAGCAAATGCAGAAAGGTCTGATGAGGAGGGAAATTGGGGATATGTATATAGGCATCTTGTATGTCAACAAATGCCAGAAATTCCCCTTGCCTGTGAAAAGAAATTACAGATCTTTCTAATTCCATACAGAATTTTGGTAAACTTAGAAATCTGTTTAGAGATTAGTACATTATGAGTGCGGGTTCTCCTATTTGGTTTGGGAATGGAATTGGTTTGAATAAAAACCTCAGAACCATCCAACTGAAGGAATAGGTACAACCACCCCTTGTGACTGAAGTAGGCACAAGGCAGACAGTTTTTGAGCAGATGTTGGCAGTTTGGAGGGTAGGATTTAAGGGGGGCAGAGAAAAATTTGATTCGAAAGGCTTCTCAACCCCTAAAAGTAGGTGACTTAATGTGTAACCAAAAGTGAAGGGCATATCAGAGCTTAGAGCAGAGTCCAAGATTTGTAAGCCAGGGTGATGTGTTATGGTAATAAGTTATAAAAGGGCTCTAGGGAATGGAACTAAGCTCCCTAGGTAGTGAGGAGAGTCTCAGTGACGGAGTGGAGAAACATGGGCACAGACAGTCTTTAAAGAATCAATACGCATAACCGAGAAAAAAACTCTCATGGGGCAACTGAGGGGTTCTGAAGAGATATGCTCCTGAACAAGGGACCAGAAACAAAGAATTTTGACTAACCTCTAAAATGTAATAGCTTGGCGTACAGTACAGGACACAGGCTGAGTATTTATAGTAACTGGGTTATAGGCTCATACCCGTAGATAACACCGCAAAGCTTTTAAAATATATAAAAAACTGGTTGCGCCTTTCCTAGATAGGTGATATGTGCACCAATAAACTCAAGCCACCAAATGTTACTCAGTCATGATTAATAATGTGCAAACATTTGTATAAATAGTCCCATATATGTAAATAACAGTGATCTTACAACACTTTATTTCATTGACACCTTCCACCACCCGTGTTCATAAATAAGAAGCGACTCCCACCACCATTCAAAATTGTGCTCACCGTTAGCTTTGACCCACAATCAGATAGGTCAAATGCACTACAGTGACGAACAAAAAGTATAATATCAAGGAGCTAATTGCATGCAACACTGCATGGGTGGTATATGCCTTACAATGCGAATGTGGTTATTAGTACGTAGCAAAGACAAAGAGGTTACTATTAAAGAGGATACATGATCATATCTATATACATATCAACTGGTTTTAAGAACCATAGTGTATCCAAGCATTTTTGGGTCTGCCACAATCGGGACTTCTCTAAATGACAATTTTGGGGAACAGAAAAATATACAAAACAAAAAAAAAAAAAAAAACAGGAGGTAACAATAAGGTGAGAGTTTTACGTCAACTGGAATTTAAGTGGATATATGAACTACAGACTATGGTAGCCAAAGAGTTAAAAATGTAATTTGATCTTAATCGTTTTATCAGCAACTTTTGAGGAAATACAGTAGAACCCCCCTTTTTTCTCACTTCAGTTCATAGCCCTCTCTGTATTTTTAATAATCTTAACAATTTGGTTTATTTTATTTATATTGAGTCCATCCCCCTTAAATTTGGCCATTCATAGTCTTAGCTTTGTAGGTTTTAGCCAATTCATTTCACCCAGTACGTATTTATCTTTTATATATATATATTCTCCATGTGCAATATGTTTTTCGTTCACAAGCAAATTAGGAGTCTGTAAATTTATTAATGTTTTGTGCAATATGCAATGTTGTTTAGTATATGACTTAACTTTGGTCTCCATGAATAAGATGGCATGTTTAGTATGCATGCTTAGACCATTGGTCTCCAAGAACATGGCAGCCAGGATCAGTATTTAGGGAAGAGATGTGCATCCGGGCCCATACCCCTGAAGAAGTCACATACCCGCGACGATACATTGGGTGGAGTCAGGTGTCGCTACCGGAAGTGATGCGAGAGCCGCGGCCCTGCAGTATATATATATATATATAGATATATATAATACTGATTGATGCCTGTTGATTTATTCTCTATGCAAGTGCAATACTTTTAGTAGAACTTGTTTTAAGAAACTACTACACTATGGAGGGTACCACTTCTTTTGCTGAGCTTGGTTGCAGGACGAACATCACGGTCTTAAAAGGGCCATACCCCTGGCGAGTGGGGTTTCACAGATGTTTGGGAGAGTACCTGTATTGAAGGAATGAGATCTGAGACCTACCCTAGGCTGGGGAAAGCGCAGTTGACCTAGCTGATTGCGGGTTAAAGCTAATGGTGGTACAATTTTTAACGGTGGTGGGAGTCACTTCATGTTTATGAACACAGATGATGGAAGATGTTATAATGAAATAAAGTGTTTGAAGATCATCGTTATTTACATATACCAGAATATTTATACAGATGTTTGCACAATATTAATCATGACTGAGTAACATTTGGTGGCTCGAGTTTGCACTATTGTTATTTGATATTGATGATTACTTATAGCTATATAGAGAGTGACATGCTTAATGGCGCACATATCACCTATCTAGGGAAGGCGTAACAAATTCTTTTATATATTTATTTTGATTGTGGGCTGAGAGAGCACTGTCCTTTGGTTGCAGCCAACCATTTGAGTTTGTTTCCTTTGCTTTTATTTTTCATCCAAGGGAAAGTGGCCCTGTGGTTGAACGGGATAACACATTATTATACTGCAAAGCTTTTGTGGACACTCCCTTCTTGCCACCTCCCATATAACCCTACCCCACTCAGAGAGTAGGGTGACTTTGTAGCAAGTGATGCAGCGTAGAGGGTGGCCTGTAGCCTCTACTCCAAAAAATAGAATTTACAGGCAAGTCAAAATTCTTCTCATCTTTATCATACAGTGCACAGGTTGAATATATACAGACATATGCTGCCACGCAATGAAAGAGCAAGGGCAGAACCTAGGCAAATAGAACTGTACCAACAGGCCCAAGAAAAGGGTGAACAGATCCAACTTAAGAGTGCTGCTGAAAGAACTTTGCAGCTGAAGGCTGCATCTGCAGAAGATGGATGCCCACCCAATAAAACTTTGAAAAGGTATGAACCAAGACCTGGAGGCAGCCTTATAGAGCTGGACTACAAAAGCTGGAATGCCTAGGAAATGCCCACCAATCTAGTGGAGTGGACATGTAAATTGCAGAAGGAGTTTTGTCCTTTAGTGTGTAAGCTCTAGCAATCAGCTGCTTGATCTGTCAAGAAATGGTTGACTTGAAAGTAGGGTGTTCTCTGGAAGGTCCTGAACAGGAGAAATAGGAATCCATCTTCTCTGTTGATTGTTGTAGACTTCGGTGAGTCTGACTGCCCAGGCAATGAAGAGTAGATTAATGTTTGGGAAATGGCTGGAAATGGCTTGTCTTGCTTTCAGCAAGGTAGGAATGACATACTTGGGGTAATGTATTCTGTAAGACAGGTTTATCCAACATTTCATATACACTATATTGCTAAAAGTATTGGGACGCCTACCTTTACATGCACAAACTTTAATAGCGTCTTAGTCCATAGGGTTCAATACTGAGTTAGCCCGCCTTTTGCAGCTATAACAGCTTCCAATTCTTCTGGTAAGGCTGTCCACAAGGTTTAGGATTGTGTCTGTGTGAAAGTTTGACCATTCTTCCCGAAGCGCATTTGTGAGGTCAGGCACTAATGTCGGACAAGAAGGCCTGGCTCGCAGTCTCTCCTCTAATTCATCCCAAAGGTATTCTATCAGTTTGAGGTCAGGACTCTGTGCAGGCCAGACAAGTTCCTCCACCCCAAACGCACTCATCCATGTCTTTATGGACCTTGCTTTGGGAACTGTTGCGCAGTAATGTTGTAACAGGAAGGGGCCATCCCCAAACTGCTCCCACAAAGTTGGGAGCATGAAATTGTCCAACATTTCCTGTTATGCTGACACCTTAAGAGTTCCCTTCACTGGAACTAAGGGGGCAAAGCCAAACCCCTGAAAAACAACCCCACACCATAATCCCCAGTCCACCAAACTTTACACAATGCAGGCAAGTACCGTTCGGTCGAGTGGTGGCATGCTTTACGCCACTGCATCCAATTTGCATTGAACTTGGTGATGTAAGGCTTGACTGCAGCTGCTCGGTCATGGAAACACATTCCATGAAGCTTTCTACGCACTGTTGTGCTAATCTGAAGGCTACATGAAGTTTGGAGGTCGTTAGCTATTGATTCTGCAGACAGTTGGCGACTTCTGCGCACTTCAGCATGCGTGGACCCCGCTCTGTCATTTTACATTGCCTAGTTGCTGTTCCCAGCTGCTTCCACTTTGTTGTAATACCACTAACAGTTGACCGTGGAATATTTAGTAGCAACTCACTGAACTCCTGAGAGTGACCCATTGTTTCGCAAATATTTGTAGATACAGCCTGCATGCCTAAGTGCTTAATTTTGTACACCTGTGGCCATGGAGGGGATTGGAAAACCTGAATCCAATAATTTGAAGGGGTGTCCCAATACTTTTGGCAGGATAATGTACCTGATGTGTCTGTTGTGCCATGTACTTGTGTTAAAAAATATACCATTTGCGAGGAATGGATTAGGAAGGTGAATGAGATTATGGATGTGGGGGATTGAGTGGCAACATGTGGGGGTACCTGAGAGTGCAATGGCATATGAGCGATGTGGCATAAGTACACCACTGACCTAGACCACATGCCTTCAAACCTGGATGTGGCCTTGTAGGAGCTAGCAAAGCCCACACTCAAATTGAATTCCTGACTTAAGAAGCCTTGGATTTGTTTTATTTTTGCTGCATCCATACTACTGCTCCTTCTCAAAACTTTTTTTTTTCAGAGCAGCAGGCCTGTGTCGGCGATTCCAGTCATGCTGACGGGCTAGGTATGAGTCCACTTTTCTTCATTTCACCATAACTTGTATTTTTTTTGTGTGCATGTTTCTCCTTTTTTTGTGTGCATTTTTCTCCTTTCCAAAGACAACACATACAATGTTTAGATACAACTTGAAGTTAGGACATCCAAGGCTTCATCCCCCCTGCTGGCTCTACTTGTTTATACTCGAACACTGATACCATTAGACGGTATACAGTGTAATGTTTTCTAATAGTATAGTAATGTTGGGCACGTTTAGCCTTTTTAGGCATCCTCCGTTAATGGGGGCTGTTGACCCATTTAGGTGCTTTTTCAGCTGATGGGTCGGTCTACTTATGAAGAGCTTAACCAGCACCTTATAGGCGTTAGACTAGCCCATGGTTAAACTAACAGGCAGTGCAAAGTCAGCAGTGCTCGCTCGTTTCATGTAAGCACAGCATTGCTATTTGAATGCATCCGTTTTGAAAAAAAAATCATCATTTTCTTTTTGTATTGCTTCCTTTGTGTAAAATCAATGGTGTTACTGCTAGTCCCCCTACTTTCATCCGTCTCACAATGGTCAGTTTTCTGGCAGTGTTGCGAGAATAGCCTACCCGTCCTCCATTAGCCAAAACATATGCTGACACAACCCCCTGCACAGATCTTGACTAGGAATATCAGTGTACTGCTGCTTCTCCTACCCCTCTAAAGCCAGCCATAGATGGATCAAAATTCAGTCCGTTCACTTGAGATTATGTGATCACTTATATAAATAAAAAAAAAAAAAGAAAAATAGGCACTGATACAATGTTTCGCCTTTCCATTTTAAACTGAACAGGAAATTTACAAAGTAAGGCTTAGGCTTCATGTACACTGCTGCTTCGGGCTTTGGGCGTTTTTTTGTCAAAGCCCCTAAACTCAACTCAATAAAAGCTGATGTGTCCATATACACATAGGTTTTTACCAGAGTTTAGTAGCAGCAGAGCTTAGTGGCAGTTAAACGTTCCGCTCCAGCAAGCGGATGAATAGAGTTCAGGAGAGGAACGGTGTTGGCCAAAAAAAAACACGTGGAAACACTAGCCACTTTTAGTGCTTGGGAGTTTACTCATGTCAATGGAAAATATGCTGATCAAAGGAATAAAAATTCAAGTCCTAAACGTGGTACAGTGATTACATATGTTTTTGTTGCATTTAGCATTTGCCTGCTGCTAGGAAATTTAAAAGGTCTAGGGGAGTTCATGTATACATGAGGCCTTACAGTCAGTGACTGAAGCAGGATGGAACAGAGGGTCCTGGGATAGCAGGTCTGGCCTGTTGGGAAGAGGCCATGGATTGTCCCCTAGTAGTCTATATGTGTGTACCTGATTCTTTGACAATTCAGTGAAATGAGAATCACTGGCTTCTCTTGCTCAATTTTGTGGTCCAGGTAAGGAAGAATACTAGCTAGAGGGAAAGCATGCATTAGCCTGAACTGAGATCATTGGATTATCACGGCATCCAACGTCCATGCTAGAGCATCTTTAGATCTGGCCACAGAGGTAGTTGTTGAATCTGGAGGCCAAAATATCTACATTCGAGGTCTCCTATTTCAGACATATCAGGCTGAAGGTGGTTGGAGTGAGGGGCCCATTTCCCCATGATCCAGGTGGTGACAGTTAAAGTAATCTGTTTTCCAGTTGTCAGCTACTTGGATGTGGACTGGAAAAAGAAAAAAAAAATCACAGAACAGTGAGTTTGTCCAAGAGATCTATCTTGCTTTCTTTAAGGCTACACGACTCTTGGTGCCCCTGATTGGATGACGTAGTCCACAGATGTCGCAATTTCCCATTGTACCCGCATAAGGCAGGAAGGGGGGCGCAGTGTTTTCAGATCCACGTTGATTGCTCTGAGCACCAAGATATTGATGGGGAGCTTGAATTTCACAGATGACAACATTCCTTGGACTGTGAGGGACTTAAACTCCTCAGCCTGAAAGACTGGCATCATGTTTTTGTAATAGGGAAGGAAGGGCTTCCCTGATGGTAAGACTGGGCTGGAGATCCACCAAGCTAGAGGAGTTCCTTTGCTTGGCTGGACAGAAGAATGGGTAGGTAGAGAGAAGCAGCATGCTTGTTCCAGGTCGACAAGTTGTGCTGGAGTGGCCTTGAATAGAATTGTGCAAATGGGACAGTCTTGGAGTCTACCATGAGAACCAGAAATCTCCTGGGAGTATCTCACTGAGGAATGTTTCTTTGACCTTAATTCCAAAGCATGAGAAAATGTTTTTCTCTAGAAGGAAAACCTCTGCTTGGGATATACCCAGGATCAGACCCAAGTAATTTAGGCAAAGAGAGGGCTGAAAAGCAGAATTGTGGAAATTATAAACCAACTGAATCCTGTAGCATCTCAACTATCCTGTGGAATGCTTTTTCCACTAGATAGGGTTGGGCAATAACTTTTGGAGGAGTGAAAATGTTCTCTGAAGTGACCCAATCATAAAATTGGCCATTCTGTGTATTCATGAAAGGGGAATGTCTTTTTAGATTTTGCAGGTCTCTTTGTATCCAAAGGGTGCATGACGAGCCGGAGGAGAATCAGGTTCATCAAAGCCGAAGATTCTGTGCACGGCAGAGGTGAGCATGTCCACCACTGCTTCAGATGTAAGAGTTTGGAAGAGAAACATCTTCCACACCATCTTCTTTAATACTGCCTCCAGGTCCTACTCATTCCTTTTCCTTATTAGCTTCTTCTAGACCAGGCATTCCAGGATCTAACTCTGGTAGATATACTGGAGTTAGAAAAAGGAGTCTGGCATTTTGGGGCTCGGGCTGGCTGCAGTAAAACCTCTGTCCATATTTACTTCTGACACACTCTCTAAGATGCCCTTTTTTTGCCCAGTCATGTTACTGACCTGTTGCCAATTAACCTAATTAGTTGCAAGATGTTCTTCAAGCTCTTCCTTGTTAGCACAATTTACTTTGCCAGTTTTTTGTTGCCATGTCCCAATATTTTTGAGATGTATTTCTGCCATCAATTTCAAAATTATATTTTTTCTAAAAATGGTTCATTTGCTTACTTTAAACATTTGATGTTTTCTATTGTGAATAAAATAGTGGTTTATCAGATTTGCATTTTGTTTTTATGCAGATTTTACACAGCGCCCCAACTTTTTTTAAAATTGGGAGTTGTATTCCTCAGGGGATTTTCCATAAGGATTTCACAGAAGGGCTGAGGGCAAGAGGTGTAATCTAGCAGAAAGAAAAGGAGATCACTATTGAGTTCTCCAGATGAGTCTAGGCAACTGAAAATGGGGTAATAGCCACTGCAGGGCTAGAGCTGCCAAAGCAAATGAGGACAAGTCAGAAAAAGTGAGCAGTGTCATAATATAAAATTTTTCCAGGACAAGGAAACAGCTAGCACCCTGAGCAGTGTTCTGAGATTTCTGTTGATCATCTACAGAATGCATGTTATGTAGCCCTTTCATCCCAGCTTCATTATGCCTATGATATGCCCCCCCATTGGGGTACTCAGAGCAGAATGGGATTTAGTGTGGCTAGAATGCAGGAGCATCAATAATCCAGGCACTCTTGCCAAAGCAACTCTTGTCCAAATACAGGGAAATGCTGTCTGATCTTATCCACGTTTCTGGGCCTATAAGGGATTCAGGCTTTGCCCTTCAAGGTGGCCATAGGCCCCAGAGATCTTCAGGGTCTGGGAACCACAGATTTGGACCACACCCCAGAGCCTGTATAGCACCCTGTAGTTAGCTACACACATTGCCCTTAGTGTCAAGGTAAGCCCTAACGCAGGATCAAGTCCCTGACGCAAAAACAGGCTGGACCTATACAGGTTAGAGAATTGAGATAAGTAAATTAACACTTTTTTAACTATGTATCCACTCCCTATAACCAATTAAATATTTGCTTGTAGGAAACTATTTTTGTGGCATTATAAAGGGTTTCTTACATTTGGGCTATATCACCCACTAAGTTGTTATAGCTCTTGAGGAATACAGCAATTAAATCTCCACACACTAATAACTGGCTGTTTCCCAACCACCTCCAGTTTTTGCAAAATTAAAAAAAGTGGATGAAGCTTTTCACACAAGCTGCAGAAGTGTGAAAACTTAAGTACATAGATCTCCTCAAAAAGTAAAAAGGGGGGGGGGGGGGACGGGGGGGACAGCTTTTTCCCAAAACTAAAATATCGATTTTAGATGGACTCAATGGTTGGCTTTTTAGAACCACATCATATCAAATATTTTAGACAGATTATCCAAAATAGTTTTTCTGGCTTAAGTATCTATTATATATTCAAATTACATACATACAATCTTCTAGAAAATTGATACCTAAACTTACCTTCAACATTTTCAGTTTTTTCTGTTTTACGGTTAGTGATCACGTCTTGCACATTTTCAGTGTCTCTATCCCCTCTGTCCAGAGAGGAGTTATTTCGGCTGGAAGCCTCATAGCCTTTATCATTGTCCCTCTCTTTTGTGTCACTTCGTTTTTGCTCTGTTGTTGTGGGGACATCATTAAGTTTAGTTCTATCTTTCTCCATGTTGTCAGGAATTATTTTCTCTCTCTCTCTTTCCATGTCTCGCCTTCGGTCTCTTTCTCTGTCTCTATCCCTTATTCGATCTCGCTCTCTATTTCTTAGCCAGTCTTTATCAGCTTCTCTATCCCACTCTCGTGGCCTAACATCTCTCCTTTCACGATCTCTGTCCTTGTCACGGTCCCTGTCGCGATCATGCTCATATCGTTCTCTGTCAGGGGCTCTTTCCCGGCTGTCAAACGATCCAGATCTTGAATGTACCTGACGATCAGAATCAGGTGAACTTCTTCGAGAGCTATGACTTCTGGAGTCCCTGCAATCTATGAACAGAATAAACATTACTTAATTTTAGATCTAACTCAGCAGGCATATCACTGTGGGAAACAAAGTGTGAAAAGGGGCTGCATTCTCACTTCATTAGTTACAGGATGATCTGAACCCATGAATATGTGCCAAACAGTAAGTTAAGACTCCAAATCTGAAGAGTGCAGTCCTGTGTGAGGAAGGAGTTAACAGTAGTTAACAATAAATGTGCAGAGCGCACAAAATGGAAGCCTTATTAAAAAAAATGTCAAAACAGAAAAAAAATACAAATAACTTTAAACTTAAGTGCCAAATGAAAGTGTTTAAGACTTCTTCGGTTTGGTACCTTTCCTTAAGATTAGCTCTATTCATGTTAACAGATAAAATTTAAAATGTAATAATTTATCCTAAAAGGATTACTGAATAGTACTTAGTCAATATGAATACTATATTATTTCCAAGATATTGGGGGGGAAAAAAGGTTACAATAATTTGATTGGGCTCATATCTGCATCACCTGACCCCAGCTCCAAAACATGGCTAGAGACACTAATGCTCAACTTAAAACCCCAATGAGAGCATGTCTTGTGCTTGTGTGCCTCCTTCTCTGGTTATCCAGAGGAAGTCTTTAACCACTTCCCGACCGCCCTATAGCAGCTTTACTGCTACAGGGCACCTGCTCTGCGCAAAATCACATACACA
Source organism: Staurois parvus (assembly GCF_062004578.1). Classification (NCBI taxonomy): domain Eukaryota; kingdom Metazoa; phylum Chordata; class Amphibia; order Anura; family Ranidae; genus Staurois; species Staurois parvus. The sequence goes on from NW_028317813.1 coordinate 2,502,043, forward strand.
CACATTTACAGTGAAGGAAATAGGTATTTGATCCCTTGCTGATTTTGCCCACTCACAAAGAAATGATCAGTCTAAAAATCAAATGATAGGTGTATTGTAACACAGGGACAGAATAGCAACAAAAAATTCAAAAGAAATGCATGTCTAACAAATGATGCACTGATTTACATGTTTATGAGGGAAATAAGTATTTGATCCCCTATCATTCAGCAGGATTTCTGGCTACCAGGTGTCTTTCATACAGGTAACAAGCTGAGATTAGAAGCAGTCTCTTAAAGGGAGTGTTGCTAATCTTATTTTGTTACCTGTATAAAGGACACCTGTCCACAGGAGCAATCAAACAATCAGATTCCAAACTCTCCACCATGGCAAAGACCAAAGAGCTGTCCAAGGATGTCAGGGACAAGACTGTAGACCTACCAAACTATTGCCAAGCAGCTTGGTAAGAAGGTTACAACAGTTGGTGCAATCATTCGTAAATGGAAGAAACACAAAACAACCGTCAGTCTCCCTAGGTCTGGTGCACCATGCAAGATCTCACCTCGTGGAGTGTCAATGATCATGAGAACAGTGAGGAATCATTCCAGAACTACACATGAAGATCTTGTCAATGATCTCCAGGCAGCTGGGACCACAGTCACCAAGAAAACAATTGGTAACACTACGCCAACAAGGACTGAAATCCTGCAGTGCCCACAAGGTCCCTCTGCTCAAGAAAGCACATGTCCAGGCCTGTCTGACGTTTGCCACTGAACATCTGAATGATGCAGAGGACAACTGGTTGAAAGTTTTGTGGTTAGAGGAGACCAAAATCGAGCTCTTTGGCATCAACTCAACTCGCCGTGTTTGGAGAAGGAGGAATGCTGCCTATGACCCCAAGAACACCATCCCAACTGTCAAACATGGTGGTGGAAATATTCTGCTTTGGGGGTGTTTTTCTGCTAAGGGGACAGGACAACTGCACCGCATCAAAGGGACGATGGAAGGGGCAATGTACCATCAAATCTTGGGTGAGAAGCTTCTTCCCTCAGCCAGGACATTGAGAATGGGTCTTGGATGGGTGTTCCAGCAAGACAATGATCCAAAACACACGGCCAAGGCAACAAAGGAGTGGCTCAAGAAGAAGCACATTAAGGTCCTGGAGTGGCATAGCCAGTATCCAGACCTTAATCCAATTGAAAATCTGTGGAGGGCTAATATTTTGTTCCCCTTTCCTCTCAATCGTGGAGTCACTCACCTCTCCTTGTTACTTCCCTTTCCCCTCCCCCTTATTTTCGATGGGGCTTCAGTTGCAAGATGTTGTTATTCATGTTATTGTTCTTGACACCTAATTTTGTCCCATTGGGAAATTTTCATTGTACAAATGCTGTATACTTCTGATGTCCCATGCATCCTTTCCTGTTAAATCAATAAAATGTTTGAACAAGAAAATCTGTGGAGGGAGCTTAAAGTTTGAGTTGCCAAACGTCAGCCACCAAACCTTAATAACTTGGAGAGGATCTGCCAAGAGAAGTGGGCCAAAATCCCTCCTGAGATGTGTGCAAACCTGGTGGCCAACTACAGGAAACATCTGACGTCTGCGATTGCCAACAAGGGATTTGCCACCAAGTACTAAGTCATGTTTTGTGAAGGGGATCAAATACTCATTTTCCTCATGAACATGCAAACCAGTGCATAATTTGTTAGACATGCATTTCTTATGAATTTTTTGTTGCTACTCTGTCTCTTAGTGTTACAATACACCTACCATTCGATTTTTAGACTGATCATTGCTCTGTGAGAGGGCAAACATTCAAAATCAGCAGAGGATCAAATACTTATTTCCTTCACTGTATGTATGTATATATATATATATATATATATATATATATATATACACACACACACACACACACACACACACACACACACATACGCGATTTTGCATTTACAGGTAGGGGGTGCGCGCACGGTCATAACCGAACTGTCACTGGTTCCTGTCGGTGTCATTCACAGGGTCCCAGCCCACATATTCCTGGCTAGGACCTCTGTACCAACAGGGAGATAAAAAGCCAGCACGTCCCCTAGTAAAACACAGCACAGTACACAGTTAACATCCCTAACAGTCTGATTATGTCAGTATTTCTGTGCTCAAAGCGGTACATTGTTTTCAATGGAAATATGTTTTTTTTTATTGTAGGCCTGTAATTCTTAGGAGTAACTCACTCTAACAAGTCTAGTAAACATCCCGGGTATGATAAAATATGAAACACGAAATCATAAATTATATTATAATAATCATAAAAAATATAATAAATTTAATTAAAAAATGCAGTCAAACCAAAAACACTGAAATTTTAAATAGAGCGCCAAGTTCGCACATCACTGAGCTTAGTCGCAAAATCGTTTTCAGTGTTTTCCTCACGAATCATCACTCAATCCTGCAAGTGGTTCTAATTTACTATCGCTGTTATCTAGCCAGTCTAAAACCGCTTTTGACCTAAAGGGACGCTTTTTGGACGCCATGGACATTTCTCAGTTTCCAGGCAGAAAGAACAGTAAAAATGCAGGCAGGGCACAGGACAAAGCGCTAGGGACAAAATGTATGTGAAATGGTTTGATACAGTAATGTAATACTATCAGATTCTAGTGTATTGAGTGATGTCAAATTTTTACATTTTTTAAATTCCCGCCGGTTCCGTCCCGATGCTCGCAGGGAACGGAAGACGGATGCCGGCATCGGCCAGAGGACATGGCCAGGGACGCTACAGGGGGGACATCGCGGGATCGTAAGACAAGGTAAATGCTGGAGGGATCCCAGAGCAACACCGCAGTGTATTCCTGAGTGTAGCTCGGGGTTATCACTTCTGGTACTGAAAGTTCACCCCGCGCTACACTCGGGAATGCCGCCAGGGAGGTTAAAGCACAACAAGGTACACAGTTAAACCTTCGATCATCCCAGATGTTAACCCCTTCCTGCCCAGTGTCAGTGCTTTTTATTAGCACTGATCACTGTATTACTGGAGATGTCATTTGCAGTTAGTTCCCATCCAGTGTCAGAATGTCCGATATAAGTCTCTGATCGCCGCCATTACTAATATATTGAAAAAAAAAATTTTAGTATATTTACACACACTGCCATTTGTAGACACTAACTTTCACGCAAACCAATTACTATACACTTATTGGAATAGACATGTAGCAGAATATATTTTGATCTAAATTTCTGAAGAAATTTATTTTTTTTTATAGCAAAAAAAGTGTTTTTTTCTTTTCTTTTTTTTTTTTTTATATAAATTTTCGGTCTTTTTTTATTTATAGTGCAAAAAATTAAAAAAAAAAAAACAGTGATAATCAAATACCACCAAAAGAAAGCTCTATTTGTGTAAAAAAATAAAATTAAATACATTTATTTTGTGTACAGTGTTGCACGAGTGCGCAATTGTCAGTTAACGTAGTGCCGCGTAGCAAAAAAATGGCCTAGTCATGAAGGGGGGTAAATCTTCCAGAGGGCAAGTGGGTAATCTTTGTGTTATAATGCCAGCAACAGCAGGATTGGACAATGACAGTAAAATAAAAAAACCTGTAGGTCAGACCACGATAATTCCTCCTACTACCAGCATGCCTCAGTTTTCTAGCAAAGCCGCCAAGAGCACAAACAAAAGCACATCTGCGAATGTTAAATAGCCTGTCTCATCCCTGTAACTGCAAGAGAGCTTTTCTGTTGACAGACTTATTTGCCTGATCACCAGATAAAAATATAAGAAATCCTAAAAAAAGGAAGCTAATACGGCCACCACATCTAAGAATTGGTAAGCTGCAATATAATGTTTGCTTTTGGGTTTATTACTACCTTAACCTCATGGAAATCAAAGAGCAATCGCTAGGGGGTGAGAACACATCAAATTGCTAACAGGCCCAAGAAAACAAAGTACTGGGGACTGCCTGTAGTTCAAAGAGCCACCTGAGGGACCTTGTATCTAAAGCTGGCACAACATGAGGTTGAAATCTCCCCTGGTAGAACATACAGAACATATGGACCAAAGACCAGGCTACAGCCTTGCAAATCTGGGAAGCAAATGCTTGATTTCGAAAGAAGAGCTCAGATATCTAGCAGAATGTGCCTATAATCTTGGATGATGCTCTGTTTGAGCCGCCTAGAGATGGTGGAAAGGAAAAACCAGTGCACAAATTCACAATCAATCCAGAGTGGCAAAAATGAATTCAGTCTCTGAAAATATTGGATTAGCACAGCAAAAAACATATCAAAACAATGGAGCAAAACGTCCTTTTTGTGAACTGGACCTGGCAGAACTACTGTGGAATAAACAGCTGGTTGAGGTGAAAGGCAGAAACTATCTTAGGCAAGTAGGAACAATATCTTTGTCCTTGTGCAAAACAAAAGGGTTCTCTGCAGAATAAATCCGTCAGTTCAGACACTTGCCTCACAGAGAATAGTTAAAATAAAGAAAATAAAAAGGAGTGGCAGGCAAAGTACTGTCTATTGGGTTGAAATAGTGGTTTCCGAAGCGCAGAGAGAACCAGATTCAGGCTGGGTTCATGGGCAGCTCCATGGGTGGCCTGTGTCTTAATCAAGAAGTGGAGCCAAATGCATCTAATACAGAATAGATAGGGCACAAATATGACCTCAGCCAAGAGCCATACATGGGCCCAGATCCAGCTGAACTAAAGGATTAGTCCCATGAAGAAACTCCAAGGGTGGAAGCACCAAGACTCACATCAAGTGAAGTATGACTTCCATATTCCATGACAGCCCTTGTGAAAAGAAGACATGCTAGCCTTGAGCATCACAGGAATCACAGTCTCAGATGCCCCCATCCAGGCAGAACCCACATTTCAACATGCATGTCAATTAGAGGCAGCCACTGAAGCAGGATGTCAAACTGCTCCTTGGGATAAAAGATCCTAAAAAGCTGTCAGTGTTCACAGAGCATCTGCCAAGGGTCTTACCAGATCAGTGTATCGCATCTGCCTGAGCCAGTCAGGAGCAATAAGGGTATCACCAAAATGCCCTCAATCTCAACCCTGTGAAGCGGACACAGAAGAAGTTATTGGGGGAGAAAAGAAACAGATCAGGGTGTACTAAATCCACCAGAGCATCCCCTACTTCCACTAGAGAATTGTATACCGGAAGACAAACCTGTCTAATTAGATGTTAAATCTGTAGGCTGGAGGGTCCATTCAGCATCACCCACCTGCAAAATAGGTCCAGGAGCACCTGTGGGTGTAGGACAAACTCCCTCAAGTCCAAGAGCTGCTGTCTGAGGAGTCTTACAATCTTCTATGCCTGGGATGTACACAGTTGTCTAGGATGGAACGTGAAGTTCTTTCAGGACAAGATCTGATCTTACTGTGGCAATACTTTAGTTTTTTCCCTGATGACTGTTTCCTGGCAGCACTGTGGTCTGACTGGAATTTTGGGCTGAATGACTCTCTAGAAGGACAGTCTGATGCTGCAAAGACAGCCAAACCACCCAAAGTTTCCAGGATGTTGATCAAGAAAAACTCTCCAATGACCAAATCCCCTGCACCACATGGGTTGCTCAGGATCCTCCCTCAGCCAGAGTGTCAGACCTTGCAGGTGGACTGGGAGTCAAGCTAGGGAAATGGAGATCAAGGGATTGAGAAATAGGAAGTCTACCAGAGATGAAGACGACTGCACAGTCTGTTCTTTTCTGCTGAGGAAGATGGATGCATCTGCATTACAGTGGGGCAAAAAAGTATTTAGTCAGCCACCAATTGTGCAAGTTCTCCCACTTAAAAAGATGAGAGGCCTGTAATTGGCATCATAGGTAGACCTCAACTATGAGAGACAAAATAAGAAAAAAAATCCAGACAATCACATTGGCTGATTTGGAAAGAATTTATTTGCAAATTATGGCGGAAAATAAGTATTTGGTCACCTACAAACAAGCAAGATTTCTGGCTCTCACAGACCTGTACCTTCTTCTTTAAGAGGCTCCTCTGTCCTGCACTCATTACCTGTATCAATGGCACCTGTTTAAACTTATCAGTATAAAAGACACCTGTCCACAACCTCAAACAAACAGTCACACTCCAAACTCCACTATGGTGAAGACCAAAGAGCTGTCAAAGGACACCAGAAACAAAATTGTAGACCTGCACCAGGCTGGGAAGACTGAATGTGCAATAGGCAAGCAGCTTGGTGTGAACAAATCAATTGTGGGAGCAATAATTAGAAAATAGAAGACATACAAGACCACTGATAATCTCCCTCGATCTGGGGCTCCACGCAAGATCTCACCCCGTGGGGTCAAAATGATCACAAGAACGGTGAGAAAAAAATCCCAGAACCACACGGGGGGACCTAGTGAATGACCTGCAGAGAGCTGGGACCAACGTAACAAAGGCTACCATCAGTAACACACTACGCCGCCAGGGATTCAGATCCTGCAGTGCCAGACGTGTCCCCCTGCTTAAGCCAGTACATGTCCGGGCCCTTCTGAAGTTTGCTAGAGAGCATTTGGATGATCCAGAAGAGGGTTGGGAGAATGTCATATGGTCAGATGAAACCAAAATAGAACTGTTTGGTAGAAACACAACTCGTCGTGTTTGGAGGAGAGAGAATGCCGAGTTGCATCCAAAAAACACCATACCTACTGTGAAGCATGGGGGTGGCAACATCATGCTTTGGGGCGGTTTCTCCGCAAAGGGACCAGGACGACTGATCCATGTACAGGACAGAATGAACGGGGCCATGCAGCATGAGATTTTGAGTGCAAACCTCCTTCCATCAGCAAGGATAATTGAAGATGAAACGTGGCTGGGTCTTCCAACATGACAATGATCCCAAACATACCGCCCGGGCAACGAAGGAGTTGCTTCGTAAGAAGCATTTCAAGGTCCTGGAGTGGCCTAGCCAGTCTCCAGATCCCAACCCCATAGAAAACCTTTGGAGGGAGTTGAAAGTCCGTGTTGCCCAGCGACAGCCCCAAAACATCACTGCTCTAGAGGAGATCTGCATGGAGGAATGGGCCAACATACCAGCAACAGTGTGTGCCAACCTTGTGAAGACCTTATAGGAAACGTTTGACCTCTGTCATTGCCAACAAAGGATATATAAAAGTATTGAGATGAACTTTTGATATTGACCAAATACTTATTTTCCACCATAATTTGCAAATAAATTCTTTCCAAATCAGCCAATGTGATTGTCTGGATTTTATCTCTCATAGTTGAGGTCTACCTATGATGCCAATTACAGGCCTCTCTCATCTTTTTAAGTGGGAGAACTTGCACAATTGGTGGCTGACTAAATACTTTTTTGCCCCACTGTATGTCCCTCAAAGGTTATAGAAAGTTTCTTGGTCTAAGGTGCCACAGACCAGAACATTAGTCAAAATGTCCTACGCATATGTACCTACATGGGACACATGAGAAATGAAAGGCTTCCGCAAACTAACTGCAGTTTAATGCTACAGCCCTCTGCTCTATGAGTTCAGTAAGAAGAGGATCAAACCACGGTAATAAGGTATTTTTAATTAAGATATGGTTTGAAAATGTTTTTAAAGCTGTAACCAAGATCAGGTGAAGAACAGGACCTGACACAGAACAGAGCTCTATAATGAACAGCTAATTAAAAGTGAGACATGGCCGGATCTGTGGGAACAGATCAGAATTTTGGAATTTCAAGTCCAGTATTGGACAAAACACTTGTTGGGTTTTGGTACAGAACAATTTTGAATAAAATCCTTTGAAACTGTCCTGTAGGGGAACTGGCACATTTATTCACTTGAATAAAAAATGTCTCAGAGCATTCTACAAATCTGACTGTAATTGTGCAGATGTTGGCTGATCTGAGAAGAAAGCTGCAAGGAGGTAGACTTTGGAACCTAATTGTGTACCCCTCTGAACCCACTAACTAAACCCATGTCTGGGAGATCTCAGGGAGAAGCAAACTGTAACAGACCTCTACCTACTTTTAGAAGTGAGAGCATTTCTTCATTGGAAAGATTAGTGGGTTTTATGGACCAGGCCTTCAGCCAAAGGGAAGGACCGAACTCAATGCCATAAGCAGGTTCCAATTTCAAAGCCGGAGTTTTGAGGAGATAGAGGACCCTTCAAAAGGGTATTTTTGAACTTTCGGCTGTAGAACAACCTTTCCTCCTGTGATATCTGATTATTTTGTCACGTGACTCATTAAAGAGACGCCTTCCTTCAAATGCATACGTATGAGACATCTTTACAGGTAACTTCAGCTAAGCCACAAGATTCTGTGCATGTAAATGGAAATCAGGGTTAATTTGGACACTTGTGTCATTTCTTGTTTTAGGGAAGCCACACAAAAGCAGAGCACAAGGCAACTAAGGCAATTGCTTTGTTGGTTGTTCATTGTCAAACCGCAGCTAACCAGACAAGGGCAGAGAGACATTGCAGCAACAGCTAGTTGCAGATCTGGGCCTGCAAGTATAAAGACAGACTTTAATTATCTGCAGAATATTTAAATGAATGTGGATCTGAAAAGGCAGAAGTTTTGTTTTTTTTACTTTAATCTACAGGTGAAACTCGAAAAATTAGAATATCGTGCAAAAGTTCATTTATTTCAGTAATGCAACTTAAAAGGTGAAACTAATATATGAGACAGACTCATTGCATGCAAAGCAAGATAGTTTAAGCCATGATTTGTCATAATGGTGACGATTATGGCTTACAGCTCATGAAAACCCCAAATCCACAATCTCAGAAAATTAGAATATTACATGCAATCAATAAAACAAGGATTGTACATAGAACAATATTGGACCTCTGAAAAGTATAAGCATGCATATGTACTCAGTACTTGGTTTGGGCCCCTTTTGCAGCAATTACTGCCTCAATGCGGTGTGGTATGGAAGCTATCAGCCTGTGGCACTGCTGAGGTGTTATGGAAGACCAGGATGCTTCAATAGCGGCCTTCAGCTCTTCTGTATTGTTCGGTCTCATGTCTCATCTTTCTCTTGGCAATGCCCCATAGATTCTCTATGGGGTTCATGTCAGGCGAGTTTGCTGGCCAATCAAGCACAGTAATCCCACGGTCATTGAGCCAGGTTTTGGTGCTTTTGGCAGTGTGGGCAGGTGCCAAGTCCTGCTGGAAAATGAAGTCAGCATCCCCATAAAGCTCGTCTGCAGAAGGAAGCATGAAGCGCTCTAAAATCTCCTGCTAGATAGCTGCGTTGACCCTGGACTTAATGAACACAGTGGACCAACACCAGCAGATGACATGGCTCCCCAAATCAACACAGACTGTGGAAACTTCACACTGGACTGCATCTTGCAGAGTGTGCCTCTCCATTCTTCTTCCATACTCTTGGTCCTTGGTTTCCAAATGAGATGCAAAAGTTGCTCTCATCAGAAAAGAGGACTTTGGACCACTGAGCAACAGACCAGGTCTGTTTTTCTTTAGCCCAGGTAAGACGCTTCTGACATTGTTTGTTGTTCAGGAGCGGCTTGACAAGAGGAATACAACATTTGAAGCCCATGTCCAACCTCAGTGCACACCTTGTGAAAGTCCAACACTTTTGAATGGCGTTTCCTGACAATCCTCTCCAGGCTGTGGTCATCCCTGCTGCTTGTGCACCTTTTTCTTCCACACTTTTCCCTTCCACATAACTTTCTAATAATGTGCTTTGATACAGCACTTTGGGAATATCCAACTTCTTTTGCAATTACCTTTTGAGGCTTTTCCTCCTTATGGAGGGTGTCAATGATGGTTTTCTGCACAACTGTCAGGTCAGCAGTCTTGCCCATGATTGTGACTCCTACTGAACCAGACTGAGAGACCATTTAAAGGCTCAGGAACCCTTTGCAGGTGTTATGGCTTAATTAGCTAATTAGAGTGGGACACTTTGAGCCTAGAATATTGCACCTTTTCACAATATTCTAATTTTCTGTGATTGTGGATTTGGGGTTTTCATGAGCTGTAAGGCATAATCATCACAATTATGACAAATCACGGCTTGAACTATCTTGCTTTGCATGTAATTAGTCTCTCTCATATATTAGTTTCACCTTTTAAGTTGCATTACCGAAATAAATGAATTTTTGCATGATATTCTAATTTTTCGAGTGTCACCTGTATACTTCTGCATGCAGCTCTCCCCCCACCCAGTCCCCACCCCATACTTACCTGAGTCCAATCTCGATCTAGCAATGTGCATGAGAGCAGAACTCTTTTGCCTCATTGGTTTAGAGGTGACAGAGGGAGCCACTGGCTCCAGCTGCAGGCAATCACAGCCAGTGAGAAGGGCATCAATGGACACAAATTGGGGCTTGGGAGTGAGTAGCACAAGTGCGGAGAAAGGGAGGGAGCCAGAAGCACCAGTGAGGTACCTGAGAAAAGGAGGGTCGGGGATGCTCTGTGCAAAACCACTGCACAGGACAGGTATTTATACCATTTGTGTTTGTTTTTTTAATTAACATAAGGACAATTGAAGGACTATCATCAATTGGTACAGTGAGACGTTTAGGATATAGATGGCACGATCTACTACCAGAACACACAAATACATTTTGGAAGATTGAAAATCTTTTCTGCATTGACCCAATCGTCGTAAATTGAAAATTTCATTTGTTCAAGAACAAGAAAAATATTTTTTGACTTAGCATGCCGCTGTGCAAAAAGGTGCATGGAAAGACAGGGGGATTGGAATGCGACAATACCAAGGCTTTTGCGCACAGCAGAAGTGAGCATATGCACACTGGCAAGCATATTGGATCATTCCTTTGCATGTCTGTCTCTTCTATGCCAGGCATATCAGTCTTACACTGAGCTGGAGAAGGAGCCTGTTTTTTTTAAGCCCTGGACATGGATTTCTGTGGCTCCATTTCCCCTGGTTTCATCATTGCTATGGGTGTGGATACTCCTCTGAGGTATTACCATAGTAGGGTGCAGTAAGCCTGTTTAAAAGGGAGTACACAGCAGTATGTATCGAAGTCTTTATGGAAAAAGGGTGCGAGGAAACACCAGAGTACCTTATAAAAGGGCTCTAGGTGAAAGTGGCAGCAAGTGTGCAACCTGTCATGTGATGCAACACCTGCTCATTCATCAAAGACTTAGCTGACACCTGAATTTTAGCACCAAGTATTAAAAAGGTTTACACAGTAAAGTGAAGCGAACACATTCCAAAAACAGTCCCAGTTTTAACAGTAAGGGATACAGGGTGACCATGATTTATCAGTCATCACTGGTCCCTGTATAGGGTTCCAGGCTTTGCCCATCAAAGGCTTTTACTGAGGATGCACCACTACTACTGCTGTATTAGAAGACAAAAAGCTTGCCAGAGTCCACTCACCTGAAGGTACAAGCCTATAATATGCAGATTTGTCTTCTGTACAGAAGAGCTGAAGAAAATATTCCCATTTTCCTAGAAGACTAGCAATGTACTGAAGCTGGTTGTAGGAGGGGTTATCCTGGGCTGGGTGGGGCTAGTTTTTTTTTGTCTGACAGTGTCCAAACCACCTGCAGGTGGCAGAATAACCCAAAGGTCAACACTTCCCACTTTTGTCAATGAATGAAAAAGAAACTTCTATATTTTTGGATTACCCGTCGAACCATAGCTAAATTGAGTGTAAAATACAACACTGCTTTACGTCTGACTGTATAGGTCTTAAATGCTGTAATAGAACCAAAACTGTACCTTCATATAGCTTTTAAAAACTAAAAATTCACAGCCGCTGACCAGACTATATTCCTTTTTCTGATCAAGGTCAATACAGATGTTAGTAATTAAAATACACTTACTACAGAGGGCAGGTACATTATTCTAAATATTTGAAAGGGTTTTCTGCCATGAGTCTGGCCATTCCTTCGAGGCACATAATTTTAACAATTAAGGCATCCATATTAAATTGTTTGCGTAAACATATTTTAGTCACATATATACATTAAGGTATTATAAACAAAGTATTAGATTTGTATTATCTACAAGGTCCACGTGGAGTTTATTCGCCATGTGCAAAGCTCTCCCTAGTGGCCTAGTGAGGTACTACACACCTGAATGCCGTGCTGAGATGTGTGGCTGCAACCCGATCGCATGTCCTGTATGTGGAATGCACAAGTTAGAGCTTTACAATTCAATATTTCACAAAAGGAAAATGATCATAAGCATTTCATCAAGAACCAAAGAGCTCCAATAAATCTACTGGGAAAACACAGTCCGTTAACTTTGTATAAGAGAACAAAGTACGCACTATACCACTTCGAAGCTCATGTTTCCTTAAAATACACATATTTAGTACAGGATTTACATATTAAGGGGTCAGTACACCAAGAACTAGTATATCAGTCAGGAATAGGCAGAAGGAATCGCTCACAAGCATCTTGTAACGTTAGGGAATGTCTCAATGACAGAGGGAAATTTAGAACTTCAGCAGGGAGTTTGAATCCTAAAAAAGGCATTAGAATCCAGCAGGCAATTTAACTAGAAACTTCCTTTGACCAAAATTAAAGTTCTGGATTAAGTGACTAGCCAACTCTTGCGTTCCTTTTCGTGTCAGAATTAAGTTTCAATATCCTTATGACAATAAAAATAAAAAAGTGAAGACCATAAATTAATTGAAATACTGAAATGCTGATCAGATGTGCTTGGCTGACATATGCTAGACTGTTCAGCTAAACAATAAAGAAATATAAGGAATCTACCTGATGAAGTGCTGCGACTAGGTTCTCCCCTTTTCAGCTGATCAATTCTAGACTTGCGTTCACCAGAGGGCTCATTACTTTTATTTCGGTCTCTGTCCTTAGAGCCTCCGTGTAACATTTTCCTTCTAGCAACCTGATCTTCTTCACTGCGGTGAACCGAGTCAATAGATGGAGATCGGATGCGGCTGGAGGTATGACTCTGGTTACTAGATATGCTACTGCTACGTTTCTGTTCAGAAAGCTTACGACTAGGAGGCTCCTCCACAGCTGTAGGTCTGGAATCTTCTTTCTCCACTTTGAGTTTGACTGGTTTTTTAATTGTCTCTTCTGTGTTTCTATCTGGAATGAAAGCTTCACCTCTGTCAGGTACATCCTCATCTGACCAGTCACTGAATGTGGTTTGGGTTGGTTCAGCCACCATCTTTTCAGGCAACACCTCAGAAAGTTCCTCTTTTGAAGCTGCTGCTGCTGCTGTAGGAAGTGGAGCCACTATAGCTGGTGGTGTCCTGGGGCCCTTCTTTTTCTTACTGTGTTGCACAGTGAGTTCTTCATCGGAGACATCAGAATCACCCTTCTTTCGTTTCTTCTCCAGATTCTTCTTTTTTGTACCCTTCTTCGGTGAAAATACTTTCCCCTCTTCTTGTGGAGATTCAGTAGCACTTTTTTCCACTACAATTTCTTCATCTTTTTTCTTCTTTACAGTTTTCTTTAGCATTTTCTTCTTAGTTTTATCATCATGCAGTTTATCAGAAACCTCTCTTTCTTCTTGCTTATGTTGCACTGTGTTATCAATGTCTTTTGTCTTTGAGATTTCAGTATCTACTAAGTGTTCCCTCTGTTTTTCTGAAGCAGATGCTCGCTCTTTAACTTCTGGCTCCTCATAGCGTCTGGAACCCTCTTTTCGGTCAGGCTTGCGTTCATCTTCCTTCCAACGAGCCGGTCTTTCTTCCGATACATGTGCAGGGCTTAGCGCACGAGGCTCTTGGGGTCGGACAACCTGACTTAGCAGCCTATGTTTTTCATCTGAAAGCAAAAACAGTTGCAGTTAATGTTTTAAGTTACAAATCCTTTAGTTTCAAGCAAAAGATTGTAAAACAACTAGCATTTTAAGTGTGAAGGTCCAACATATGTTAGCCCACTGATCTGCTCCATCTCTCCTCTCCCTATTATCCCATATTATCTTAATCTTACAGAACAGGATATGGTTTGTATTTATAGACCAAGGGAAGTCCCACACTAGTAAACTGAGCGGTGAACATCACAGCAAACAAAACTACCTACAGACCGTCAAAAAACAAGGTTATGGAAGCCGAAGCTCGCATCAGCCTGAGGACTGAACAGCCACCTGGTAAAACCTGGGGCAAAAGCACTGGAACAAAAAGTTATCTCATCCACTTGGCAATGTTGGAGCAGGAGGCAGGATGTCCTCTATGAGGGTCTGTTGATAGGACAATATGGGACACCATTTTGCAAACCTAAGCTGAGGCTGCCAGGTAGGCCCTGACAGCCTTTGCCATAACCAAGCAGTGTAAGGAACTTTCCATGAAGTATTCTGAAGCAGGACAAAGGGAAACAGATGTAAAGAGACCACCTTGGGTAGAAAAGAAGGTCTTTTGTCTCAAAATCACCTTATCCCTTTGCAATACAAAAAAGGTTATTTACAAATATACCAGATATAATTGGCCACCAGGAAGGCAACTTTACACGTGAGGTCTCCCAAAAGGATCCTTAAAATCGTCTCAAAAGTGGTCTTTGAAAGTACAAAGTGCACCAGGTCGAAATTCCAAGGTGACACTAGGGGTGGAATTCGGGGATTAGTACAAGCATCTCCCTGAAGAAAAGCCTTGACTGAGGGGGCTTCCGCAAAGCCCGTGTCTATGGACGTAGGCACTGGGGATCGAAGCAAGCCTGCTCAAGTACCCTCTTGACAAGTGGCTTGCTAGAGGGGTACTTGGAAGGCAGAAAGAGCCAGCAGGGGACTCCGCCGTACAAAACCACTGCACAAAGCAGGTAAGTATAACATGTTAGGAAAAAAAAAAAAAAACACGGGATTTTGTTACCATAAAATCCCTTTCTCTAAGTTCACTGACGAACACTATCTTCTTATTCTCAACCAGAGGGTTGTACCGCCACCTACAGGAGTAGGACACTAGGAAGAAAAACAAACTCGGTAACACCATGGGCAGTCCTAGCAAGTATAAAACCCTCTCTGCCAAAGGCATCCAGTTTTGTAACAAGCAGCGTCAGAAGTATCAAACTTAACAGAGGTGTGGGTGCTGTGTCCGTCAATGAACTCGGAGAAAGGAATTTTATGGCGAGTAACAAAAAAAAAATCCTGTTCCCCTATGTTCATTCACAGACAAAACATCCTCATTTTCGACCACTGGAACGTCCCAAACCAGTGGATGGGGGACCAGAGCAGGAGAAATTAGCAATGTTGCATGTGGTCTGCAGCGAGGGAGCAATATTGCAGGAGGTAAGCAGGGACCATATAGAGGAGGATCAGAAAACCAGAGGATGATTGAGTGGGGGGGGGGATCAACAGACCTGGGGGTTTAATAATGAGTGGGGAATCAGCAAAGCTGGGGGTACTGAGAAAGGAATCAGCAAAGCTGGGGGTAAGGTTGAGCAAGGTGTCTGCTTAACGAGGGTAATAATGAGCTGGAGAACTGCTGAGTGGGGGTACTGCTGAGCTGGGATTCTACTGGGCCCCTTTAAAACAAATTGAAAATTAACACACACAGGGCATTTGCCAAGCTTCATTAAAGCGTCAAAGAAGTATCACAAGTATCAAACAACACTTCATGTTGAAGCTGTAGGTGCTTTAAATGTGTGTTAAAGTCAAAGCAAGAGTAAATGAGCCCACTGCTGTGGCATTGTCTGACTGCAACCTGACTTTGTGACCTTGGTGGCTCTCCGTTCCAGAAGGTTGATGCGGAGACTCAACTGTCTCCCTTGGATTGTCATTGAGCTGTAATCTCCCTCACCATTCACTGTATCCGCCTTAAGGCTCCATGCACACTAGCCTTTTTATTTGTAGCTAAAAAAACACTGGATAAAAAACGCTAGCAACAGCTTTTTTTTTGGGGGGGGGGGGGGTTTAGGAGTGTTCTAGTAGCGTTTAGAAGAATTGAGGAGCATTAGTGTTTTTACAGTTTGAATAAAAAAAGGCTAGAAAAATAAAAAAGCTGTTAGGAGCGTTTTGAGCTTTTTTTCTGCTGGAAAAACGCTCTAAAAAAAACGCTACAAAAAATTTTTTTCCTGCTCCGCTTGAAATATGCTACTAGTCTAAAATAGTGTTCATGGACACGTAGGATAACACCATTTAGCTTCTGGGAGCAGAAAAAAAAATGCCTCTAGGAGCTTAAAAAAACGCTAATGTACATAGAGAAATGATTTTCCTGACTCCAGGACAAAAACCCACCATTAGAGAGAGATTTTTGTCTCGATGGATAGGGGAATGAATCTGTTTGTTCCATCACATAATGATGTGGAGCTGAAGTGACCTGGAATGTAAATGAGCAAAAGGTAACTGCATTTAAGGAGATTATTATGCCGTGAACCGTCATGTAAAAGTTAATTAAAAGTGCCTTTAAATCTGAAGGTATGGAGTCTCAAAAGTAGTAATCTTTTCTAAAGCAAGGAAAATCCTGGCTTGGACAGTGTCCAGGATTAAACTAAGGTACTCCAAATGGTGTGAGGGCTGGCATTCCTACATGGCACTGTCTCTCTAATACAGTAGGTGTGTTACAGGCAAGATAACCAGGTGAAAACACAAGGAAAAAGCCAAAGAAAAAAAAACTGATACAGCCACCACATCTAATGACTGGTAAGCTACAACACATTTTTGGTTTTGGGCTTATTACAAGGCTATGGCTGACTAATCCTTTAGCAGATCATCCAAGTACCCTGTGACATGTTTGAAAATCCACAAGATCTGTTATTGCGTCTTTCAAACGGATATCTGTTCAGAAATTTTAAGTCCAATATGGGGCAGGTTCCCCCACTGAGGTGTGGGGTGCTCCTCAACTGTACAGAGGACTTCTGTGTGCAGGATTGGTAGTCCCAAGACTTGAGAAGAAAGAAAGTACATAGCCTTGGCGTGGAGGTTTATGCCTGGAGAGAACAAGGTGAACACTTTCACTGAGTAAAGGTAGGAGACTTAGATTTTTTTTTTTTTTTTTAATGGCATATGAATACATTTCCGCCACGGTCTTCCCATCAACAGATTTCCTAAACAAGGGTTCCCCTGCTAAAATAACTTCAAAAGAAAGCATGTCCCCATTACAGTGGTGGTCCGACTTCTACCCTCATGGCCAGCTAAAAAGCTTACATGGCACTGGCTCTTTCAAGTGGTGGTGCTAGCTCCTGGGAAAAGTATTGCGTTTTTGGCCCAGAAGCCACATAGTGATTGCATAGAAGAATTCCAGAACCTAGTAGGAGGCAAATAACCACAGGCAGCACTAGCTTCCCCCAACCCAGGAATACCAGAGAGGCCCAAAAACCTGTGCAGCAGGATGGACAGGGACAGTCTCAGGGGATTTTCAGGTAAGGAGGGACCCAGCAACCCCCACGTCAGCATCCGCATGCGTGACCAGCCAGCGTGAACCTGCACCACCCCCCCACCTGTAATCACCCATGCCCTTGTAAGGAACCCCCAAGTGAGCAGTAGCCTGGAGAGGACACCGCACGACCAACCACCCCAAGAAGTACCAGCGCCGCAAACCGTGTCCAAAGATGGAAGGGAGGGGCATCTACTTGTCCAGCGGAGCATGCGGGTAAGGCTCCCGTGACAGATCCTCCTCTCCACCGAAGTGGGGGGCTGTCGCTTGCCCGCCTCGGTCCAGAATGGGGCATAGACGTGGCTGACCGAGCGCTGAGCTATCAATCTGAGTGCATTCGTTGGTCAGACCAGGGTGACCACTGTATCTAGATTATCCAGCCTGTCACCCAACCTGACTATTGATAGAAGATCTCCCCAAAAAAAGCCAAAATTCCATAAAAAAAAAGAAACAATTGAGTACTGTCCGTGATACTTTTTTTATTTGCACTAACATACAATTTTGAGGACAAGCTTTTGGGGAGTGTCCCCTTCTTCAAGGTCCAAGCAGTACTGCTTGGACCTTGAAGAGGACACTCCCCGAAAGCTTGTCTTCAAAATTGTATGTTCGTGCAAATAAAAAAAGTATCACGGACAGTACTCAATTGTTTGTCGCAAATGCACCAATACGGCTACAATCACCTCAAGCATAAAAAAGAAAAAAAGCTGTGGGACTAAAAATCACAGCAGAAAAACATGTCCATACTCCTGAATACACTAGGCAGAAATGACTGGAGGCCTATAGCAGAGAGGGGATTTTATGCCCAGAGAGGACTTGCTATTGGAGGGGTGGAGTCTTTTTTCCACCTAGTGTCCTAATCCCTTAGGTGGGGCTATAAAATCCTGTTTGGTCAAGGATTACGAAAAGAGGCTGTGTCCATCAAGAGAAAATTTGTTTCCCCACCTTTCAAAGTCAAACAACTGCAACTAAAAATAAGAAAAAAGGAAAAAAATACAACCATAATACCCACAGGCATTGAATAATAGCATCCTACAAATAACAGACATTTAGAGTTCATTATGTAGAAATTGATACATGTTAGAATGCCATAATGTTAAACTTCTACAAATTATTTTTATGAAAAAAAGAAAAAACTACTGCCAACTTTGGAGGAATCTCAAAAACCTAGGTCTGTTATGCCACATCTGTGTCTAACAAGTCATTACTTTCTTCAGGTGAACATAACATTTCCCATAAATAGAATCTATGAGTAACAAGCCTGGAGGTGCTGCAGCATTTGACTTCACTGCAGCTTTAAAAAATAAATAAATGCACTTTTTTTGCAGGTAAAAAAAATGTGCATTTAATATTTTTTTTTTCCTTAGAAACCTGGAAAGCATTGCACATGTATCCAGCAGATTGCGGGTGCAATGTCAGGCTCCTGCAGACCGTCAGTGTAGCTGTTTGCCCATACCTGATACGGCCAGGAAGTTACTTCAGTCCAAGAAGAATCAATGAACTACAAGGATGCTCACCAGTGCCCTCGCAGTTCATTGAGAGCTACAAGCAACTGATGCTACTTGCAGGCATTAAATTCACAGAGCTATGTGAATGAATGATGCCACCGTATGGGCAGAGCTCCACACAGCCATGCTCTTTTAAATTATGACAGCGGGGATTAGATTCCCGGCCCGCTGTCAGAGGTGGAGAGGAAAATCTTACATGTTGTACCATAAAAACCGGTTTAATTTGTAACATGTTCCTAAAGGTAAGCTTATCCTTTAAGTATGAAACACTTGAGCAGCATACATTCAACAAGATAGATTAGTTAAAAATCAGTTTTGTAGAGAACATTAAATAATTTTGTTAATATCTATAAATTCTTACTTTTCTCATCACCACTATTGTAAGTATCGCTCTCTGGAGAGTGCTCTCTACGGCGCTTTGGAGACTGACGTGGACTTGGGCTGCTTTCATTTCGATGCCGCTTTCTGTAAGAATAAAAAATAGATGAACAGGGAAAAAAAATTAATAACGTAACATATAAATTCGGTTAAAGGATCTGAGTGTCCGTACAGGGAACTAATAAGGAATGCCTACATTGGAGGGAATATAAAGTGCTAATTTTTGTTTCAGTACCTTGACTCTTAAAAGGCTAATATAAAGATTAATTGCAGGCAATGAGTAAGCATTCACTAGGTTAGTGAATTATTCCACTAAACACAGCAAATGCACTGTAAACAGAAGGTTCACGCAGTTTACAGTAATCTGACTTCTGCATAATATTCCTCAGAATAACTATACAGAGCCCCTCTATACATGATTAGTAGATACGTATTAGGAAATAAACTTCCTTGAAGATTGTGCTGTATAACTTCAACCCTTTCTGAACCAACAATCTGATTCAATTATTCCAGACACGTTTGATTTGGATTTGTGACTGAAAAACTTCTTAGCTATTCCAGGGAGGGTATTTCAGGATCAACAGTCAAAAGGGTGTGGGGTGTTCCCAATTAACCACTTGCCTACCGGGCACTTATACCCCCTTATTTACCAGACCAATTTTCAGCTTTCAGCGCTGCCGCACTTTGATTGACAATTGCGCGGTCATGCAACACTGTACCCATATGAAATTTTGATTTTTTTCTCACAAATAGAGCTTTCTTTTGGTGGTATTTAATCGCCGCTGGGCGCTTTACTTTTTGCGCTATAAATAAAAAAAAGTGCAAAAAATTTGAAAAAAAAAAAGTTTCTTTGTTTCTATTATAAAATTTTTCAAACAGGTAATTTTTCTCCTTCACTGATGTGCGTTGATGAGACGGCACTGATGGGCACTGATAGGCAGTACTAATGAGGTGGCACGGATAGGCGGCACTGATAGGTGACACTGATGATAGGTACTGATAGGCATCACTGCTGGGCACTGACTGGCACAACCGCTGGGCACTGACTGGTGGCACTGATTGGCAGCCCTGCTGGGCTGCACTGGTGGGCAGCACTGGTAGTTGGGCACAGGTGGGTGGCACTGGTGGATGGCACTGCTGGGCACTGGTAGGTGGCACTTCTGGGCACTGCTGGGCACTGGTAGGTGGCACTTCTGGGCACTGGTGTGTGACACTGCAGAGTGGCACAGGTGGGTGCACTGCTGGGCACAGGTGGGCGGAGCTAGTGGGCGCACTGCTGGGCACAGGTGGGCGGAACTTGCGGGTGGCACTGCTGGGCACAGGTGGGCGGAACTTGCGGGTGGCACTGCTGGGCACCGATCATCAGGGCACTGATCATCAGAGCCCTGATGATCGGTGCCGATCCTCGCTCTGACAACTGCCGGTTCTCGGCAGTACTTTCCTCACGATCTGACAGCGTGAGGAAAGTGCAGCCGAGAACCGGCACTTACATTTCCCTGTGATCAGCGTGTCATTGGACACCGCTGATCACGTGGTAAAAGGCCGCTGTGATTGGCCTTTTACCACATCACGTGATCAGCTGTGTCCGTAGGACACAGCGATCACGGAGATCGCCGGTTGCGCGCCCCAGGAGAGCGCGTTCTGGGAGGACGTCATATGACGTCCACCCAGAACTGGCCGGCCGCAGTGCAGCCGTCATTCGGCTATCTGCGGTCGGCAACTAGTTAAAGAAAACTGAGCTTTCTTTCAAGCTTACAGAGAAATTAAATATTTGTGATTGTAGTGTGCAACTCACTGAAAATTTATGACCTAATCCACCATTCTTGAAGGCAATTATGGACACTGGAAGTGCATTCAGGCCCTCCTCCTCCTCCCTGGCTGTATTTACAGGCATTTACCAGCTGTCAGTTTGACAGCTTATACCTGTTCAATTTACAGGAGAAGATCCTCCAGGTTCTGACGCCCAGAATAGTATCTGTAGTATCAAGAAGAGTCATAATGACGCAATGTTATTGCTTCATTGTTTTTTTTCTGGTTCAAACAAAGAATTTAACTTTGACCCGCAGTTGCTTTAGCGCAACTATAGTTACCTTGAATCCAGCAATGCGCTGTCACCACAACTCTGCGCCAACTGCAGACACCTTTGGCTGGCTAGCTTCCAGATCTCAAGTGGAGAGGATGTTACTCTTGCACATGCGCATGAGTTTCATCAAATTCGGCATTGTCCAATTTGTGCAGTGAGCTGCGCTTGTCTGACAATTTTCAATTTCGAGCCAAAAGTTGAACTTTAATGCAACTGTGTTAGTAAAAAACTGTGCTGTATTTCACCTCTTAATAACCCTCATTTAACCATAGTCAACTTCTTCCTCCCCCTTTTTCTCCTTCGCCTTTGCTGCTGATTTTAACCATTAACAGTTAACCTATTTCTTAGTTTCTATTTGCTTGTTCTTTAAATTTCCTTAGTGATATATACAGAAAATGCACAAAAAAAAAAAAGTAATAACTTTCATAAGTTTTAGTGTCAAACAAGTCAAATATCTAATTAAACATTTTTTTTCTGTTTTAAAAACAAAACTAGTCAAACTAGGTTTTCTTTTGTTTTCTTTTAATTTTTCTTATTTGCTACTTTCAATAGATTGTATAGGAAAACAAAATGGATTTACTTGTAAAATCCTTTTCTTGGATCACATTGCAGGACACGTGATCAGTTTTAGACAAAGGACTATCTATTAAAGTAGAACCTAAACACTAAAGGCTCTTTTATTTTCATTTTTTTTTAAAAACATGTCATACTTACCTGCTCTGTGTAATGGTTTTGCACAGAGCAGCCCCGATCCTTCTCTTCCCAGTTCTCCTGCCAGAGCTCCTGGCCTCTCCCCCTGCTGAGTGCCCCCAGAGCAAGCTGCTTGCTCTGGGGGGCACTAGTGCATACTTGCACCCAAGCCCTGCTCTGTGCGCCCAGGACACACAGACCGCAGCTCAGCCCCGCCCCCTCCTCACTGGCTGTGATTGACAGCAGGAGGTTGTTCCTGTGTGTGATACATATGTAACATGAGTGTACAGGATGTATGGATGAGAAGTGATTGACACTCAACTGTCATAATGCTAATGATTATAACCATTAGATGGTTAACTGGAGCTCAAAATAACAAGTTGGAAGTGTACATTAAACCAGTTTAAACCAGAGATTTGGCTGATTCACCAGCATTCCATCAAAATAGGTAAATATGCGTGATGGCACGAGCCGCTCACGCGTTGACATTCCAAATTATGTATATAAAAGACGGGGGATTCTAGGGGAATTTGGGACTCATTGAAGATACGGCAGACGTGCCTTGCGGTGATTTCCCAGATTCCCCCTTGCCGATTGTTTGAGTCCCCCAGTCGTTGGGCAACGGGTGATGCTACAATATCCAGTGATGTATTGAAGCTTTATTCTTGCAATAATATGATCTAAATATGATTTGCAATTCTGACAATTATATTATACTAATAGAACCTATTCAATAAATCACGTTTTGCTTTAATACTTAAGCCTAATCTGTGTATTAGTGAGCGTTTGTAGTAGTGTTAAAAACACTTTGTGTCTCACCCAATGAGGAGAGAGTGACCCGGGAGAGCCACTGCATAGCGCTGGATCGAGATGGGGCTCAGATAAGTATTGGGGGGGGGGGGGAATTGGTAGTGCTGTGGAGGGAGCAGAACACCGAAGGTTTTTACCTTCATGCATAGAACAACCTTCAGCCTTTACAACCACTTAAGGAATTTCTTTTCTTCATTTTGGATAAAGTAAAGGAGTGTTATAACCCCGTTAGTAATTTGGGGATCGACTGTCTGATGTTGAGATGGGAGAAAATTTAGGTTCTAGTGATCCCCATGTCTTTGGCTTGATATTAAAACAAAACTGAAAAATCATAAACACAAGTTTTAGATTTCAAAAGAACAAATTTTGCTGAAATGGGTACATGAATTGAAAGGTTGGAATAAAATGGCAGGAGTAAGTAATCAGTGGACACTGTTAAAATCTACTATCCTGAAGGCAACTAGGTTATATGTCAGGCAAATTAGTAAGAATATAACTGAGAAAAAAAACAATATGGTTCACTAAAGAGTTAAGGATAGTAAAAGAAAAAAAAATCAAATAGAAGATTCAAGGAAACACTAGGTATAAAGCTGACAGAGCAGAATATAAAAATAGACAAAAAAACGGAGGCCAAACACATTATCAGTGCTGCCAAAGCACAGAAAGAAGAGGAAATTGCTAAATCTATTAAGAAAGGAGATAAAACCTTTTTTAGGTACATTAGTGATGAAAAGAGAAAAATAGAAAGGAATCACAAAAATCAAAACTGGGCACACTTCTGTTGAAGTAGACCTGGATGTAGCAAACCATTTAAACAATTACTTCTGTTCAGTCTTCTTGAAAATACATTGTACTAGCATTCAACAAGAAAGGGAATCCTACTGATTCTAGTAATGACAATTTATTTTTAGCATTTCTGGAGACAGAGGTAGCAGAGGAACTGGCTTAGGTAAAACTTAATAAGGCAATGGTTCCTGATGGTATTCATCCAGGAGTTCTAAGAGAACTTAGAGGTATAGTCGCTAGACCATTAATGGATCTTTAATCAGTCTCTTCTATCAGAAGTTCTGTATGACTGGCGGACTACTAATATTGTACCTACCCACAGGAAGAGCAACAAGGTAGAAGCTGGCATTTATAGCCCAGAGAGTTTAACATCGGTTGTATTAAAGTTAAGGGAGTCACTCCTGAAAGGAGGATCGTTGATCACTTAAAAATACACAACTTGCTGGACCCAAAGCAGCATGGTTTTACTGAGGGCAGATCATGTTAACACTATTCTGATTTAATTTTTTGACCATATTACCAACATTTTGGACCAAGATGGTGCTGTGGACATATCTTGATTTCAGCAAGGCATTTGATACAGTTCCACATAATGAACTAATACAAAAGTTGTAGAAGCTAGGACCTAACCCTTGGGTGGTTCAGTGGATATGCAGTTGGCTAAATGATAGATACCAGAGTGGTTGTAAATTGAGTTCACTCGAAACACACCAGTCAAAAGTGGTGTATCACAAGGCTCTGTACTAGGTCCTGTTCTATTTAATCTATATGTACAGTCAGGTCCATAAATATTGGGACATCGACACAATTCTAAAATTTTTGGCTCTATACACCAGCACAATGGATTTGAAATGAAAAGAACAAGATGTGATTTAACTGCAGACTGTCAGCTTTAATTTGAGGGTATTTACATCCAAATGAGGTGAACGGCGTAGGAATTACAACATTTTGTATATGTGCCTCCCACTTGTTAAGGGACCAAAAGTAATGGGACAATTGGCTTCTCAGCTGTCCCATGGCCAGGTGTGTGTTATTCCCTCATTATCCCAATTACAATGAGCAGATAAAAGGTCCAGAGTTCATTTCAAGTGTGCTATTTGCATTTGGAATCTGTTGCTGTTAACTCTCAAGATGAGATCCAAAGAGCTGTCAATATCAGTAAAGCAAGCCATCATTAGGCTGAAAAAACAAAACAAACCCATCAGAGAGATAGCAAAAACATTAGGCGTGGCCAAAACAACTGTTTGGTACATTCTTAAAAAGAAGGAACGCACCAGTGAGCTCAGCAACACCAAAAGACCCAGAAGACCACGGAAAACAACTGTGGTGAATGACTGAAGAATTCTTTCCCTGGTGAAGAAAACACCCTTCACAACAGTTGGCCAGATCAAGAATACTCTCCAGGAGGTAGGTGTATGTGTGTCAAAGTCAACAATCAAGAGAAGACTTCACCAGAGTGAATACAGAGTGTTCACCACAAGATGTAAACCATTGGTGAGCCACAAAAACAGGAAGGCCAGATTAGAGTTTGCCCAACGACATCTAAAAAACCCTTCACAGTTCTGGAACAACATCCTATGGACAGATGAGACCAAGATCAACTTGCACCAGAGTGATGGAAAGAGAGTATGGAGAAGGAAAGGAACTGCTCATGATCCTAAGCATACCACCTCATCAGTGAAGCATTGTGGTGGTAGTGTCATGGCGTGGCCACGTATGGCTGCCAATGGAACTGGTTCTCTTGTATTTATTGATGATGTGACTGCTGACAAAAGCAGCAGGATGAATTCTGAAGTGTTTCGGGAAATATCTGCTCATATTCAGCCAAATGCTTCAGAACTCATTGGACGCCGCTTCACAGTGCAGATGGACAATGACCCAAAGCATACTGCAAAAGCAACCAAAGAGTTTAAGGGAAAGAAGTGGAATGTTATGCAATGGCCAAGTCAATCACCTGACCTGAATCCGACTGAGCATGCATTTCACTTGTTGAAGACAAAACTGAAGGGAAAATGCCCCAAGAACAAGCAGGAACTGAAGACAGTTGCAGTAGAGGCCTGGCAGAGCATCACCAGGGATGAAACCCAGCGTCTGGTGATGTCTATGCGTTCCAGACTTCAGGCTGTAATTGGTTGCAAATCCTTTGCAGTCAAGTATTAAAAAGTGAAAGTTTGATTTATGATTAATATTCTGTCCCATTACTTTTGGTCCCTTAACAAGTGGGAGGCACATATGCAAACTGTTGTAATTCCTACACCGTTCACCTGATTTGGATGTAAATACCTCAAATTAAAGCTGACAGTCTGCAGTTAAATTACATCTTGTTAGTTTCATTTCAAATCCATTGTGCTGGTGTATAGAGCCAAAAATGTTAGAATACAGCAAGCTCCCTGGCGTCCATGCAACTACTGGTTCCATCAGGTTATGACTGTGACCAGCACGCCCTCCCGTGCTTCAATATATCACTGTGACCGGGCTATGGGGACAACACAGCAATGTCATGCCCCATGCTAAATATCCCAGTATTAATGTCTGCCCTTCATCATATCCTGGAACGGAGTAACATACAGGTCCAGTAACCACAGGGCATATGCAAATAGGCATTCTTGATGTCCACAGAGACCAGAATGTCTGCTGGCTGAAAGGAAGTAATGAATGACCTGGCACAGTGTCATAACTATAAAGGGTCGCAGGAGTCGCATTCGGGACCTGGCCCCATGCTGCAGGGGCCCATGAGGCTCCTCTATCACACTTTTCTACATCTGGATATGAGGGGCAGCAGGATGGCATATAGAAGAAGCAATCCCTTCCGTTTTCCTTTTGGCTCCTGCAGCCGCTGAAAGTGCAGGAGAAAAAAAAAAAAAAAAAATGGAGAAAAATCGGTTCTTCTATACGCCACCCCACTGCTCCTCTTATCTAGCCTGGTGCTCGCGGTTTCTGACAGCCATGAGCCAAGATGCGATGCTGACAACAGACAAGCAGTCAGCTCGGACTGCGAGCTCTGCCCTCCCTGACTCCAGCTCCTGCTTCTTGCCTCCAAGATGCTCCTGCTGTTGGGTAAGGTAGGAGAAATGCTCCCTGCCCCCAGGCCACTGTCATTGTATAATGTGTCCAGGTGGCCTACTTTTATGCTGCCCCCCTCATATTGCCCTCCCCCCCCCCCCCCCGTCACACTGCTCCCACTCATATTTCCCCCCTCATGTCACACTGTCCCCCCTCCCCCTTTATTCCACCCCCCCTCCTGCCACATCCCCCCCCCCCTTCCTGTCACAGTGCCCCCTCTGTCACACCACCATTGTCATACTGCCCCCCTATGTCACACTGCCCCCCTCCTGTCAAAATGTCCCCCTCTTCTGTCACAATGCCCCTCTGTTATACTCTCCAGTCACATTTACACTACGTCACAGTACCCCCCTTCCAGACACAGTGCCCCCCTCTGTCACACCCCCCCCCCCCCATCCCCATGAAAAGGATCCTCTGCGGGAATGTAATAAAGGGCCCCGCAACAGCAATAAAAGGTTCCTGGGATCAGTGGTAAGAGTTCCAGGCTCGAAGGGAAGGGCCCAGGCCGGAGGTTGTTGGGGCCCTACAGGGTTTTTTGCACCAGGACCCTGAAGTTTATAGTTATGCCTCTGACCTGGCAGATTCCATATGTAATTTTTGAACTTGAAGGATCCTGTTTAGAATCTTTAGATCTAGAATGCAATGTCTCCTTTTGGTTTGCAGGCAGTGAACATATTTGTGTAGAAACCCTGAAACCTCTCCTGGGACAGGGACAATAACCTCCTGAGAGAGAAGCTGCTGGAAAGCAGCATAGAGAGTTGCCAACTTTAATTGAGATGGCAAATTTGAGAGCATGCAGCAGGGTGGAGGCATACATCGCAATGTGTCTTATTGTAAACGCTTGCAATCAATTCGATTGTGTATGAGAGGCATTGACTGACCTTGCAGATTCCATATGGAACTTTAGAACTGGAAGGTACTTTAGGTTCAGGATAAGACAACTACCCCAATGGGTTTTGGTACAGTGAGAAGGTTTAAATGGAAATCTTCAAATCTATCCTCCAGAGGTACTGGAACAACTACTCCCGGGGAAAAGAGATGGTTTAAGGCATTTTGCAAATTTGACTGTTCATTTTATTTGGAACAAAGCAGTGATGGTGTAGATATTGAAACTTTTTTTGCACCCTTTGAAACCACTGATTAAACCCACAGGCCAGGGAAGTCTGTCACCCAGAGAGAGAATAGCAAACTGTAACATACGCCCCCCCCCCCACTCTTTGGAGTGGAGACGCCCCTAAATCACGTGATGCGAATTTCCACGCAACAATCACAGGAAAACTGCACCATGTTTTAGGCACCAATGAAAATAATGGCACCTGAACTTGCATTTTGTGATCACAAGGATTCTGCTGCGATCCCAAAATGCCCAGGTGTGAATGGAACCGCCCTGGTTCACACACATGCGATTCTGGAATAGTTTTGAAACTCACAGATTAGCATTACAGGCTAGATATTGTGTTCCTATTGAGGTGGTTCACACAGATGCGATACACACGCATTGTGTTTTGCATGCAATTATGAAAAAAGATCTGTGTGAGTTTGTAGCAGTGCGTTCAATAATCGCAAGTGATAGAGTAGAGTGGCATCCGGAGATAAGTGTTCATATAGGATTGCTATCGACAGACGTTTCCCCATTGAAGTCTATGGGAGGCGTTTCCCCATTGAAGCCAATGGCATGCAGTGTGTGAACCCAGGTGCCAGAACAATTTCTAGTTACCTTGGTGACCTGGGATTTGTCAATCCCTGCACTAAAGAGATGTCCTCCTTTAAAGGGTATACGTGCAAGGCATCGATTACGGACAGTTTTAGCAGACCAGGCTAATTGTGCATGTGAAGAGAAATCAGACCCATTTTGGAGATGTGTTATGACTTGTTCTAGGGAATTAACACAAAAGAGCAGATCAGAAGGTAACTGCTGTAATTTCTCAAAAATACAGAATCATGTTGGTTGCTCATCGCCCTTGTTCATACTCACTGAGGTTTGACAAATAGAAATTACAGCAACATCTGGTTGCATAGCTGGTGCTGCGAGCGCTTTTAAGAGTGTCTCAAACCTGTCAGCAAAATCTTTGAATGAAGGAACATCTTCTATAGGTACAGTAAGACCGCACTGTCTACTCCTGAACAGTCCACTTTTTTTGGAGACTTTCCATTGGACAGAATTTAGCAATGATTCTGGACTGACCCGATAGATTGCCCATCAAATCAGAATCAAATGCTCCAATGCTGATACTTTTGTGCACAGCAGAAGTGAGCATATAAATTGACAAGCATATTGCATGAAGCCGTAACAGTTGGTGTAAAGGAGCCAGGGGATGAGAAATCTTCCATAGCGACCTCCAACACCGTCTCTGGGTCCTTTTCATTCTCTTCTATGTCTGCGTCTTCTAGAGCAGGCATACAATAGGATCTGACTCTGCAAGAGAAAGCAGAGTCAGAAAAGGAGCCTTGTTCTTTTGAGCTCTGGACAGTGATGGGTGTATTAAGGCTGTTAGTTGTCTGAGAAATTGTGATATAGTTGAAGAAAGTCTGTCTTAGCCACATGTTGCTTGCCTGAGATAGAGCTAGAAGCAGATGCAAAGACTGATGCATCGTCACTCAAAGAATTTTGAGTGCGATTTGCAGGCTTTCATCTGAGTGAATGTTTGCCTGAGATTTTGCCACGGTTCTCTTTCGCATGGTTTTTGCCTCTGCCATCAGTAAGGGTACTACCCTGTGAGGTACTCCTGGAGTAAGGTGCAAAAATATGGTAAGCATGTCCGTGATAAAGTACAAAGCAACCTAATGGTGACTGTCCTGTAGCAAAGTCCTCATCTCAAAAGGACGATGAAGGTGCTTGAGTACTTTATAAAGAGATCTAAGCTGAAGTGGCAGCAAGGTGCGACCTATGGCGTTATGTGACACTTGGTCATCCACCTGAGACTAAGGTCTGAGTAGTCAAATTTTAGCACCAAGTTTGAAAATGATTTACTTATTGTTTTCAAACACATTCCTGGATTCTTGACAGTTTTAGAGTATAAAACGCACACTATTCAGGATACACCAGAAAGTAATGCGGACAGTATATCTCATACTTGTTATATGCCTAAAGCAATGGTCAAGGAAACTGTTACCTGTCCAAATCACTAGTCCTTATATGAGGACTCCTTTTATCTAAGTGGTGTTCAGAGTCTGGGCACCATAGAAGGATCACAGTCCTGGAAATGTATAGCATCCTGTGGCTAATTACACTACAAGCGTTGCACTAAATGCTAAGGTAAGCATCAATGCAGGATCCAGTTTCCAACGCTCCCAAGCTTTTCTGAGGTAATTGTTATATTAGAAGACAATGAAGACTTGACTGAAGAATCCAAAGAAAAATAATAAACTAAACTAGTTAGGCTAATAGTGATTTGTCTGTAATAAAAAAAAAAAAAAAAAAGGCACTTACTTGGCTTTCCTATCTTCGTGTGCATCTTTCAGATTTCTTTCTTCCCGTACATCATCCCTTTTCTCTCTGCGATCTTCTCTTCCTTTGTCTTTTTCATCCCAGTCTCTTGGACGTTCTCTCTCTCTGCCTCTCTCTCGCTCTCTTTCACGCTCTCTCTCTCGTTCACGCTCTCTCTCCCGTTCTCGCTCACGCTCCCTTTCACGCTCTCGATCTCTCTCACGCTCTTCTCGTTCTCTTTCCCGTTCTCTTTCTTTCTCTCTCTCACGCTCACGAGCTCTCTCACGTTCAGACTCCCGCTCTTTTTCTCTATCCCTTTCTCTCTGTTCTCTCTCACGCTCCCTCTCCCTTTCTCGTTCACGCTCTCTAGTTCGATCATCCCTCCTATCATCTGTTCGGTCAACTCTGCGCTCATCTCTTCTTTCCTCACGCTCATCCTCATTCCTTCCTCTGTGAGGTGCTGGAGATGTTGGTCTTTGCTCTGTCAATGAGAAGACAATTGAAATAGTACTTTGATGGCTGCCTGTAGCAATTTCCTTGACTAAATACTGACAGCTCAAATTAAAAGCAGCCAGTCAAGTAGATTATGTATGCTATTTTCCTGTCAGTGGCCAGAACACAAGAAATCTTCCCCCAACTCCACCCATAATCATAGGTAGTTAAATACTGGGTCAGCATTGAAATCTCAATTAACCAGCATTTTTAGAAGAGTTAAACAAAACCAGCACCAGAACTGGTTTCTTTTAGATTATTCTAATAGACTAACTCCTAATCCATTTTACCTCTATTAAGAATATTTTTTTTTAAATATATACAGACATTAGGGACTAGATGTGGGGGGGGAAGGGGGCGGCAATCTAGTAATACAAGGAGGAAACAAATGGAAGGACGCACATACTGATGGAAAACATGTTATTTATGTTATGTTTAATAAATATGTAGGGAGCAATACAGTCAAACTGTATTCACTATGTACTGAATATTTAAAACGAATGACCTTACCTCTCTCTCTGTCTCGACGATCTCGATCCCCATGTCTACGATCAAATGAAGAATCTCTTCCCTGCTCCCGACTGTCATATCGTTCTCTATCAGCATAACTACTCCTGGATTCCCAGTTGTCATGGTAACTGCTGCTGCTGTGGTTATCAACCTGGGAGGCTCTTGTTCCACGACCAGCCACTAAAAAAACAAACAAAAAAAAACAAAGATCAGCTGTGATATGTCGTCATCATGCTCATGTGCAAATGCAAAAGCTTACATCAATTCCATATGCTTTTGTAAACTGCAACCACAGCATATATGAAGTAACGCCGTGACGTCAGATTGAGCACAATAATTCTAGCACCAGACCACCTGTGTAACTCTAAACTGGTAACCTGTAAAAGGCTTTTAAAGATTAGTCTATGGTGATTTCAAAGTACCATAGTTGGTTTCCATTACACGGACGTGAACAATTTTCAAGCGTGACATGTTAGGTATCTATTTACTCGGCATATAATCCTCTTTTATATTTTACCAAACCATGGGGTATATATCCAGTTTACGTGCACTAAAGTTCATTAGAAATTGTATTTTCCCCCAAAATTCACAGTTGAAATTGCAAATATCGTATGACAGAAAAAATTGCAACAATCAACTTTTTTTTTTTTTTCTCTAGGGCCTTTGCTTTTAGAAAATATATGTTTGGGGGCTGTGAGTAATTATCTAGTTAAATAAATAAAAACGCAGTTATTTACCTGTTAACTGTATTTCCAGGAATCTTCTAGGACAGCTCACTTGAGAGATAGGCTCCTCCCAGGAAACACCCGCTCCACCTTTTTCCTCTATAAGTAGCCTCTCTCCCAGGGGACCCTCAGTATAAGAATATGACCGAAGGCCTAGGAGAAAGCATAAAAATGGTAGTAGAGACACAATGACGATTTCAAGCATGACGAAACCCTAGTACATAATCACACAGCAATCGGGAGGGAGTTACGCTGTCCTAGAAGATTCCTGGAAATACAGTTAACAGGTAAATAACTGCGTTTTCCCGAGTCATCTTCTAGGACAGCTCACTTGAGAGGAGTAGAATAGAAATACATGCTCTAGGGTGGGCCCTTTGTTCGTAGGACCTTCCTGCCGAACACCTGGTCCTTGCTGCCGATTAGGTCAAATCTGGAGTGTCTAGCGAAGGTGGCGAAACTGGACCATGTTGCGGCATTGCAGATCTGTCCAGGGGAGGCCCCCGCCTTTTCCGCCCAGGTGGCTGCGGTGGCCCTGGTCGAATGCGCCTTTAGGCTGGCCGGTGGTGACAGACGCAGCTCTATAACCTTCAGAAATGGCCTCTCCTACCCATCTTGTGATGGTGCCTTTGGAGGCACTGTCCCCCTTCCTTGGATCATCAATTCTGCTGTAGTCTCCCTCCAGGGATGGTATTATTTCTTCCTGCGACTTATGAGAATGTGACGCAACCGTAGGTAGAAACGCCGGATCCGTGCGGAGGATGGTTCTGTCCCGCAGGCTAGTGCAGTATGGTTCTATTACCAACAGATCTTGCAGTTCGCTGACTCTGCGGGCAGACGTAATTGCTACAAGCAGGATGGTTTTAGGAGTCAAAAAGTCTAAAGGAGCACACCTCCAAAGGCTCAAAAAGGTTCTTGCTGAAAAAACTCGTCAGAACTGTGCCCAGGTCCCATGTAGGGTGCTTCGGCGTGGGCAGGACTCGGCGCCTAGAGATAGCTCTCAGGGACCTGATTACTAATGGGTCTGCCGCCAATCCTAATTCCAGAAAGTTTGATAGTGCTGCTACCTGCACCTTAAGGGAATTTGCAGCCAGGTTCTTATCTACCCCGGCTTGGAGAAATTCCCATGCTGTATGTAAGATGGGAGCCCCCGGCGACCCATTCCTATCTTTCCAGGCGGAGAACTTCTTCCAAGTTAATCATATACGGTGTTTGTCGATTTCTTCCTTCTGTCTAAGATGGTGGCGACCACTTTCTCTGACAGGCCTTTCCTGGCT
Organism: Staurois parvus; assembly: GCF_062004578.1. Taxonomy (NCBI): domain Eukaryota; kingdom Metazoa; phylum Chordata; class Amphibia; order Anura; family Ranidae; genus Staurois; species Staurois parvus. Next base: position 2,534,988 of record NW_028317813.1, read on the forward strand.
AGCCTGTCCCACTCAGAAGCCACGCTGCTAGGGAGAGTTCTCCTGGGCGAGGGTGTAGCACCTCCCCTTGCCCCCCGTAAATCGTGTGAGGGCGGTATCATCCATGGGTCCGTTGAGCTTACTTCCTTCAGCTGGGCAAACCATGGCCCTTTGGGCCAAAACGGTACAATCAGGATGACTTTGGCTTGGGATGATTGAATCTTCTGCATCACTTCCGGCAACAGTCTGAACGGAGGAAACCCATAGAGAAGGTCTCCCTCCCAATGCGGGGCTAATGCATCTCTCCCTGCACTCCTGGGGTCCTTCTGCAGGCTGCAGTACCTCCCCAGTTTTGTATTTTGGCTGTTGGTGAAGAGATCCGCGGAGGGAGTGCCCCATCTGGCGCAGGTTTGATTGAATGCTGTACGGCTGAGGCACCACTCTGTCTGAGTGACCTCTCTCCGGCTCATTTGGTCCGCCAACTGTTTGAGATATCCTTTCAGATGCGCTGCTATGATGGACTCTAGGTTTGTCTCTGCCCAGCTCAGGAGGGTTTCTGCCAGATCCATCAGTCTCGGGGCTCTCGTGCCCCCCCTATCTGTTTAAGTACGTGACAACCGTTGCGTTGTCGGATAAGATCTGAACTTCCTTCCCCTCTCGTACCCTGGAAAGCCAACAATTCCTTGTAGTTTGATGATCTGTCCGAGATTTCCGCGTCCCACCTGCCCTGGGCCAGGCGGTCTTCCATGTGAGCACCCCACTCAGACATACTCACATCTGTGGTGATTCTTTCCAGGCTGACCTGCAGCCATTTTCTCCCAGCCTCTAAGGTGTGGATGTTCTCCCCCCCCCCCCCCCCTTAGCGAATTCCTCATGCGTGTGAGGCGGATCCTGGAATCTAAGGCTGCTTGGCTGCCATCCCAGTGGGAGAGGACATGGTCCTGCAGTATTCTGGAGTGAAACTGTGCCCATTGCACTCCGGGTATGGCAGCTGTCATGCGCCCCACTAACCTCATTGCAGCACTGGCATACTAGGGCCAATTAACCTACCAGCATGTCTTCGGAGTGTGGGAGGAAACTCACGCAGTCACAGGGAGAACATGCAAACTCCAGGCAGGTGGTGCTGTGGCTGGGATTTGAACCAACGACCCGAGTACTGTCAGGCGGAAGTGCTAACCATTTAGCCACTGTGCTGCCCATCCGTGCAGGTCGCCATCCCCCGTTAGGTATAAGCAGGTATTCTTGGAATCCAGGGCATACCTCAGATATGTGATCCTTCTGGGAGGTATTAGCTGGGATATTCCCCCCCCTATTGATTAGCCATCCCAAGTACTCTGGGAAGGAATTTGTGCACCGTACGTGGGATTCCACACCCCTCTCTGTATTTGCAAATAAAAGTAGCGGTTCTGCTCGGACATTGGTGAATATCCTTGGAGCCGATGACAGACCGGAGGGGAGTGCATGAAAATGGGAGTACCCAGAGGAAACCCCTGCAAGCGCGGGCGAACACTCAAACTCCATGCAGGGGGCGCCACGGTCGGGGACCGAACCCACAACCCATACACCGCAAGGCAGACGCGCCAACCACTATGGCTCAGGAGAGACCAGAACTCCTGGACTCAAACAGTCTGAGAGTCTCTGCCACCAAAGGAGCTGGGATTACAGATGCACGCCCCTGCATGCTGCCTCCGTTGAACTGAAATAGAATTGTTGCCCCTGCGCCTTCCAGCGCAACCCTGAGAAACTTCTCTGATTCCTCCCTTATCGGGACCTGCAGATATGTGTCCTTCAAATCCATCTAAGCCATCAATACGCCCTGGTGGCAGTAGTTCTGTTCACTGTGTGTATGGTCTCCTTGCAAAACTTTTTTTTTTTTGTTTTTTTTTGTTTTTTTTTGTTTTTGGTCCCACGAACTCGTTCCCCTTTTTCAGGTTGAGTATCATTCCGCAGGTTCCCAACGCCTTCCTTCTAAGGAAGAAATGGGAGTAGAAAACCACTCCCCCTCTCTTCCTCCTCCAGCTGGCAAATTACATTCTGCCCGAGCATCCCATCCAGGAGGTCTACTAACATGTCCGCTTTTCCCCTGTCCCTTGGCAGGGGTGTTGCGAAGAACCTTTGAGGGGGGGGGGTCTTGAGAACTCTATTCTGTAGCCATTCGGAATGCATCTAAGATAAAGTGTTCCGAGTGATTTTTAGCCACTATGTGGAAGTGTCCCAGCCTTCCTCCCACTTGGCTCCTCCGGTCACTTGGACCGGTTCCTGGATCTATCCTGGTTGGGGTTGAAGAGGAAGTCTTCCATTCCCCTTGACTAATCCTTGATCCCCAGCCTGTGCCTAGTCTCCTTTTGTCGTATTTAGAGGCAAGATCCCCCTGCCAAGATTCTAACCAGATAGCTCTTCTGGCGGAATTTACAAGCGCAGTAGACTTTTGCTTGTAAATCAAATGGCTTCCATCGATGCGTCTGCAGCGAAAGCCACAGTTTCCCCTAAGACCGGCAGCGACTCCTGGATCTCTCCCGCCAAGGCGCCTTGTTCTAGAAAGAGGAGCATCTGGCCTTGGGCAAGTTAAGAGTAGATTTTGTGCCTGAGCCTGGGTTTGAACCTGGGCCTTTTTGCAGTGATAGACTAAGTTGCTTCTCTCTGAGCCACACGGAACGCTGTCCCCACGGTGCAGCATCTTCTTCCTTGAATGGGAATCTCCACTTGAGGTATTTGGGAAAGAGCCTCCTTTTCCGGCTCTTCCCATTCCCTTCTGATGGAGGACCATAAAGTAGAATACGCATGGACTGCGTGGCCGCTCTTCCCTTTTTTTTTTTTTTTTTTCTTTTTTTTTCTTTTTTTTCAGACCTGCATACAGCTGGTCATGGAGGGAGAGATCCGGTTGTTCCTCCTCCAGGTCATCTCCCTGAGGTGCCTGGTTGGGGCTTTGTCCTGGGCGGGACCCGGACTCTTAGAAATCAATGCATGTACAGGGAGAGCATGCAAACCATGCAAAGCATGCAGGAGGTGTCATAGTCGGGAATCAAACCCACAACCCATTCACTGCAAGGCAGACATGCTAACCACCAAGCCTCTGTGCCACCCCCCTGTGGGCCCACCTGGGGATGAGGAACATAGGGCGCCCATCCGCCGTGCAGCCCCCTTGGGGCCCCTACGTGGCCCCCCAGCACCCAGAAAGCCCCTAGGTAGTGTAGGGAAGAAGGGCAGGGGGGAATGAGAGGGCGGGCGGGGTGGTTGTGGCAGCCAAAAAGGCCCTTACCTGCTGCCGGCCTCCCCCAGCCTTGACGGATCTGCCTCCATCCTTGCCGTGAACTCCCCCTTGGTGCGGCTGTTTTGCAGGGATTAGCGGGCTCCGCCCTCTCCCTGGGGTCCTCATGCGCCGGCCTCCCTCTCACGGCCGCCGGTGGAAGAAGCGGCCGTGGTGTGGGCGAGTTCTACGGCCCGCCGCCCATAGCCCACATGGCGGCAGCGCCGCTTCCTGTTCCTGCGCCGGAAGTGACGTCACTTCCCGGCGCCCGGAAATGACGCGATTCCGGCGTCCTCCCGACCACCGTCCATGCTGCAGAGATCCCGGAAAAGGTAAGCTCACCTCAGCCCAAGGGAAAGGCAATCCTGCCCAGGTCGGCGTAGCGGGCTCTGCCCCCCTGGAGAGCCCCGCTAGGACCATTTGGGGTCTGTCACCCCCACCCCAGAGGGGTTTACACGAAGGGGACCTGACTGAAGCCCCCTCACAAGGCCCCTGCCTTGCTTAGAAAAGGAGGAAAGGGGGGCCTCAGCCAGGGGGCCTCTGTACCTCGCCAGGTGGCCCTAGAAAAATAACAAAACGGGCGTAGCTCACTCCTGGCCTGAGGAAACACTAATACTGAGGGTCCCCTGGGAGAGAGGCTACTTATAGAGGAAAAAGGTGGAGCGGGTGTTTCCTGGGAGGAGCCTATCTCTCAAGTGAGCTGTCCTAGAAGATGACTCGGGAAAAAGCCAATTTTTACATGTCTGTGAGAAGTGTCAGAATTGGCCTGGGAGTCAAGTGGCTAAAACAAATGTCACTCCCATTAAGAATTGGTGTCCAAAGACACAAAGTGGAAGAAACCACTTTAAGAACAGAAGCGGGTGGGAATCCGCATCATAATTTTTTTAAATCCTTGCAATGTACATTGACAACCCAGAAGGGATTGCTTTTTCTTCACAAAAGTGAAGTTACTCCTTACCGCTTCCCACTCAGCGAATAATAGGAGCATGGTCATCCTAGGTGGACGTCATATGGCATCTTCCCAGTATCGGGCCACTTTGCAGCACAATCTGTCACCCACTGTGTCCACCAGACATGGCGGATGACAAAATTAGTGTACCAGGCCGCTGCAGTTACTATGTGATTGCTGTGACAAATCACAGCAGATCACATGGCAATTGTACACAATTGGTCACAGTGATCACATCGCACAAAGCCAATCACAGTGCATCTGTACCATGTGATAGCTGTGATCAATCACAGTACATACTCAATGGATGCCATTCTTAAAAAAATGGTTGCTTATAACAGTGATTATCAATGTTATAATTAAACCTTGTGTGTAAATAAAAAAAAAAAAAATCCTGATCATTGCTCCAGAGTAGTAGTGTGTCACTATGGTAATACGGTACTGCTCTGGTTACAGCATGTAAAAACAAAATCGTAAAAAAAAAAAAAAATTTTTTCTTTCTATACACATACTGTCACTTCTGATCATCACACCAGTTATATGATGCTGTACTGCAGTGGTGATAGAATGTTTTAAAAACTCTCCATTTTCCATAAAGTTGTGACAAAAAAATTACAACTTCACTAACTCACCATGCCTCTTACTAAATACCTTGGGACTGTCTACTTTTCAAAAAGAGGTCGTTTGAGGGGGTATTTGTACTGTCCTGCATTTTCAGGCCTCGAGAAATTAAAAATCGGTACATCAGGACTGATCGACTCATTACACACACAGAAATAGTTGAAAAAAACTACTTGTCCAGGGACGAAATCGGTGCCCCAATCTATTTGTCCCTCATGACAATCTACTTGTCCTGATAAAAAAAAGAATTTAACCAAAACCATATTCAAATCTAAGGTGATTTTAGGAAGGCCTTAAAGCTTTATGGTGATTTAAACGTGTAATAATTTTAACATTGCGCTGTTTATCTCCTCCTCACCTCCCTGCCTGTCTTCAGCACCGCACCTGGGGGACTAGCAGGGAGAGACCTTGCTCTGTAATGAGCACTGATTGAGTGCTCGTCAGGAAAGGGGAGTATGAGTATGTATCCCTTTCGCTGCCAGAGCTGTTTGAGTTTTTTGCACAAGTTTAAAAAATAATTTTAGTCCTGTAGATTACATAAAATCCCCAAGCATGATATATTTTCTGAAAGCAGACTCCCTAGAGAATTATATAGTGGTAAATTCCAATTTTTTATGCTGCATGATGTGACCGCAATATTTCAGAAAAAATACAAGTTAATTTTAGGGCACCAAAAAAAACAAAAAAAAAAACAAAAAGGCAATAAATTACCTTAATTTTTTGTAAAATATAAAAGATGAGGTTGCATCGAGTAAACAGATATACAACATGTCAAACCTTAAATTTGCATGCGCTCGTGAAATGGCGACAAACTTCAGTACCCTATATTTTCTATAGGCAACACTTTTAAAGCACCTTATAGGTCATCAGTATAATGTTATGGAGGAAGTCTCATGCTAGAATTATTTCTCTTATCCTAGTGTGTGCGGTGATATGTAATGTGTATCACAATCAACGTTTTCTTGCATAGGCGCCCCAGCGTGTGCTTTTACGTTTGCACGTATAAGTGGGGGCTAAAGGTGGTTGGTGAAAAAAACTACCTGACCGGCGCCTGGAGCTACATGTCCCAGGCGTCAAGCGATATAAATTCAACATCCATGTGCCTTCATGATGGACTCCTTCTATAAATTGTTAATGAAAGTGAATTCCAAGTTTCTCACTGATGCTACCTTTAGGTGAAAAATGTGAAACAAATGCCGCTGTAAAAATAAAGTTTTACACATGCTATCTTTACTTTATTGGAGCTTGTCTGTCCCGCGTTGTCGACGTCTAATATTGGGAGGTGCACCACACAGCCCCAACCCTGGGAGCCGCGCCACACAGCCCCACCCCCGGGAGCCGAACCACACAGCCCCACACGCACTGTGTCTTGAGTGCCATTATGAAAAGAGTTCTGTGCAAGTTTGTTGTAGTGCGTTCCAGACTCGCAAGTGATAGAGCAGAGCCGCATGTGAAGTGTTTACATAGGATTTCTACTGACAGGAGTTTTCGCCGCGACGTCTACGGGAGGCGCTTTCGCGTCGAAAAAAAAAACCAAAACATTATTTTGGGTAAGAACAATAAAAGACGATAAAAAAAATAAAAGCAAGACAGAAATGAAAATATTTGTTCCGCAGGAAAGCTTTATATTAAGCAGTAAGGCTCAAATCACAGTGTTATCATAGGAATAAAGACCTTTATTTTAAGCCATGGGACTGTAAGGTTGAAATATCAATCAAAATAACTCACTTAAAAAAAAAAAAAAAAAAAAAAATTCAATCATAAATTTAGTCCAAAATGTATTCTGCTACATGACTTTGCTAAGAAACAAATCCCAATACGTCCTGTAAATGAATTGGTTTACGTGAAAGTTATAGTTTTTTACTTATGGCAGTATATATATATACTGGAATTTTTTTTTTTTTTTGCTAGTAATGGCGGCGATCAGCAACTTATAGCAGGACTGCAGCGGGCATTGACACTGGGTGGGAACTGATTTCTCCAGTGCTAATAAAAAGCACTGACACCTATTAATGGCACTGAGCAGGAAGGGATTAACATGTAGGGGCATTCAAAGGGTTAACCATGTGCTGTTTTACTATGTGCGCTGTGTGTGCGTTTCACTGTAAGCACACTGCTTTGTACGGCTCTGCTATGCAGAGACCACCGGGACCCGGTGATTGACAGCAGAGGCCGCGTGTGCACTCCCTACCTGGAACTGCAAAATCAAATATATATACACACACACGTGATTTTAAGCACCCTGCTATAGGGTGGCGAGGAAGCGGTTAAAGACTTATATTTGTTTTTCTCTAAAAAATTTTAACCGCTTTAGCACCACCCCATAGCAGATATACTGCTACAGGGCAGCAGCTGTGTGCAAAATCACATATACAGGTGAAACTCAAAAAATTATAATATCATGCAAAAGTTCATTTATTTCAGTAATGCAACTTAAAAGGTGAAAATATATGAGATAGACTCATTACATGCAAAGCAAGATAGTTCAAGCCGTGATTTGTCATCATTGTGATGATTATGGCTTACAGCTCATGAAAACCCCAAATCCACAATCTCAGAAAATTAGAATATAACATGCAATCAATAAAACAAGGATTGTACATAGAACAATATCGGACCTCTGAAAAGTATAAGCATGCATATGTACTCAGTACTTGGTTTGGGCCCCTTTTGTAGCAATTACTGCCTCTATGCGGTGTGGCATGGAAGCTATCAGCCTGTGGCACTGCTGAAGTGTTATGGGAGACCAGGATGCTTCAATAGCGGCCTTCAGCTCTTCTGCATTGTTCGGTCTCATGTCTCATCTTTCTCTTGGCAATGCCCCATAGATTCTCTATGGGGTTCAGGTCAGGCGAGTTTGCTGGCCAATCAAGCACAGGAATCCCATGGTCAGTGAACCAGGTTTTGGTGCTTTTGGCAGTGTGGGCAGGTGCCAAGTCCTGCTGGAAAATGAAGTCAGCATCCCCATAAAGCTCGTCTGCGGAAGGAAGCATGAAGTGCTCCAAAATCTCCTGATAGAAGGCTGCGTTGACCCTGGACTTAATGAAGCACAGTGGACCAACACCAGCAGATGACAAAGAAGTGGAATATTCTGCAATGGCCGAGCCAATCCCCTGATCTCAACCCAATTGATCATGCATTTCACTTGCTGAAGGCAAAACTAAAGACCCACAAAGAACTGAAGACAGCTGCAGTTACAGTCTGGCAAAGCATCAGAAAGGAGGAAACCCAGTCTTTAGTAATGTCCATGGGTTCCAGACATCAGGCAGTCATTGCCAGTAAAGGATTCTCAAAAAATATTAAAAATGAACATTTTATTTATGATTATATTCAATTGTCCAATTACTTTTGGTCCCTTGAAAAAGGGGGGATGGCTAATCTTAAGAGCTGTAATTCCTAAACCCTTCAATTTGGATGTACATACCCTAAAATAAACCTGAGAGTGTGCACTTTCAGCCCATATCCATTATATAACTGTAGCTTGAATATGTACCTGAAAAAACTAAAATTGTGCCTAAATATATATGGACCTAAAACAAACACACACACACAGGCCTAAACTTATGAAGAAAGATTAAAGTGATAACACTGTTTTCAAAGTGACAGGTGTAATGAAATATATGAAAAGCCACGTGACCGTTGTGTAACGAGTAGACGCACTTCCGGTTTCGAGTGGTGACGCACTTCCGGTTTCGGACGCCATCTTGGTACACCTTATCCCTTAGTACACCCATATCACATGGGAAACCGTGCCTGTGTACTTGATAACATGTGAGTGTCCATTTCTTGGCGTTTTTAAAGTGAATTAAAACGGTGTTGCACTATGGAGGTTTGTTTTTTGTTTTAATACACATGCCCTGTATGTCTGAGTCCATAGTGCGAGGAGAGTGGTCTGAGAAGAATCCATTACCCCGAGGGGGACCTTAGTGGAGTCGGTGGAATCAGTGGAGGCATTGAAGCCAGGTTGAGATCCTTATAATATAAAGCTCTGTGGCCCTTATGAGTCGAATTTAGAAGGTGAGGAGGCACTTTAGCTAGTCCAGGGGAGTCACATCAGAGTGTCACCAGGAGCACGTTTGCAGCATGGAATGAAGTCTTGAAGCACTGTGTATTGAACACCATACATTATTTGCACAGTTTTGATATCCCATTATTTTGGACTGTTTTTGATTTATTTTTTTATATATTTCGTTACACCTGTCACTTTGAAAACAGAGTGTTATCACTTTATCATTTTCACTCATCTGGTTAGCCACTAAGTGGCATATCAGGAGTTTGGTTTGGCACATTTATATAAATTTTAGAATTTAGGTACCTTATCAGAGCACTAGTTCATTTTGCATATTGCTGACGTCACGCTATTTATCCATTATCATTTTATAGGGGATTGAGTGCATTTATTATTCACATGATTTAATCACGTTTGGATTTGTACTTTATAATATATATTATTGATTTATGTTGTGTACAATATAAGCTGAGCGCTTCATCATTTTTTTGATTATTTGCACATGTCCTGTGGTATAGGGAATAGGTGATAGCAGCTGGCTTTTTTAGTTAGGTATTCTGTGGAGCGCAGGAGGACCTCTGTTTATGAAGAAAGATTAATTCCAAAATTTTTTTATTTTTCTCACAAAATGTTTGGTCCTCTTCATTTATTTAGCAAAACAAAAAACCCAGTGGTGATTAAAAAACACCAAAAGAAAGCTCTATTTGCGTGGAAACAACACAAATTTAATTTTGGTATACTGTTGCATGACTAAGTAATTGTCAGACAGTGCTAAAAGTTGAAAATAGGCCTGGGAAGGAATGGGGGGGGGGGGGGGGGGGGTTCGGCGTCGAGGTGTTTAAAAATACATACTACAATATTAAAATACATGTGTGAAATATACACGAAAAAGCATTTCCATTTATTACACCAAGGCAATGGTGTAGGTGAAGGGAAGATGAAAAAAAAAAAAAAAGCTACCTTTTTCAGGAGGGTCAGGAGCACGTACTCTTGACCGGCCATTTCTCGTATCACTTCTAGAATCATTTCTGCTCTCATTTCGTGTTTCAGATCGGGAAGCCTCTTCTCTGCCATGGCTTCTTCTGTAACTTCGATCTTCATACTGATCATCCTTTCGGTGGGATTCACGGTTATCCCTTTCTCTGTAATCATGTGTGTCACGGGCTGACCGAGTGTCTTTCTGTTCACGGCTTTCTTTACCCTCTCTGTAGTCCCGGCTATCTCTAGCATCACGGACTTCTCTGGTGTCTCTAGTTTCTCGTCGATCACGATTGTCTCTTACGTCTCTACGATCACGACCATCGCGAGGTTCTCTGTCCTCTCTGTGCTCTCTAGAACTGCTTGGTTCCCGGTCATGATCTCTATCATCTCGCTCTCTGTCTTTGTCCTTTCTTCCTCTGCTGTCTGAACAAAATAGATATTTTTTTTTAAATTTCCTAAAGTAGATTTCCACAATTGCAGCCAAATTTTAGAAAACCCCACTATGCAAGTTATGTGTTCCCCATTCACACAGCATACCCCAAAAATAACACATTTCTTACCTTTCTAGGTGTTTGGAGGCCTGGGGCAACATTGCAAGCTACACTGAACAGTTTGGGGGCAGATTTCCCCTCATTTCAATGACAAAAAGGGACACAGTTTCCACTAACATACAAGGAAGAAGCCAAGCATTAACTTTTTTGTTAGGACAGTCTTCAAATCTAGTTTACAACTGATGAGATCCACTACCACAGTACAGAAAGATTTATTGTAAACATTATCTCCCCAGACCCCTCAATGCATACAGCGGTAAAAGTAGTATTTTTAACTGCCTGCTGCACAGTGTACATTTAAAAACATTCTGAGCAGCAAGCAGTTCTACCAGGCTCATAGCTGCAGCTGGTACCTTTTCTTAAAGGTGGCAATCATTTTCCTGTAAGTGTGATCCTGGAGGCTTTTATAGTGCTCAGAAGGGCCAGGTCCACTGAGAAAGCCAATGATCGTGGTAACGTGTTGGGTCAGCTGTACACAGAGGAGACGGGGGAACGGATGCAGAATGAATGAAGCCGGAAGGACCTTGTCACTTCCAGTTAAGAGCAATCTTTACCTAGCCATTAGAGCTAGGGAAGCAGCTGATCAGCTGCCTTGAAGGGCAAGGGAGGCATCAGAGGTCCAATAGCCCCATGATGTCTACATAAAGAGTGCCTATCATTGCCCAAAGCTATCACAAAGGGATCTTCTCCCCCCTTGTCATAACAAAATTAAATAAAATAATAAAATCATAAAATAAATTTAAAAGCACCCCGATCCCATGCTCGCACGCAAAAGCACACGCAGGTTCAGCCTGCATATGTAAACTGTGATTGTACCACATGAAAGGAATAGTGTTATTAGACTACGGAGCTGCTATTCCTCCCCTAAATATTTATACCTAAACCCAACAGCCAGCTCACACTATCATACTGTATGTTTCACACATATAAAATACTATATGTAGCACTACTCCAACTATAATCATACATAAAGTCAAAACCATATACGCTTGTGAAGGGCAGTGCCACACAAACATATTATATACAAAAGTGAAATTCCAAAATAAACCATTATTCTATCCCAAGTGCAGGAGAATATAAAACAGGGCTTGATAAATCCCAGGCACCAGGTTGCCATGGCGACTAGAAATTGCGTCTAGGGTTCACACACTCCCTCCAGTAGACTTCAAATCAAAAACTCATCTACGTATGCCCCTCTATCACTTGCGCTGCTACAAACTAGCACAGGACCTTTTCATAATGGCACTCAAAACACAATGCCTGTTGATAGCATATGTGTGAACCACCTCACTAGGAACACAATATCTAGCCTGTCCTGAGAATCTGGGTTTGAAAACACATCTAGAATCGCATGTGTGAGAACCAGGGTGGTTCTATTCACATTTGGTAGTTTTGGGATCGCGGCAGAATCACTGTGATCGCAAAATGCAGGTTTAGGTGCAATTATTTTCAATGGCGCCTAAAACGTGGTGCAGTTTTGTCGTGATTGTCGCGTGACAAATCGTATTGCACGAAGCATGTCGCCCAAAAGCTGCCTTGCCCCGGGCCATGTCAACCCATGCTAAAAGAAAGAAAAAAAATTGGCTTTTAACTTTTTAGCTGGCTACTAGATTCAAAGCAAATTTGGTAAACCCTGATATCAAACACTTCTTTTTATCACTTTGTGCATATAATCTTCAGTGATTCACTCCTCCACTGCAGTGCTTCACTTAAGTGTGCTCTCACCTTAAAGAAATTACCTGCACATTATAGAGGTCATTAAAACCATTTTTTTTTTTATTCCCCCTTTCTGGGTACCAGATCTCCCAGATAGTGTTAACTTCCCACAATCACAAGCAGAGACACCACATATTGGTTTCCATTTTTAATACCACATTTATTAAAAACATTTCTGTGTGCCAAGTGCAAATGCTGGAACATGTTACACATTCCATCCTAAAAACGGGTGGAACATGTAACATGATCCAAAAGGTGAACTTCACCTTTATAGTAAAAAGCCTTCCATGTTCAGCTCTCTCTCCCCCCCCCCCCCCCCCAGTCCTCCCTAAATATTTACCTGAGCCCCATCTTAATCCAAAGCTGTGCATGAAAGCAGCAGTGCAGCTTTCTCTCTCCTCCCAGGCTCAGACAGCTGCGGCAACCGTTGGCTCCTGCTGCTGACAAGCAAATCCTGTGACAAGCGAGCAGCCGCTGGGCCAAACCACGCTGTGCGTATCAATAGAGCCTGGCTTGAGGACCGAGCACGCACAAGTTCCCCCATAGCAAGTGGCTTGCTAGGAGGTATTCGTAAGGGAGGAGGAGCCAAGAGCACCGGTCAGGGACCCCAGAACAGGAGGTTCAGGACCACCTTGTGCAATACTTTTGCTACATAGCATGTAAGTATAATATTAGGGATGCACCGAAATTTCAGTGGCCGAAGTGTTTCGTCCAAAAACACCCCTATCAGCCTTTGGCAAATATGAAAATAAGCACCGATGCAGGTGCTGAAAATAACCCCACCCCTTGCTGCCACCACCCGCTGGCTCTCATCCTTACCTGAGAAACCAAACGATCCCAGGAATTGGGCATAGAGATAAGTGCAAAAAAGATTTCCTCCAATCATCTGGAGGACCAGAGCGACATCACTTCAAGTTCTGGCGCCTTGCAAATTACATTGCTTTACATTGTAGATTACATAGTTAGCCTGGCTGAAAAAAGACAAAAGTCCATCCAGTTCAACCATTAAAAAGAAAAAAAAAAAAAGTTATAATCCTATACCCACAGTTGATCCAGAGAAAAAAAAAAAAAAAACAGCAAAGCATTATCCAATTTGTTTCTGCAGGGAAACTAATTCCTTCCTGATCCCTCGAGAGGCAATCGGATATTCCCTGGATCAACTTTACCTATAAATGTTAGTATCCAGTTATATTCTGTGTATCCAAGAAACAATCCAGGCCTTTTTTAAAGCAACCCACTGAGCTGGCCAGAACCAACTCTTAAAGGAGTCTATTCCACATTTTCACAGCTCTCACTGTGAAGAAACCTTTCCATATTTGGAGATTAAATTTCTTTTCCTCCAGACGTAAAGAGTGCCCCCTTGTCCTCTGTGATGACCTCAGGGTGAATAGCTCTACACCGAGTTCACTATATGAACCACTGATGTATTTATACATGTTGATCGTATCCCCCATTAATTTCCTCTTCTCAAGGGATAATAAATTCAGTTCCTCTAATCTTTCCTCATAGCTGAGCTCCTCCATGCCTCTCATCAGTTTGGTTGTACTTTCTCCAGTTCCCCAATGTTCTTTTTGTGAATTGGTGCCCAAAACTGAACTGCATATTCCAGATGATGTCTTACTAAAGATTTGTACAGGGGTAATATGATCTCTCTCTGCGTTGGAAAATTACATTTTTAAAAACTGTCCATTTTGGTTTCTGGCCAAGTGCATCCAGAATTTTCGGTTTCGGTGACATAATTTTCAGTTCGGTGCACCACTATATATTAGGATTATTATTTTAATAAAAAAAATAAAGCTTTACAATCACTTTAAGTGCTGCTTGAACTTAGAGAAATTGCGGTCTATATCTTTTCAGGATTTTAATCATTAGCCCACAAAAACATCTACCCATGTATACTTTAGCAAACATTAAGACTGTAATCTATGAACAGATTTAGTAATGCATCAAGATGTTAAAGTGATTGTAAACCCAAATTTAAAAAAAAAAAAAATCATTTTGCCATAAATGAATACATTTTAATGTTAACATACTTACAGCTGTGAGTGTACCTCAGGAAAAACGCTCACAGCTTGCCTCAACCCTCCAAAAACTGCTGGTCTGTGGGCGTGGCTTAGGACCAGAGAATAGTAGGCAGAGATGCGATGTCACACAATCCCTCAGTTACACACATGCTCCAGCCTCAGCTCATGAATGTACACAGCTATCTGACATCTCTATGCCTGCAAGCGCGTTTCCTGAGTTCATTCATGGGAAGACACAGGTGCTAGTAAATGTCAGCTCTGCTTACAGCATAGTATCTGTGCTAATCAGGAGACAGCAGGTATGAAGGGTTTCATTTTAAAAATCCTAGGAATCCTGCAGCCTAAAATGGACCAGGAAACAGTCTCATGTAAAACTATGTAAACAGCAATTCACAAGCTAGGTGCAGTGAATTAAGCAGGACAATAATCAGCTGTCAGCAGACTTCCCTAGATAAGTACAGCATTACTGAAGTGATGCCGATCTATGTCATAAATCACTGGTGCTGAGGTCTCGATCTTGTGAAGGCATAGACCAGCAGGGAGAAAACTCCCACTCCCCCACCCCTTGTAGTGTATTACATGGAGACTCATGCTGGTCTCATCTTCAGCACAGCCGGTCACTCACAGGAGAAGGGGAGTGGTGAGATCGTTTTTCTGCGTGTCGGATTTATTATGTTCAGAAGAGCAGGGGGGGATTCCAGATACCAAACTAAGCTCAAGTGCATAGTAAAAGGTAACATCTATTCAACTGTAGGATGACGGATTTGTGTTTAGGTTTACCGCCACTTTAACACATTTTGCAATACAAACCTATAGAGAAAATGTACCCGTTTAATTTTATAAATTCAATTAAATGTGATCAATTGAAGGCGCAGGTCACTGAGGATACTAAAACCTGCTGTCTGGAAGATGAGCAGGCACCTATCCCCTGAGCAGCAATTGGATAGAGAGACCAAGAAATTGCAGTTATTTACAGTGAATCATTACAGGAAAAAAAAATGCAAACTCTTTATATGTAATAGAATAACAAATTTAGAACAAGAACCTCACGCCACTTTTCAATCGAGCACTTACCATCCCTCCTGTCATGTCGTCTGTCCTGGGAAGCAGACGTTCTCTCCCTCTCATGTCTTCCTTTTTCTCTAGATGGAGAGTGATGTTTGGACTGACTTCGTCTCCTCTGAGGAGATGATCCATGAGTACCATAGGGAGAGGAGGAGCGCCTTCCAGCAGGTGAGGAGGTCCTCTGATAATGAAGGGATGGAGATCGTCTGCGACGAGGGGAGGGAGAGTGTCTCTGTACAGAGGATCCTGACTGTGATGATGGCGAATGATGCCTTGAGGACATGGGAGAGTGATGACGTGCAGCAGGAGAAACCGACCTAACAAGTGTAAAACAAACTTAATGTTTATGGAAATTGTACAACCACCAATTCTAAGTTAACTCTTTCAGCAGAAGATAAAAGGGTTGACTCATTTAAAACAACTGCTATTGCTTGCCAAGAATATGAAAATAGTTTAATATCTAGGGCAACTAGAACTTTTGTGCTGTAAAATCCTTTGCTCAGGGTTGACTGAGGGAAGCTAGAAAATCAACCTAGGATAACCCCCTCCTACCAGCATGCATCAGTACCAAGAGTATGTCCCTCAATGGATCCCAAGAAAAATTTTTTGCAGGTAAAAAAAAAAAATGCGCATTTATTTTTGTGTGCAGGAACCTGTAAAGCATTGCACCAGCAATCAACAGACCTGGGGTCCATCCAAGAGGGTGGTGCATTACACACAAAAGGTTTTAATCAAGAGTCAGAGGCCAATGGTCTGAAACTCTGGAAAGGGCAGACACTTGACCCTAAAAGTGGAAGTTCAGTCAAAATCGAACGCACACTAAACCTACATACACACCCATGCCAGGCCTATTCCATCTAACCTTGTAAAGAAAAGAATTGTATTCTTATCTATTCTGAAGCCACTCTGGTCCAGTCACATGATCTCTCCAGCACTGGCTTCTGTGTAGAGAGATTGCTGACAAGGGCTGCAAATGCCTGGTCAATGACATCACCCATAGGCTTACGCTTGGGCATCTGTCGTCGGCTGCCCCTCCTCTACATTAAAGCCACCTCAGCCAGCTGATCATGGGACCAGACTGGAGAGGCTTCATAATTGGTATGTATACATAGCTTTTCTTAGGGTTAGGTAAAATAGGCTTAGAATGCAGGTGGGAGTAGGTTTACTTATATATTTTGACTGAAACTTCCACTTTAATTGTGCAGATAGCTGGTGCACTGGTTTGGAACACTAGAATACTGGTACAAACCCAGCTACAAGGAGACAACTCATCCCACAAAGAAGCCCTTGGGGTGAAAGCCTGAAGCTCAAACCAAGTGAATTATGCCTTCCACTTTTCATGAAAGATCTTACTGGAAATAAAACTTCCTAGCTTTAAGCTTTAGGAAAGCCTCAGATGCCACTGCCATGCCATTAAAGCCAGCGAGAAAAGGTCCACCCAAATCTCTAAATGACTGAACAGTTAAACATATGCCTAACAGACCCCCTCGCTGACTGTTCCTTCAACAGGACAGTGTCTTAGTGCCCTACAATGGAGATACCATAAGAATGCAATAGGGATTAAACACAGAAGCTAGCACCTTGGAACACCCAAGATGCAGAAGAGAGGCCAAAAGGCAGGGACACAAACTGGTACTGTAGTGCCCTGCAGCAAAATATCAAAACCTCTAAAGGGTGAATGTTCTCTTTTGATCTGGGAACAGTGAACAGGTTAGAATAAAACTTGTAATGGTTTTGCCACAGGTGCCATGACAATAACATCTTTATCTAGAAGACAAAGGGCTCAATGGGCTAATCTATGTGGAAACAGAGGAAGGTTTAAAGTAAAGAAACACATAAAAGACAAGAAGGAAAACTTGAGTTTGAAGCCCTGGGACACCACCACCCAAACCCAGGCATCTAAAATGGAAGCTGTTCAACCACCTTAAAAAGAAAAGGGAAAAAAAAGAAAAAGGCAACAGGTATCCCTAACTGTGGAGGTGATTTCAACAGATGTGACTTTGCAGGCAAATTGGAAGCCAAGCTTGGTAAAGGGGGGATGGGGGCTGGGGGGGTGATGTTCAACGCTGAACTCAAGAAAGATGGGAAACAAAAAACTGATATTTCTTAACAGTAAGAGGGATGACAGCACCTTAGGCTTTCTCCGTTGGGGAAGATGGGTGCGCTTGACACTAGTAACATCTACGATAATGTTTGCCAATAAGATTTTGTGGACCAGCACTATAGCCAAATTGCCCTAAGTATATGCACCAACTTGAGGCACATCCAAGAGACGAGACCAGAGGCTTCCAGCAAACTGTCACAGCTAAAATTTAACATTACAGCCATCTGCTCCATGACTTCAACAAGCAAAGGAGCAACTACAGCAGTGGCTAGATCTCTTAAGGGATTTTGACCGGTCAGACATGGTTTGACAAACTAGTCAAAGCCAGGATCAAGCGTACAGCAGTACCTGCCAGCGAGAACAGAGCTCTGAAAAGGGCTTCCAAGCTTTCATGTGTTGGGTGCATCCTCCGCCAGTATAGTAAACACCTTAAGGCGAGTCACAGTGGATTCCACAATTTAAATAGACCATTTCTGAACAAAATGAATAATCCCCTAAAATGCGCATAGAGAAAAGCAAACTTATCAGAGTGCTTCCTATCGCCTTAGATAAAAAGTAGAAGTTGTTCAAAGGGAAAGTTTCTGTGGCCTTAGGAGATTTAAATGACCCAGGATGAGAAAAATAGTAGAAGCAACAAACGGATCCTCTGTTTTTAAAGTGATGCACACTGAATCAATAAGAGCCAAAGTTGCCTCAATTTAGGTGTAGTAGCAGAGGACTGCCTTCTCGGGTGTAAGTTAATCAGTCAAGGACTTCAGCAAATCAGAATAATTCTCTGCAGCCACCAGCTCAAAAGCCAATAAAGTTGTTAAATCAGATATCTGCTGGAGAATGATGTGCACTTGAAGCCTCTGTAATCCAAATCAGCAAATAACTGCCTAAAAACGTCTTACATGACCATAGCAAAGACCTGCCAAAAAAGCAGAAAACCCACCCACACCCAAAGGAGGTACAAAGGATTCAGAGGGGGGAGAGGACACAGAGGACAGCATAAATCTAGGAAGCAGACACTGGAACTAAAAGCAGGCATGTTGTAAGAAGCCCTGGAGTAGAAAGTGAGCTGGGGGCACCTAGTTAAGTGGGACAATTTAGAATCAGACATATCCCAGTCACAGTGCAGTAAGGCAATGTACAGGTGAAACTCGAAAAATTAGAATATCGTACAAAAGTTCATTTATTTCAGTAATGCAACTTAAAAGGTGAAACTAATATATGAGATAGACTCATTACATGCAAAGCAAGATAGTTCAAGCTGTAATTTGTCATAATTGTGATGATTATGGTTTACAGCTCATGAAAACCCCAAATC
The DNA here is from genome assembly GCF_062004578.1 of Staurois parvus. Classification (NCBI taxonomy): domain Eukaryota; kingdom Metazoa; phylum Chordata; class Amphibia; order Anura; family Ranidae; genus Staurois; species Staurois parvus. The sequence goes on from NW_028317813.1 coordinate 2,553,543, forward strand.
CACAATCTCAGAAAATTAGAGTATTGTGAAAAGGTGCAATATTCTAGGCTCAAAGTGTCCCACTCTAATCAGCTAATTCAGCCATAACACCTGCAAAGGGTTCCTGAGCCTTTAAATGGTCTCTCAGTCTGGATCAGTAGGAATCACAATCATGGGAAAGACTGCTGGCCTGACAGTTGTGCAGAAAACCATCATAGACACCCTCCATAAGGAGGGAAAGCCTCAAAAGGTAATTGCAAAAGAAGTTGGATGTTCCCAAAGTGCTGTATCAAAGCACATTAATAGAAGGTTATGTGGAAGGGAAAAGTGTGGAAGAAAAAGGTGCACAAGCAGCAGGGATGACTGCAGCCTGGAGAGGATTGTCAGGAAAAGGCCATTCAAAAGTGTTGGGGACTTTCACAAGGAGTGGACTGAGGCTGGAGTCAGTGCATCAATAACCACCACGCACAGATGGATCCTGGACATGAGCTTCAAATGTCGTATTCCTCTTGTCAAGCCGCCCCTGAACAACAAACATCAGAAGCGTCTTAACTGGGCTATAGAAAAACAGACCTGGTCTGTTGCTCAGTGGTCCAAAGTCCTCTTTTCTGATGAGAGCAACTTTTGAATCTCATTTGAAAACCAAGGACCCAGAGTATGGAGGAAGAATGGAGAGGCACACTGCAAGATGCTTGAAGTCCAGTGTGAAGTTTCCACAGTCTGTGTTGATTTGGGGAGCCATGTCATCTGCTGGTGTTGGTCCACTGTGCTTCATTAAGTCCAGGGTCAACGCAGCCGTCTACCAGGAGATTTTCCTTCCTTCCGCAGACAAGCTTTATGGGGATGCGGACTTCATTTTCCAGCAGGACTCGTCACCTGCCCGCACTGCTAAAAGCACCAAAACCTGGTTCAATGACCGTGGGATTACTGTGCTTGATTGGCCAGCAAACTCGCCTGACCTGAACCCCATAGAGAATCTATGGGGCATTGCCTAGAGAAAAAGATGAAAGACATGAGACCGAACAATGCAGAAGAGCTGAAGGCCGCTATTGAAGCATCTTGGTCTTCCATAACACCTCAGCAGTGCCACAGGCTGATAGCTTCCATGCCACGCCGCATTGAGGCTGTAATTGTTGCAAAAGGGGCCCAAACCAAGTACTGAGTACATACGCATGCTTATACTTTTCAGAGGTCTGATATTGTTCTATGTACAATCCTTGTTTTATTGATTGCATATAATATTCTAATTTTCTGAGATTGTGGATTTGGGGTTTTCATGAGCTGTAAGCCATAATCATCACAATTATGACAAATCACGGCTTGAACTATCTTGCTTTGCATGTAATGAGTCTATCTCATATATTAGTTTCACCTTTTAAGTTGCATTACTGAAATAAATGAACTTTTGCACGATATTCAAATTTTTCGAGTTTCACCTGTATAGGCTGAAAGTAACAGGTAAGGTATAAAGTACTACAGAAAACCAGAAAGCTGGTAGCAGGTGAAGGTAAGATGGCCTTAGGTGACCATAACATAGAAGAGTGATGGCAGAAAAAATACTAAGTAGTCCTGTAGGCGGAGAGCAGGAACAGATCGAAAATAAAGTGCCATGTGGTTCTCTGCAAGCAGAAAGCATCAAGATGCTTCTGATGCTGTATGGCAGGATAAAAATAATGTATCTACTTCACCAGTGAACAGCAGCAGAGTTCAGTCCCACAGTGATAACTCCTTCCATAGCAAAAAATTACATCAAGGAATAATGGCATCCAGTTACCAATGAAAATGGAGCATCTACTGGTGCTCAGGCCAGCTTGCAGTTCAGTAAGTCTTCAGTCAGGGCACGCTCTGAGGCAATACCATCAGCAGTGAACTTGGAAAGCACCCACAGCTATTACCAAAATGGGGTCTGGAAAGCACTCTACAAAGGAACTCAGTGCATTCAAGGCCATCCCCACAAGTCCAGTCCAGCAGGGATAGGATGAGGCAGTCCAAAAGCCAGGCTGAGGGTGACTGCGCCAGATAGCTGCTGATAAGAGCAATGTAAAAGAAAGTCTTGACTGAAGAGGAAAAAAAAAAAAATCAAAGCAGAAAAAAAAGTGGTTGAATAATATGTCTTCACAGCAACAGAACTCAAGAAGAGATGTTCATGCTCCTAGGATACTAGCCAATACCGCTACTATACTTTGGGATTGCCTATAATTTGTTTGTCAGTGTCAAATCCTTCTGTAGGGCGCAGTAACAGACAAGAAAGCAATCCTCTATAACCCCTGGTTCACATCTATGCGGTTGCCGCTGCAGATCCGCACAAAAATCTGTGCAGGAACGCGGATCCACGGGCAGGTGCTATTCTAATGGCACGCCACCCACACTGGAAATCGCAACTGTACTGGGAACAGAGGTTACCGTGCGGGCTGCGTTTTCTGAAGTGCAGGAACTTCTTCCCTGCGTGTCCAGGGGTACAGGAGTCCATTCAAATAAATGGGCTCTCGTGCCCGCGCAAAACGCGGCCTGCAGGAACTCGGCGATGTTAACCTAGCGTTAAGCAAGCCATGAGTGACCTATATAACCGTAGCATAATAGATCATTAAAATGTTATAGCAGAAACACTATTTTACACGTGCAAATGGGGCCATTAGTGTTTACATGCAGGAGATCCAGCAGGGATTCCTCGCTATTAACTGCAGGCGGAAGCCCCATTGAAATAAACTGAAGACTGCAGCTAATCTCAGCCACTCTCAAGTCAACTTTCAAGCAAGACTGTGTCTAGGGCCAATCATTTGAAGGTAATCACTCCATGAGGGATTATATGCAAGCGGTCATCCTCTCATTGCTTTGAGTGGGGCTTCTGCCTGCAGCTAATCACCAGGAACCCACACATGTGAATTGCCAAAAGCCCCATTCGCAAGTGTGAATAAGGCTCTAACCAATATCCTAACTCATTCGGCTTCCCCATCTCAATAGTGACTTGTCAGCTTTATATCTTAAACTTTATTACAGAGCAGATGCACAAGAAGGGGGCACAGAGGTACCAAATATTTGGCCTGAGCAACCAAGTGTTGTTGACAACTAGGCAGAAGTGTCAATTAGTATTTGTTCTCCACATTAAATGGCTCAATTTTTTGTTCTTATCGACAAACATATTATGGAAACAGAATTATTGAAGATGTAAACCCTACGGGAATGACAGTTAGCTTGCCTGAGCACAGTGTATCAAAATAATTGCCATTTTATCAGAAAAATTACGGTTTTGAAAACAAGTGTAGAAACAACATGAGAGCTTATATGAAACTGCGGCGATTAGGTTAACTTCTACAAGATTTTAAAGAATGATAACTTGCAACAGCTTTTGTAAACCGACTTTTATACATAAAAAAAAAAACAAACTGTTAAAATGTGCTAAATACAGCTAAACCAAGCAATGCGATATTAAGGGAACATAAAATAACATTGTACATTGAAAATACAGCACTTGCTGATCCTACAATTCATTCAAGAATGTTTACATATTGTACATGGCTGTTGCGTCATATCACTAAGTTGGGGAGCCCAAACCAAGTTTTAATCCAATAAATCGTAATGAAAGAAAGAATGACCTGAACTCCAAACCTGAAATTATCACATCCAGCACTGGACTTTTACACACATGAAAGTCAAAATGCATCATTTGAAAGCATGCCATATAGCAATATATACTGCCATCTGAAAAGCAGAGTACACTTTATCTTGTAACTAGAACAGCCATGTAAGGTATGGGATTTACGCAAATGGTTTTTGTGACAGTTTTCTTCTCAGACAGGTCATGTCAAGGGAACTATTGTTCAATGTAGTCATTTGTCAAGCACAAGAATTCCCCCCAAAAAAAAAAGTTCCCTCAATCCATCTGGGAAAGAAAAGAAAACCTACCTGCGGGAAGGGGAGATACCATGCTTGTGAGATGAGGATTTGACAGGTGTTGGTGAGGATGTATGACGTCTTCGGGATGTAGGTGGAGAATAGTCTCTTGAATGGGAAGAATTACTGCCCGAGTGCTCAGTTGGGCTTGGAGACCTTTTCTGCCTATGAGATCCTTCTGAAGTATCCCTAATATAAAAGAAAACCTTGTTTCACTCAAAATGAAATCTTACAAAACCACAGAGCAAAATTTTAGAGATTGTTGCAAAGAAAAATACAGCAGCAGCTGTCCAGAAGCCTATCCCACCTCGGTCAACAGTAAATAGCTTCAAACATATTTTTCTAGGTTTCAAACAAATAAATTGAACATTTATTCTCTCCATCAGCTGATTCCTCAATTACCTTTTGTATCATTTGACCCTTCCTTTTAGACTGTAGGCTCTGACAAGCAGGGCCCTCCGATTCTCCTTGTATTGACTGTATTGTATCTGTATTGTCTCCATTTTGAAAAGTGCCGTGTAGACTGTTGGCACAATATAAATACTGTATTTAAATAAAAATACTACTACAAATTAATGGGACTGCTATCTTCTAAATTACCATGGGAAAAATTGCTGATTGTCAAACAAAGCCTAATATGCAACTGTCCTTTTCCCTGCATTGCAGATCTGTCCTATCTGCAGATCTACCACAGCCGAAGAACCCCGATTAAAAAAAAAAAAATAAAAACAAAAAAAATAAAAAAATTCTGTCAGCACTTTTGTCACTATGGGGCGCAGTAATGGAGAAGGAGCCGATAAAGAACCAGAGCACAGCGTGGACCAGGCTATGAATTAAGATCAGAAATGCTGCCAGCGGGACGGGTATATTTTAAGACATAAGAAAAAATAATATACTGTTTATATATATACACAATACTGTGCAAGTGTTTCAGGCAGGTGTGAAAATGCTGTAAGTTAAAATTGTTTTCAGAAATAGAAGTGTTAATACTTCATTTACTTTCCATTTTATTAATTGATCAAAATAAACACAAGAGAAATCCAAATCAAATATTTGGTGTGACCACCATTTGACTTAAACTGTGTGCAAGTGTACCTAGAAGAATTTATGCCCTTTTGGAGGGAGCTCAGCAAGTAGGTTATCCAAAACATCTTGGAGACCTAACCACAGATCTTCTGTGGATGCAGGCTGCCTCAAATCCTTCTGTCACTATGTAATCCCAGACAGATTCTATGTCAAGATCAAGGTTCTATGGGGGCCAAACCATTACTTCCAGGACTCCTTGTTCTTCTTTAAGCTGAAGATCTCTCAATGTTTGGGGTCATTGTGCTGCTGCAGAATAAATTTGGGGCCAATCACATGCCTCGTTGATGGTATGGCATGATGGACAAGTATCTGCCTGTATCTCTCAGTACTGAGGACACCATTAATCCTGATCAAGTCTCCAACTCCATTTACAGGAATGCAGCCCCAAATTTGCAAGGAACCTACACCATGTTTCTTTGTCGCCTGCAGACACATTATTGTACTGCTCTCCAGCACTTCAAACAAACTGCCTCCTGCTACAGTCAAATAATTTCAAATTTTGACTCATCAGTCCAGACAGCCAGCTGCTATTTTTCTGCACTTCGATACCTATGTTTTTGTGCATAGGACATGGAAACAAGGCTAAGTGACTCAAGTGTGTGTGCAAGTACTGTTTTCAAGACAAAGGTTGGTCACACCAAATATTTGATTTAGATTTCTCTTTTGTTCACTTTCCATTTTGCTAATAGATAAAAATAAATTATTAAAAACACACACACAAGCCTCGTTTTCATGGCCCGCACATGCTTGTTTGCATGCATGATGTCGGGGCATGCTCCTAATGACGACGGATGGTGTCCTGGGGTATTTCCTCCCAGATCTGGACCAGGGCATCACTGAGCTCCTGGACAGTCTGAGGTACAACCTGGCAGCGTCGGATGGCCCAAAACATGATATCCTAGAGGTGTTCGATTGGATTTAGGTCAGGCAAGTGTAGGGGCCATTGAATGGTATCAATTTCTTCATCCCCCAGGAACTGCCTGCATACTCTTGCCACATGAGGCCGGGCATTGTGCCCCAGGAGGAATTCAGGACCCACTGCACCAGCGTAGGGTCTGACAACGGGTTCAAGGATTTCATCCCGATACCTAATGGCAGTCAGGGTGTCATTGTCTAGCCTGTAGAGGTCTGTGCATCCCTCCATGGATATTCCTCCCCTGACCATCACTGATCCACAACCAAAACGGTCATGCTGAACAATGTTACAGGCAACATAACCTTCTCCAGACTCTTTCACGTCTGTCACGTGTGCTCAGGGTGAACCTGCTCTCATCTTTGAAAAGCACATAGAACCAGTGGCGGATCTGCCAATTCTGGTGTTCAATGGCAAATGCCAATTGAGCTCTATAGTGCCAGGCAGTGAGCACAGTGCCCACTAGAGGACGTCCGGCCCTCAGGTCACCCTCATGAAGTCTGTCTCTGATGGTGTGGTCCAAGACATTCACACCAGTTGTCTGCTGGAGATAATTTTCTAGAGCTCTTGCAGTGCTCATCCTGTTCCTCCTTGCACAAAGAAACAGATACCGGTCCTGCTGATGGTTTAAGGACCTTCTACGGCCCTGTCCAGCTCTCCTAGAGTAACTGCCTGTCTTCTGGAATCTCCTCCATGCTCTTGAGTGCTGGGAGACACAGCAAACCTTCTGGCAATGGCACGTATTGATGTGCCATCCTGGAGGAGTTGGACTGCCTGTGCAACCTCTGTAGGGTCCAGTTATCGCCTCATGCTACCAGTAGTGACACTGACCCTAGCCAAATGCAAAAACTAGTCAAAAACCGAAAAGAGTAGGGAAAAAAAAAAGTCAGTGGCCTCCACCTGTAAAACCATTCCTGTTTTAGGGGTCATCTCATTGCTGCTTATCTAGTGCACCTGTTAATTTCATTAACCCCAAAGCAGATGAGACGGATTAACCACTCCCTCTGCTACTTAACTGACCAGATCAATATCCCAGGAGTTTAACTGACTTGATGCGAATATATATATATTTTCATATATTACACATCCTCCACCCCCCAGACACCCAATACATGCATATATTAATAAAGGTGCAGCTCTTGAACAAACAACAAATCCTATGGTGTATACCCTTAAAAGTACATAAATATGAAAAAGCCCAATAAAGTGCAGTCTTACATGTAAGCCAACCAGAAAGTAAAATCAAGTGCTATGCAAAAAGGCCCATGTACAAAAATCTGCTATAAATAAGGCAATATTTTTTTCTTCAATCTTCTATCATCTCTTGTGACTCAAGGTCCAGTAATATCAATTCCTGAGATATAACACAGCATATCAACAGTTCACAATCTAAAGTGCTAGTGAAAAATTCTAGGCCCCACCACCCGTGGTTACACTCACTGAAGCTCAGCTTTTGGTACACAAACTATGGCCCTCCAGCTGTTGAAGTACTACAAGTCCCATCATGCCTCTGGGCGTCTTGCCTGTGGCTGTCAGATTTTTGCAAGGCCTCATGGGACATGCAGTTCCTCAACACCTGGAGGACCATAGTTTGGAGACCCCTGTTCTATGACAAGCCAAGTGCCATTAAACTTTAATTATTTATTTTTTTACAGGTGCTTATACAGTACTGTCAATTGACACAATGCTTTACGTGTGCGACACATTCATATCAGTCCCTAACCCCCAAGGGGGTACAATCTAAGGTCCCTAACTCACATTCATACATATCCATACTAGCACCAATTTAGACAGGAACCAATTAACCTACCAGAGTGTGGAAGGAAACCGTGGTTGGGATTAGAAACAACAATCCTAGTACTGCCAGGAGTGGTGCTAACCATTTAACCAGATAAGTAAACAGTAATGCTATAACAAATAAGTCACTAATAGGTTGCAGAAAGATACAACTAAGCATATAATGCTAACCTCTGCCTCTCTTTTCGGTCTCTGTGCTTTTCAACATCCCTGCCCCTTTCCTTTACTTCCTTGACTCTCTCCTCAACACGATCCTTTGTCTTATGCTTATCTTTATGTTTCTTCGAAACAGGAACTTCTTCTTGAGCTGGGGGTGGTGGACTTGGAGTCCGAGGTCCTTTTTTCTTGCTTTGAGCTCCTTTGGAATGTCTGTGGTAGATTTCAGAAAAACAGTCATGGGAGTATTCCCCTTACAGTATGTACATAACGGATTTTATTTTCTTGGAAAAAAAAAAACAAACACATACATATATAAATTTACACATGTCCCCTGATGTCAAGGGTGCTTCTACTTAATGGTGCTCATAAGATGTGCGAGCCCCATTCAGTGCAGTACTTTGAGCCCAGCCCAGTGTGATGATAACACCATAGAGCATGTGTCCATCACAGGTTGAACTCAAAGCAAAAAGTGGATTGGATGATGTTGGCCAACCAAAAGGAACCCCACCTTTTAGGGTAGAGGACCAGATTAAAAGGTACTGCATCTACAGCAACATACATTTGTCTTCTATTTTATTCATTTAGCAACCAGTAGCAAAGTGAAGTCTGTACGTCACAAGCTGCCTTGATAACAGAGCTATGGCCTTCTTATATGACATTGCTGACTGGCTAAGCGCTGTCGCATGCTTTTTCATAGCTGAAACTACCAGGTAGTTGTTTAGCTACTGCTGATGAACAAAGTGGCGGGACACCAGAAGGAAAGAAATATATGCTGGGGATCAATATGTCCTATAGCAATACAAACCTGCTGTATTGCCCTAAACGAACTTTAAATTTAAAATTTAACCAAAAATTTTGTCCATTTTTTATCACATAAGGGAGGTTATAATGCCCAGATTTTTTCTTCTGCTGTGTTCCAATGGGGAGATTTCCCTTCACCTTCTGTCCCACAGCCAAAATAGGAAGTGAATGGAATTCCCTCCAAAGTGAGCTAATTCCAGTGTGCCAAAAGAAATAGGCTCTTCACTGGAAAACTTCTCCTTTATTAGTGTTCTAATGTCAACCCAAAATTTCAGATTTTCCTTTTCTTTCACTTTCAATAATAACAGTAAACAGAACAAAATAGACAGGTTGATTCTCTGAGGGACAAGCAGCAATCAAAACGGACATATGATCTAATCCCTCTCCACTCCATCCAAAACTAAAAACATTTGCCTTTAGTTGCACTTTATGTTGTATAATGGAGTAGAGGGAATACCCTACTCAATTTTTTCTACACTTTTAATATTCAAATATGCTGACAGTACACAGTGAATATATATATATATATATATATTTTTTTTTTTTTTTTTAAGCCAGCCATAGATGGTTTGAATCTTGGCCAGTTCAACAGGGACCGTAATCGACTTCGGTACAACCAGCATTTTGGATTTTTTAGATGCGATTATTGCCAGCGGCTACAGCCTCTCACTATAATCATAGTCTTCTCCCAGCACGGAAAGCTCCCTGCTACGTGGGGAACCCATGGCTGCAGGAAAGAAAATCACATCTATTGTACGTATATTGCAATATATACATCTGCAGTGTCATATTTTGGACTTCAACACTCTGTAAAATGATACCACTAATTATTGAATTTTGAAATGCTTTATTAGCATTTGCAACTTTTTACAATTTAAAAAAAACAAAAAAAAAAAAAAAAACACAACACACTTACTCTGACCTGGTTGGTAGATCTGAAGGTGGCGGAGATGCTCCTGATGTACTCCTCTTTTCTTTCTTGCTGGTGGGATTATTGGACTTTGGGCTGGACTTTCGTTTTGGAGACTTGCTAGATTTACTTGGTGATGGAGACATTTTTGCAACAACTTCAGGTGAAATCTATAAAAAAAAAAAAATTAAAGAGTTAGGGCCTTTCACACTGGTGCACTTTTTCTGCGCTAAAAAACACCTTTCCCAGAGCAACGAAAGTGCATCAAATTATTACCCTTTAAATCCTTTGCGACTTTTCATCGCTGCACAGCGTTTGTACTGAAGTTTGAAAAGTCCTGCCTGCTGCATCTTTGGTGCACTTTTCCAAAAGAGCACCAAAAGATGCACTTTTTATTTAAGTCAATGGGAAAAACACCAAAAATGCATCAAGAATTTAAATTTTTGGGGTCACGTGGCACAAAGATGCTGGTTAAGGAGTGGGCACCTGCCAGCGCCCTTAACCAGTGAATTGCTGGTTGTAAAAGAGACAGAACCCAGTGGTGTCCTTAACTAGCTATTCACCTAAGATGCATTGTGCTATATTTACATAATGCATTTAAAACATGCTATTCATTCATCATTATACAAGTGCTGCAGTGTGAAAGCAGCCTTAGGAAGAGTAATTTCGGAATATTGCCCCAGTGACCAGTGCAAGGAGGTAACCCGAAGGAATGGGAGTGTAAAATAAACGAGGACAACCAAATACGATTTTTCAGTGTTTGGACTAGAAAAGGGCAACTAAAATGGAATGGTGGGAGTGTGTGGGTATTCTATGCCTTGAGCTTTCTTGACTTTTGAAGTTGTATGCACAATCTCTATTAAAGGCTTACATTTATTTTCTAAAAATAACAAACATGTTAAAAACTTACCTGATGTGTGCAGTGGTTTTCCACACAGCAGCTCTGATCCTCCTCTTCTTGGGTCCCAGTCAGGCTTTCCTGGCCCTTTCCCTCCTGTCGGGTGCCCCCACAGCAAGCAGCTTGCTACAGGGGCACCCGCTGTTCCGTGTGTCCATTCACACATTCAGCCGCAGCTCGCCCACCTCTCTTATTAGCTCACTGGCAGTGATTGACAGCAGCAGGAGCCAAAGACTCCCACTGCTGTCTCAGCCAATGAGAAGGAGTCCTGGGATAGCCAAGACTCTAGTGCACATCGCTGGATCAAGAGAAGGCTTAGGTGAGAGTTGGGGGGGGGCGATTATGCATGAAGTCAAAAACCTCTGTGCAGCGATTGCATGAAGGTAAAAAACCTTGAGCCTTTACAATCACTTTAACCTACCATGTTGAGCTCTCATTGTGGCAATGTACACCCCTTTGCACAACTTATTTTTGCCAAATGCCTTTAATATGTGCATCAGTCATGCAGCCTTACTTCTAAAGGGTGTTTCACCATTACTCCTCTAAATTTGCAAGTATATAAATGACCATGATTGAGCATGTGATGTTTAGATGTCTGATCAATAGAGACTAATTATTTTGTTACTTTCTGCATCCTTATGCTTTGGAGAAGCCTGGTTCCTCCATAACTCTTGCTCTGTCTATACCAAATTATGGAGAACAGAACTATGCTAACTTCAGATTAACTCCTGCAAGACCACATTCCCTGGGTTTCCCAAGTGCTACCCCAGCACATATGTCTTTTTACACCGTTAGTGTTTTGAGATTTGTTACTTATTTCTTTTCTGACTCCACCCAAGGCATGTATCCGTATACCTGTGGCCAGGCACTTGTATAGGGTTGTACAATGTTTTATTATTGCTATGACTAGTCATTTAGGCTAGGTCACAAATATTAGTGAAAAGGGACAGTCTAATACTTTTCTGCTGTCAAACTGTCACAGTTACATCAGCGTCAGGTGTCATACCTCAAATGAATACTATGGTATGCAATTTTATTTGGTGTCATGAATAAAGGATTGCTAGGACTTTCTTATTGCTACCTAAATAAGAAGGTGCATTGACTCTGCCTTATATACCTCTATCACTACACTGCCATTCTGGTCAGGATCCTGGATTGGGTCCACAATAGGCCCAAAAAGGTATGGGTCGCTATAGAGGAAAGTCATCTCTCCCACCCTCATTCCTCTGCTTTAGACACATTTTGAAAAGAGACCCACATTAAACAACTACTGCTACTGTCAGCAGCTACTCTAAAAAGTTTGGAACTTCTATTTAGCTAAAGGACATCTATCAACTAAATCAAGCCCTCTGATCCCACTTTTTGTAACAGTCTTCCCCTGTCGCTAAATCAATTCAAAGCCAAATCCGCAATCATGGCAAGCTACAAGCGCTATCTGAACTCCTATACTTCTGCCACAAGCAGATTGTTTAGAAGGAGTATTCTCAATTGACCTATTTCCTGGGTTCTTACCCCTTCTAGCCTACTCTCTAGGTCGCCTACTGACTTTGAAAAGTTATTCTTGCAGGTGGATGGCCATGCGGTGCCTACCCTGTCCAAATCGTTACTCTGGGAAACCCATCCCCAAACCCTGAAATTTCTCTCCAACTGGAAGACAGACCTGAGCTTTACCCCTGAGAAAGTGGACAATGATGTTTACACATAAAAAGCTAATCTTGCCCAGAGCACAGGAATGCAACCATCTTACTGGTACTAATGTCCTGCAATCCTGCACAGGTTTAACCCTTCTATTCCACATACTTTCTGGAGATGCCTAGCATCAACTGGCTCAATGTCACACATCTGCAGAGTGTGCCCATCCAATTCTACCACAAACTTACAGATGACAGGATCCCAAACAAGCCCCAAATTGCAATTTTCTCTATGATCCTGGGCTCTTATAGACTGATTAGTGGAGCCTACTCTGACATTTCTTAGTATCATCTCAAACTGTTATTGCCAGACATTGGTGAAGGACAGACTCACCTTCACTTTCAGAGTGGGTATGCGAGATGGACTCTGTATCAAATAAAATTTGAAAATTTGATTCTAGCAAAGATATGATGGATAATTTTAATGTGATGTTGTCTACCTGGTTTCATTTCAGGCACTCTGCCGAACTTACTTTATATCTGTGAAGTACTCATACAATGCTCTACCTATGCTTCCTGGACTTCTCCAAGGAGGGCACGGATAGGGATGGTGCCCTATCGATATCCCTATATTTATATACCCTGCCCCTTTCATCTTTCTCCATTATCCTTTTTTGTTTTCTAAAGAAGACTAAATAACCCTTTATTAGTTGAAAAACATCCATGCAGTTCTCTTAGGTACAGCCGACTCCTACATGACATCAATTTCACCAGGTCTAAACATACGATTCTTACACTACCTTAAAAGTGGTTCTAAAGTCAAAAAGGTTTTTTTTTTTTACCATAATGCATTAAGGTAAAAAAAACTTTCCAGTTGCTGTTCCCCACCTCCCTAGCCACCATCATTTTCTAAATACCAAGGCTTCTTTTACCAAGATTCAAGGCTGTCCCCATCGGCATCTTTTCCCACTCTTACAAGCTGGATTGAGAGCAGCAGGAGCCATTGGCTCATCTTACAGTCAGTGAAATCCAGTGAGCAGAGAGCAGCGGCAGCAAGGGGGGGGGGGTGTTTGCAAAGTGATGAGGCGGAGCAGAAAGCACCGGCAGAGAACCCCAGAAGAGAACATCCATGGTTCTGTGCAATAACCTCTAAGCCTCCATGTTATTTATGGCCTCCACCTTCAACCTAGTAGGTTTTTTCCTGAAAACTAATAAAAATTAATTTAAACTTGATTTAAAATGTAAGTGGTAAGTAGTAATGTTTGAATATTTTAGCTATGTTAAAGAAAACATGTAACAAATATAAAAACGTATACCAATTTGGCTGCAAAATGTGGAAATACACATTAATATCTTCATCAATGAGGAGCATGGTCAACATTTCACAGCTTGAGTTATGCACTTCATTATCAACCATCAAATGAACCAAAGAAGCTTTTTTAGGAATATTCAGCAATCCACTTGTGTTTGATTTACTACCACAGTACCTAAAAGTAGAGTCAACAGATGAATGTACAGCAAAAATCTGCAGCTATCAATAAGTGGTAAGTAGTTATTTAGCTAGATCCATGTCTTTTAGAGAGTTTTTACTGATACTTGCTTGAATGCTTGTAAAAGCCGTGAATCTTATTACTGAACAATGCCACCTTTTTAGTTCGCTGCAAAAACACATTTACTTTTTTTGTGTTCGTCTGGAAACTCTGCTGAGAGTTTCCAGACAAGAGCTTACCCTAAAGATTAGGCACTGCCTGAGATTTCTGAGCACACTTTTGTTAGAACTGAAGGCACTTTCACAACATTTTCAACAATATATTTTGAACTGCATGCAAACAATATATTTAAATGCATGCAAAGCTGCACTAGAAACATATGACCTCTCTCTGGCCTTGAGCTACAATTTAAAATTTTCTAAACCAGACAAAAAGCATTTTTATCTCTCATGACAATCTATTTTTTCTGATAAAAAAAAAAAAAAAAAAAAAAAAAAAAAAAAGGGACTTCTGGTGTAATATTAACATTGCGCTATTTATCTTCTTCGCCCCTCCCTGCCTGTCTCCAGCAAGGCAGCTGGAGACTAGAAGGGAGGAGAGAGACCTTGGAGTGTAATGAGCACAGATTGACTGCTCCTCAGGGAAGGGGAGTGTCGGGCTTATCCTTTATCCCTTTCGCTGCCAGATCCGGTTTTGCGTTTTTTTCACAGGTTTAAAAAATCATTTTAGGCTTGAAGGTCACATAAAACCCCCAAACATTATATATTTTCTAAAAGCAGAGACCCTAGAGAATGAAATAGTGGTAGTTCCAATTTTGTATGTTGCATATTACTGCAAAATTTCATTACAAATACAAGCAAGTTAATTTTAGGGCACAAAAAAAAAAAAAAAAAAAAAAAAAAAAAAAAAAAGCAAAACTACCCTTTTTTTGTATAATATAAAAGATGAGGTTGCACGGAGTAAATAGATATCCAACATGTAAAAACTTAAATTTGCAACACTTTTAAAGCCCCTATAGGTCATCAATTTAGTGTTATGGAGAAGGTCTAGTGCTAAATTTATTGCTCTCATTCTGGCAGTGTGCGGCAATATGTAACCTGTGTATTGCAATCGTTTTCATGCGTAGGCACCCCAGCGTGTGCTTTTACGTTTGTATGTGCGTATATTTTGGGTGATTTTTGGTGACAGGTTCTCTTTGAGACATTCAAGGTCTAAAAGACCCTGAATGTCTCCCCCCTGCTCCACTGAAAGTAATGCTGGGACTGTGTAGTATCAATAGGCGGCAGCGCTGCCGCCAGAATGCTTTCACCCCACAGGTGAGCCCTGCTGCTTGCCACTGGTTCTGCCACCCTGCTAGATCTCCACTTTCCCAAGATGAAACCTTAAAACTTCAGAAGGCAATCTCCTCACCATGCATGGTGAAGCCTCCCTGCACCGTTCCTAAGAAAAGGGCATCTGGCAAATTGGCTAAACCAGCTACATATTAGGCATCTCTCCAACACCACCTTTCTCTGCCAATACTTCCAAATACAGGAGTTCCCAAAGCACAGATAGGCAAATGCAAGTGAACAGCGCACAAATTCATAAAAAACATTACCTTCTATTACAATTTTTCATAAATATTGAAAAACCTGATATTGGAAACAATTTTTCATTAACAATTCCCATTTCCGGACTCTCTGGAATGGTGAGCCCAGTACCAGTTTAATTGCAAAGTGAGTTGCACCTGTTAATGTTGGGTTCTTAACTGCCGTGTGTAAAGAGATATACAGTACCTACACTTTTGGTCCAGATGACCAATGTCTTCAAGTACCTAAAGTGATGAGAAATCCAAAGTTGATTTTTTTTTTTTTTTTAGCTGTTAAGAGGACATATTCCCTCCATCCTTTGGTCTTATCTTGGCCCCATTCACAACTGCGCTATCCTGAAATGCACATTTCTGTACAATTCCAGGAACACGCGAAAAGCACTCTTTGTGCTTGCACTGCCATTAATTGTTGACGGCACTCCAAAACCACATAGGAAATACAAAGCTCCCCATCCGAAAAGGTGAAAGCTTCTTTTGGGGCTTTTTGTCACACAATGGGCAGCCCATTCATATGAATGGGCTGTCTTATGCTGCCACATCAAAATACTTGTGTTAGGATGACGAACAAGTGTTAATGAGGTCTTAAAGTCCATTTAATTTTTTATTACATAAATTTCATACGGAAAACATTAAAGCCCAACCTCAACAAAAACTTTGACAGAGTGGTTAGCATGCCTCAAGTTTTTACTGTTTTAAGTGTCCTCATTGGGAACCGTCACCCTCACTTTGTTCCAGTGACACCTGAACAAGAAATCAGAAAATACAGGTGTTCTATGTTCCCATCAAAGAGAGAAGTAAGGAGAATCTCCCCTAACAAAGAAAAAAATAAAACCTGACAGAGGTTTCCCTCAGTTCCTCACTCTTTACGAGATATAAAAAGAATATCAAATTATGGAACTGCTTCTTTTAACTAATGAAAATCTTCAAGTCTCACAGTAGAACCACAACACCATAGCGAACCCCAAACAAGAGGATTGACAAGCCATGTAAGACCCAGCCAAAAGCAAACCAGGGGACTCACCTAAGGTTTAGAACAAGATGATTGATAAAATAAATGCATAACAAAATCTTGTTGCACAGAAATACGTCATCGTTTTTTCTGGATTGAGAAATACCTCTTTTTTTATGACAATCTCTTCTCGCTTTTCCATGTTTTCCTGTTCCAGTTTCATTAATTCTCGTTGGATCTTCTGACGCTTCATTTCCAATGATAATTCGTGGTCATAATCATAACTGCCATCACCGTTATCTGAATCTACTGTGATAGAAGATAAATGGTAAGCGTTGTATTTTATCTAGTTCTCCCGTTAAGATATTAGAACAGCTCCTGAATTTTTAAAATATGGGTTTCAGGTTGGGAGCACAGAATATTCATTAATTATATAGCTTGGTGGGTGCCTATACAGTCACACCTAAAGACTATATTTATTACCTAATACAAGACATGTAGAGGTAAAGTGAACTGGACACTACTCAACTGCCCTAAAGAGAATGCAACCGATAACAATATCGGTGGAATATATCATAAAATATAAAATTACTCCAGAAAAAAGTTTCTTGCCACTGCTTAGATCACAAAAGACTTGTTGTAAGACATCAAAAAGAAATGCACGCTATACATATGGATTTGTAGCCTTAATAAAGTCAAACACAGCAGGAGCATTACAGCTACTTAGAATTAGCCACTAGGCATACAGCTAAACTCATGATTATATTTTGAAAGAACTGCTTACACGCTCTAATTGAAGTATGCCTACATACCTACCCTACTGTGCAAGAGAGCTTGTGGCCAAACATAACAGCAAGAGCATTCTTCAGCCCAACTTTCTAAAAGTTCTGATTGTGAAAGTTGCTTTAATGATGTTGCAAAATTAATTCGTAGTCAAGCTAGTCTTGTGACCTGCTGCATAAATTTCAATCAAGTCTAAATGCTCTAATTACATACAAGTTTATTTTACCATCATTAGGAAAATAATTAAATGGGTCCACCATGTATACGCAAGTCAGCAATAGATATAAACCAAGGATCAATTATTTAAACACAATTCATGTAAGAGAAATTTGAAATTTGGTTAAAATTGATTTGCTGTGCAGCACCAGGGGCATAACTCGACTCTTTTCAAGTGTGCCCCATATCTGTCTGACTGCTACTTATTGTAGAGATCTTCTCTCCATAGCATACATCTTCTGGCACTGCTGGAGTTAAAAGCAAGATTAAAGTCCCGATACTGACCTTTGCTTTAACAGTCCAACATCCCTCGCTGGTATCTCTAGATACACAAGAGTTCAGTCATCTCAGTAGCACAGTACATACCAAAAAGACGATTGAGCAGGCAGGTAGGTTTTTTTATTGCAAAAAAGAGCCTACCTGCTTGCAGTCCATAAATATGGGACTTTAGTTCCACTGTAACATCACCGCAAATGTGAAAGACTTGTGCAACTTGCCCATCCCATCAACCCACCTCCTCCATTCACAGAATTCATACTGCTCTTGCCCAGAATGCAAAGCATTCTGTGAATGGAGGATGGGCAGTTGAACAGCAGATGGGCAGTTGAATGGCAGGCTCTGCCTCCCCTAATCTCAGAGCACTTTGCATTCTGTGAAAGAAAGTTCCATAAAAAGGAAGGAGCAGAAATTAAAGGCAAATCAGCAGTTCAGGTTAACCCTAGCAATACTACAAGATCAGCATCGTGGGTAGGACCTGCCCGGCAGTAAGGAGAAGACTACTACACTATACAGCACACAGCCACACATGGGAAACATCTAATTAGGATGCGCAAAAAAAAAATTTAAAAAAGTTAAATTAAAATTAAATAAATAAAATAAAAATTAAAAAGGGAAATTTTGTCTTTGAAAATAGCTCTGTGTCTTATGCTGTATGGAGCAGCATAAGACACAGAGGAGTTTATCAAATTTGAGCAGCTATGCATGGCAAACTAACAGCTATCTTCAGCTTGTTCAGTTAAGATTTAAAAAGGAAAAAGAGAAGTTGATTAATTGCCATGCATATCTCCAGTTTCTGGTTGCTCCAGTTTTGCTAAATTCCCCTCTGTGTTTTTTGCTGCTTTAAAGCAGAACTAAACCCATCAATTTAATGGTCCCCTGAAAACAGTTCTGTTCAAAAACATGCCATAAATGATAACTGTCAATTGCTAGTGCTCTTAACTGAACAGTCAACAGATCACACGCGACACCCCATGGCAACTGCAGATAAAACATCTTGGCCTCTATTTCCTTGGCTGCAAAGGATAGGAGGCATTCCTTCCACTTTAAGGCCTCTTGTTCACACCATACGTGCAGAAAAACTGATGGAAACTGACGTGTTAATTTCACTTGCAGAGACATCAGTTTTCATGCGAGCTTCAATGAGTTTTATGCATGTTGCAGATTCCTGCACAGAAAAAAATCTGCAAGTGATACTAGTGTTGTGGTGTAAACAGGACACAGAACAATTGATTTTGTTGTGCCCTTGCAGAACATGTACGGAAAAACCAACATCTCTGCACCATCGTGTGTACGGGCCCTAATACAAGCTGAAATTCCCCATTTTATTTATGAAATGGAAATGTTTTAAACAATTACAACAGACAATATGTTTTCTCTAATGCAAGCTCCTCATACAACATCCCATGCACCGTGTCAGGAAAGCTGATTTTTAATCTGGATCATCAAATTCATTATGCATACAATACCTATAAAGGCCCTTTCACATAGGTGTTCTGTTCATCATCAATTTTCGGATGGAAAACAGACAGTAATTCATTCCTATGGCCTTGCAGATGTAAAACAATGATCATCCATTTACATCTGCCTACATCAGTGCATGTCCAGATCACTTTAATTAAACAGAAAGACTGCACTTTATGTCTGTATTTCCAACTTAAAATAGTTAACAATGGCAATTCCCATGACAGGGCAGAACAGATTTTCAGCAAAATAACTCCAGAAATTCCGTAGAATAACTCCAGAGAACATGTGCAGCAACAAGAGCTTTAATAAACGTAGGAAAGGATTAATCCCCATGTTGAGTGTTGCAGCAGTCTGTCTCCCTTGTGCAGGGATTCTTCTCAATTCATATATGGTCACTAATATAGGGAATGAGGAGATAACACTACAGTGGGGAAACAGACCGCAATAAAAACTTGGTTACAATGGGCCTCCAAACACGTCTACATTATTAAGACTGTCTAAAAACACAAAATGTTCTAACATGAAGACACTATAGGGTCTACTTACGGCAAGAAGAAAAGAAAAAAAAAAAAAAAAACACCACACCTGTAATTTGTGCAGTACATTTACATTCTATGATCATCGGCTCCATCCATTGGCCCTATTATGTTTTTTTTATTGGAATATTTCAGGAAAAAATACTGCTTTACTCCACTAGATGGAGTAGCATAGGAATTAAAACATATTACACAAATTTCAGGGAATATTACTGAAGGTTGTGCAACAATTTTTTGTACATATGCCCCAACAGTATTACAGCTAGACACACTTGAACCAATGCCATTTTAAAAAAACGTGTGACCCTCAACAAAAATTTCACAATAGCACTATGGGGTTTTTTCATAAAGGTTTTTCTATCCTACATCATACTCACAGATTTTTCCACATTGGCCAACTGTGTCAAAAGAAAAAACACCTGATTGCCTGTTGCTTATATTTAGAGCTTTTACCAATTGCAGATCAGGTACAATCAAAAACTTTTCAGCACATTGCCAATATTATGTACAACTTTATATAGTAAGAGCACCCTCTGTAATTCGCATTTAGAACAGCAAGCCATCAATATGAAGCACACTAGTCAGTAAGCATTTCTTCTTCGTTTAGGTCTTCCTTGCATACACATGAAAACAGAAAAAAAAACCCACACATCTTCACAGATGTTTCAGTGTCATGCAAAATTCAAACCAAAATTAACCACCACACAATATTGATATCCATTGCCAAATACATTTTTTTGCCCCATTCTTGTGTCAAGAATTAAAAAAAAAAAAAAAAAAAATGTACAAGTTATAAAGTTAGCATATATTTAATACAAATGCCCAAAATATTTTGTTCCCATGTTCTCACCTTCTCTAGTGGTTTCCCATTCACCACCCTCCTCGTCACTTTCTGGAGTTCTCTCTTTAGTAATTTTGATATCTTCCTTTTCTCTGTGTCTTCCCCTGGAAGACTCCTTCTACAGGAAAACAACAAGACATGGTTGAACCATGCAAGTACCATTAAATGTCATTGCAACAAAACAACACTGCCACAAATAAACACACACGTCTGGAGAAATCAGTCTATCATTTTATTATAGGTATTTCTACAGTACATGGGTGAACTTGACTTAACATAAACCAATCATAAACCTGGTGCAATTCATGCAGTTGTGTACAACCCAATTATGGATATACCTATTTGTTTTTATCTAGATTTTCTGTTATATGCCTCTACAGCCTTAGTAAATAATTTTACTGCACTATATCCATTAATAAATACCCCACAAATACACTATATTGCCAAACTTATTGGGACATCTGCCTTTACACAAATATGAGCTTTAATGGCATCCCAGTCTTAGTCCGTAGGGTTCCATATTGAGTTGGCCCCGCCCTTTGCAGCTATAACAGCTTCAGCTGTTCTAGGAAGGCTGTCCACAAGATTTAGGTGTGTGTCTATGGCAGGAATGGGCAAACTTTTTGACTTGAGGGCCGCAATGGGTTCATATATTGGACCCGGGGGCCAGACCAAGAGTAGATTAATGATGTGGATGTGTATGTGTCATCCATAGTAAGTATAGTAATATTCCCCCATAGTAAGCATAGTAATTAATCCCCCATATAGTAATTCATCCCCCATATAGTAATTCATCCCCCATATTAAGTCCCCAAGTCCCCCCTGTGTCAATTCACTTACCTTTGCTCCGCGCGTTCCTCTCGCCGTGTTCCCGCGCCATTCTGGTGTAGCATGAAAATCTGTCTCCTATGAGGATCTGTCCCCCTCGACGTATCTGCGCATGTGCCAGTTTCAGGCATTAGCAGCCGATCGGCGATCTCCGGCACATGCGCAGATACGTCGAGGGGGACAGATCCTCATAGGAGACAGATTTTCATGCTACACCGGTCTTCAGGGCGGACTGTGAGAGGAGCCTAGCGGGAGCCTAGCTCCGCGGGCCGGATTAAAAGGTCCGCCGGGCCGTAGTTTGCCCATCGCTGGTCTATGGGAATGTTTGACCATTCTTCCATAAGTGCATTTGTGAGGTCAGGCACTGATGTCAGACGAGAAGGCATGGCTTGTAGTCTCCACTCTAACTTATCCCAAAGGCGTTCTCTCAAGTTGAGGTCAGGACTCTGTGCAGGCCACTCAAGTTCCTCCACCCCAAACTCGCTCATCCATGTCTATATGGACCTTGCTTTGTGCACTGGTGCGCAGTCACGTTGGAACAGAAAGGGGCCATCACCAAGTAAATGTCTTGGTATGCTGCCGCCTTACCAACCCCTGAAAAACAACCCTACACCATAATCCTCCCTCTACAAAACTTTACACTTGGCACAATGCAATCAGGCAAGTATCATTCTCCTGGCAACCAAACCCACACAAATCCATCAGATTGCCAGAGACGGGTGATTCGTCACTCCAGAGAGCACATTTCCACTGCTCTAGAGTCCAGTGGTGACATGCTTTATGCCACTGTATCAAATGTTATCATTGCACTTGGTGATGTAAGGCTTGAATGCAGCTGCTCAGCCATGGAAACCCATTCCATGCAGCTCTGTACGTACTGTAGTTGTGCTAATCTGAAGGCCACATGAAGTTTGGAGGTCTTTAGCTATTGACTCTGCAGACAGTTGGTGACGTCTGCGCACTGTGCTTCAGTATGCGCTGACCCCGCTCTGTCATTTTACTTAGCCTACCACTTCATGGCTGAGTTGCTGCTGTTCCCAGTTGCTTCCACTTTGTGGTAATACCTCCAACAGCTGACCGTGGAATATTTAGTAGCCAGGAAATGTCACGCTTTGACTTATTGCACAGGTGGGAACCTATCATGGTACCACGGTTGAACTCACTGAGCTCCTGAGAGCGACCCATTCTTTCACAAATGTTTGTAGAAGCAGTCTGCATGCCTAGGTGCTTGATTTTATACACCTGTGGCCATGGAGGTGATTAAAACACCTGAATCCAATGATTTGAAGGAATGTCCCAATATGTTTGGCAATATAGTGTAAATCCAAGGTTAAGCAGGTGTTTTTTTCATAAATCTGAACTAGGAATGCTGTACCTGCCTACCGGTTATATCTGGTTAATTATTTACATAGCATACTCCTATACAATATCTCTTCTTACTTTAGCATTTGACAAGACAAGTTTTGGATGGTTTTACTGCTTGATTGGCTGAAATATGGAGCCATTCCTCTGTAGTTAATATACCAGAAGATGTGATGCAGCTACTACAGGGAACACCGCTTTTTTTTTTTTTTTTAACTACCTGCCGACCGCAGATAGCCGAATGACGGCTGCACTGCGGCCGGCCAGTTCTGAGTGGACATCATATGACGTCCTCCCAGAACGCGCTCTCCTGCGCGCCCCAGGGGGCGCGCACCCGGCGATCTCCATGATCGCCGTGTCCTACGGACACAGCTGATCACATGATGTGGTAAAAGGCCAATCACAGCGGCCTTTTACCACATGATCAGCGGTGTCCAATGACACACTGATCAGAGGGAAATGCAAGTGCCGGTTCTCGGCTGCACTTTCCTCACGCTGTCAGATCGTGAGGAAAGTACTGCCGAGAACCGGCAGTTGTCAGAGCGGGGATCGGCACCGATCATCATGGTACCACGGTTGAACTCACTGAGCTCCTGAGAGCGACCCATTCTTTCACAAATGTTTGTAGAAGTAGTCTGCATGCCTAATTGCTTGATTTTATACACCTGTGGCCATGGAGGTGATTAAAACACCTGAATCCAATGATATTAGTGCTGCATATTAGTGCCGCCTATCCGTGACACCTCATTAGTGCTGACTATCAGTGCCGCCTATCCGTGCCACCTCATTAGTACTGCCTATCAGTGCCCTTTAGTGCTGCCTATCAGTGCCCATCAGTGCCACCTATCAGTGCCCATCAGTGTTGCCTCATCAATGCACATCAGTGAAGGAGAAAAAATACCTGTTTGAAAAATTTTATAATAGAAACAAACAAAACTTTTTTTTTTTTCAAATTTTTTGCATTTTTTTTATTTATAGCGCAAAAAGTAAAGCGCCCAGTGGCGATTAAATACCACCAAAAGAAATCTCTATTTGTGAGAAAAAAATTATCAAAATTTCATATGGGTACAATGTTGCATGACCGCGCAATTGTCAAAGTGCGGAAGCGCTGAAAGCTGAAAATTGGCCTGGTACATAAGGGGGTATAAGTGCCTGGTAGGCAAGTGGTTAAACTTGGTCTCCTATGTTTGATTGCTGTCCTGAAGGTAGGTATGGGCAAGTCCCCTCTGTAAGATGTATATTTTCTTGTATGTCTGTTTAAATATCTTGTGATCTGTACAACAGACTATTCCCCCATCTTTTCCTGAAGAAGAGGGCACTGACCTGAGAAACACATTGAAGTCTGAAATCCCAATAATCTATATTTCCATACCACGTGCTTAAAAGAGAATTTGTACATTTATAACGCTGTATTGGTATATCTTGGGGTAAAATATTGTACTTTGTACAATATAATACATTAATACAAATTTATAAATGGAAGAAGAAAAAAAAAAATTGTGAGTTTGTGACTTGGTACCTTTAAACAGAGAAGTTTGGCCCAAAGTTTGGGTTTTTTGGCCCAAAATTATACTTACCTAGGCGGACCGACGCTGCATCTGTGCCCCGCCAGCTCTAAGTGAGAACACAGCGACTACATGACTGCTGGGTTCTCACCACTGTCTGCCCTCACCCCCGCGCACTCACTTAAGCGCTGGGTTGTAGATGGGGAGGGAACAGCTGGCTAAGGCTATAAGCGGCTCACTGAGAGGCTGAGCTAGGTGCCACTCCAGAATCTGGAGTGGATCCTGATTTTAAAGTCAGGATCTTTCCCCAGCCTGGACCAGTTGAGCAACAGCGACCAAAGCCCGACGTCAGCTGAAAACGGGTAAAAGGAGTGCAGAATGAACCACACTCCTGTAATCCAAAGAACAACCAAAAGTGGTTTGGCTGTACTTCTCCTTTAAAGTCCTGTAGCTTCTTTGGTAGGGAGTTTCTTCAGTTTATTGTCTAGGATGTAGTACCTTCAAATTGGATTATAATTGTAGAGTGCCACTCCCCCTCCCACTTTTTTTTTGTATTGTTTTCTTGATATGCAGAAACCATAAATGGGCATTTTGATTTGGGTTTACTGTGTCTAAACCACAACTTTTTAAATTTTCTGACTTCACTTATTTAAGCACTTAAAGACAGCCTATTCTGACACTTCTACAACTAAAAATCAGTATTTTTTGCTAGAGCCCCCAAACATGACATTTTTTAGCAGAGGCCCTAGAGAATAAAATGGTGGGTGTTGCACATTTTTTATGTTACACAGTATTTGCACAAAATGTTTTTCAAATGCATTTTTTCCTTTATCTTATCAAAACATCCCTTGTGATAGCAATAAGCATGAGAGGTCCCCATTACTGAGAGCTATGGGGTCTATTAGCAGGGGTGTGGACATTTTTAAAAAAACTACTTGTTCAAGGGACTAAAATCAGGAGCGCACAGGGCACGCGCTCTCAGCACGTTTTTTTTTTCATAGAATGCAAATGTGCGGCTGCTCGGTGTCTAGGCCCAGACGCCAGGAGGCCGCACATTTGCGTTCGCCCGGCGCAAAGAGGTTAAATGTCTTTTTTGATAGCAGGAAGGATTTTTATTTTTTCATTTTTTTTAAATAGGCAGAGGTGCTTTTAGGAATGTCTGGTACTTTTATAAATGAAAGGGGCTTTATGGCGACAAACAGCGCAACGTTACAAACATTAAAAGTTTATCTCCTACTCACCTCCCTGCCTGTCTCCAGCACCACACCCACGGACTAGCAGGGAGGGGAGAGACCTTGCAGTGTGACAAGCATTGATTGGGTGCTCGCCAGGAAAGGGGAGTGTCTGCTCTCAACACTCAGCAGAAGTG
Organism: Staurois parvus; assembly: GCF_062004578.1. Classification (NCBI taxonomy): domain Eukaryota; kingdom Metazoa; phylum Chordata; class Amphibia; order Anura; family Ranidae; genus Staurois; species Staurois parvus. Next base: position 2,578,818 of record NW_028317813.1, read on the forward strand.
CATCTACTGAGCGAGTAAATGACGCACTGACCACGAGAGAAAAAAAAAAAAAAAAACAACTTAATTCCTTAGGTTACCCTCACACAGAATTGGGTGCTCAGTACAAGCGCATGCTGAGCAGCCAAAATAAAGCTCTGATGTCTGCTCCGTTAACCACTTGCCTACTGGGCAATTCTGACATTCCTCTCCTAGATGTAAAAAAAAAAAAAAAAAATTCATCTTTTTCTAGAAAATTACTAAAAACCCCCGGACATTTTTTGTCACACGGTATTGCACAGCGGTTTTTCAAACGCAATTTTTTGGGAAAAAATACACTTTAATGAATCCTATTGCACTCTAACACAATATAACACCAAACAAGACGAAAAATATTACCATATGTCAGGGAATAGGCGTACGATACCAAATCCCAATAAGTACCAAGACAAAAAGGAAATTATTTTCAAAAATAAGGGACTGTACCCAATTTTCAGCTTTCAGCACTGTCGTACTTTGAATGACAATTGCGCAGTCATGCAACATAGTACCCATGTGAAATTTTTGTAATTTTTTTTTCACACAAAACACTTTCTTTTGGTGGTATTTAATCGCCACTGTTAATTTTTTGCACTATAAACAAAAAAAGAAAAAAAATTAGGGGAAAAAAAAAAAAAAGTTTTTTTTTCTATTATAAAACTTTGCAAACAGGTACATTTTTCTCCTTCACTTGTGTGCGTTGATGAGGCGGCAATGATGCTGCAATGATGGTCACTGATAGGCGGTACTGACTGACAGCCTTGACTGGTGGCACTGCTGGGCGGCACTGATGATCAGTGCCAATCTCCTCTGACAGCTGCCAGTTATCAGCAGTACTTTTCTCATGCTTTGAGAGTGCGAGGAAAGTGCTGCTGGTAACGGGCAACTATATTTACTCTGTGATCTGCTGTGTCATTGGACACAGCTGACGACGTGGTAAAAGGCCGCTGTGATTGGCCTTTTACCTAGATCATCGGGTGTGCACGAGGGCGCGTTTTGGGAGAACGTCATATGATGCCCTCCCAGAATTGGGTAACTGTGCTGAAGCCATCATTCGGCTATAGCCCAAGTACCAAGTGGTTAAAGGCATCGTACTTCAAACACGATTATAAACATATTTAAGTCCATGAAAAAGAATGATGGAATTTCTTTTCCACCATTCTCTTTAATGGACTTCAATAAATATTGTTTTATTAAGTGTTCTTGCATGGCAAGACCACTTACGGTTATATCACATATACAGCGGGGATCGAAAGTTTGAGCACCCCAGCTAAAAATCTGTATTAATGTGCATAAAGAAGCCAAGGAAAAATGCAGGTCTGGGAGCCAAGGTGTTTTGTTTTTTTACATTTAGCTCTGCTGCAGGCAAAGGCTTACTTTTGTTAGAGCCAATGGTCAGCTATCCTGTAAAAGCAATCCAAGTGGCTAGTTAGTGCATCACTTTTACAAGCAGTGGGAGGGCTGTCCCATCCCACCTGAATGAGCATCCAGCGATTCCACCGTATGACTACTGAGGTGGACAAAGACCAGAAACAAACGTCACTTCCAGTTTCCCTGGATGTATATGGCACCATTTAAAAATGGAAAGCAGTTGATCACACCGATCTTTGTGTGATCAAATGATTTTAAGGGCAGTGGAGGGATCTGGGGTCTTACAGACCCCAGATCTCCCCATAAAGAGTACCTGTCGCACCTATTGGCTGTCACAAAGGATGTTTTTTTTTCCTTCCACAGAAATTTTTTTTTTTTTTTAAAGCAGTGTAAAAATAAAATAAAAAAAATTTAAAGTGCCTTTTCCACACACAAGCAAACAGCACTCATCCCACACAGGTGATAATCAGATTATAAGCAGTAATTCTAGCACCACAACTCCTTTGTAAATCTAAAAAGGCAACCTGTAAAGGTTTTTATAGCGTTATAGCGGATAGTAAAATGTAAGTATTTGTCGCCGTTGCACAGGCGTACACAATTTTAAAGCGTGACATGTTTGGTATCTATTTACTTGGAGTAACATCATCTTTCATATTTTTATTAAAAAAATTGGGTTATGCATTGTGTTTTGTGCAGTAAAATCCAAAAAGTGTATTTTCTCCAAAAAAATTGTGTTTGAAAAAACCACTGCGCAAATACCAAGTGACATACAAAAATTGCAACACCTACCAATTTATTTTTTAGGGCATCACTCCCCTGCAGTAGCAGAACCAACTGCACCCCAAACCCCCTCCAACTACATCAGCATTATCCACTTTCACACTGAGGACTCCCTGAAACTACCCTGCCCTCTGAGGTAAACACAGGCTGTAGAAACCACTAGGTAAACAAAAAAAAAAAAACTGGGGAGTATAGGATGATGGGATACCAGAATTTTCAGCAAACAATGCCCACAAAACAGAAGATTAAGATACAATCATGAATGCACACTTATCACATGAAATGCCTCCACTGCGCAAAAAAAAAAAAAAAAAAAAAAACACACAACACTACAGATTAGATTTGGACAAACTTGAAGCAAAAATACTCTCCACTAAAAAGATTAACCATACCCGGGAAGGTGAAGCTGGTTCTTCAGCAGAACGTTTTTGTGGCTCTGTCTCAACCTCTTGACGCTTATTTTTCATTCGCTCACGGAGATCTCCAGTTGGCCTATCTGGTGACCTGTGAGCACAGAATATTGAAACGAATGCTAAATTATATAAACCTTCAAAATCAATTAACAACCAAAAAAATAACGTCAAAATCTAGTTATTCCAAAGAATTAGAACGGTCGATGCTATACCCTACATCACCAGAGGCTTACAAAGACCACAGAAAGTGTTCACTCTCCATATCAAAATGAACTTATCACCAATTCCAAACTTTCCAAATGTCTGTTCTTCTAAACCATGTGCATAAACTAAAAAAAACAAAAAAAAAAAAAAAAAAAAAAACACGTGCTTAAAGTGGTTGTAAAAGCATACTTTTTTTTTTTTCCCCTTAATGCATTCTCTGCATTAAGGTAAAAAGTCTTCCATGATTAGCTCCCCCCAGCCCTCATCCTCTGAAATACTTACCTGGCTCTCCCCAGCCCCCATCCTCTGAAATACTTACCTGGCTCTCCTTTCGATCCAATGATGTGCCTGTCTGCAGCAGCGCTGCTCTCTCTCTTTCACACAGGCAGTGAGAGCCACTAACGCCTGCTGCTGTCAATCAAATCCTGTGAAAAAGGAATGCGGGTAGGGCCAAGCCATGCCGTATGTCTATGGATGCACACAGCCTGGTTCAGGAGCATGACCACACAAGTGCCACTATAGCACAAGGTTTGCCATGGAGACACTCAGAAGAGGAGGAGCAAACAGGGGACACCCAAAAGAGAAAGGGGCTGCTCTGTGCAATACTACTGCTCACAGCTGGTAAGTAGAACATGATTATTAAAAAAAAAAAAAAAATGTTATATATATATGCCTTTAGAACCACTTTAAAGCAGACCTTGCCATAAAATCAGATTCAATATACTTTACCCTCCAGGCTTCCAGATTACAGAGGTTGATGACATGCTGCTTCCGATGAGATCCCAGAGAATGTGGAGTAACAAAATCTTACAAAAGGACACTAGAGCACAGTAAAGTACTAGGAGTACACTAGTTTTGGCAATCATAACTGAGATTTCACGACGGAAAAGTTGATATATTGGAGGATAGTAAACAAAACCACACATACCTTCTCAACACAACACAACAGCAGTAATTATTTTAAAAAGGTAAAATAAATATGCAAATTACCTTCGGTAAGATCCACTAAATCCTTTTCCTCTTGGTGAATGAATAAATCTGCAAGTATTACCATAAGCACAATTTCCAGTTTTCATCCAGTTACGACACTGCGTCTGAAAATATGGGAGGTATGGAATCAGATCACGTTTAGCTGAAATAAAAAATTAAATGCTTTCATTTAGGAGGTTTTCTACTCTTACCTCTGCACTACTGCCAGTGCTAGGCCCAAGCCTCTCAAAAACACTTGGTCTACGTGATGTGCTATCCGATATGGTCTTGGTATTTTCTACTGTGACCTTCCGTCGAATTTTTGACATCTTGTTCTTTTTCTTAACTAGAAAAATATCAAGAATGATTTTTGTAAATTCAGGACCAAACCCACTGAAACTTACAATACACCAAAAACAGTTCACTATGAACCGGTTATAATGGTTTTGCACTAATTTTGTAATTCGTCAACAATAATTTTTTTATCACGTTTTTACAAAATGTGTTTCAGCCACAGATGTTAGAATGACTGGCCTGTTACACTAAAGATTGCCAAATATATTTTTTGCGCCACACAACATATATACAAGAGCTGCATTTTAAACCCTCCTAGCCCACCCTGCTGGTGAATCTCCTCTGCCTGAGCAGTCCAGTTACAGCCTACCACTGGCATGAATGGTTGCTGCTGCTGTACTTCGGTATGCGATAGTGCTATCTTAAAGGATAAGTTCATCTTCTGACCAAAAAGAATAAATGCACATTTGTTGCCGGTAAAAGAAATGTGTATTCATTATTTTTGGTTGGAGGAGCCTGTAAAGCATTGCACCAACAATCAGCAGATCGGTGGCTCCATGCAGGTCTCCTGCAGACCTGTCAGTATATCTGCTTGCCTGTATGGGATGTACAGGCAAGCATATAGTGAGGGAAATAAGTATTTGATCCCCTGCTGATTTTGAATGTTTGCCCACTCACAAAGAAATAAGTCTAAATATCGAATGGTAGGTGTATTGTAACACAGAGACAGAACAGGAACACAAAATTCAAAATGCATGTCTAACAAATTATGCACCGATTTGCATGTTCATAAGGGAAATAAGTATTTGAGCCCCTTCACAAAACATGACTTAGCAGTTGGTAGCAAATCCCTTGTTGGCAATCACAGAGGTCAGACGTTTCCTGTAGTTCGCACCAGGTTTGCACACATCTCAGGAGGGATTTTGGCCCACTCCTCTTGGCAGATCCTCTCCAAGTCATTAAGGTTTGGTGGCTGATGTTTGGCAACTCAAACTTTCAATGCCCTGGCTGAGGGAAGAAGGTTCTTACCCAAGATTTGACAGTACGTTGCCCTGTCCATCGTCCCTTTGATTCCGTGCAGTTGTCCTGTCCCCTTAGCAGAAAAACACCCCCAAAGCAGAATGTTTCCACCACCATGTTTGACAGTTGGGATGGTGTTCTTGGGGTCATAGGCAGCATTCCTCCTCCTCCAAACATGGCGAGTTGAGTTGATGTCAAAGAGCTCAATTTTGGTCTCATCTGACCACAACACTTTCAACTAGTCCTCCTCTGCATCATTCAGATATTCAGTGGCACACTTCAGATGGGCCTGGACATCTTCTTTCTTGAGCAGAGGGACCTTGCGGGCACTGCAGGATTTCAATCCTTGTCGACGTAGTGTGTTACCAATTGTTTTCTTGGCGACTGTGGTCCCAGCTGCCTGGAGATCATTGACAAGATCCTCACATGCAGTTCTGGCATGATTTTTCACGATCATTGACATTCCACAAGGTGAGATCTTCCATGGTGCACCAGACCTAGGGAGACTGACAGTTGTTTTGTGTTTCTTCCATTTGTGAATGATTGCACCAACTGCTGTCACCTTCTCACCAAGCTGCTTGACGATAGTTTGGTAGCCCAGTCCAGCCTTGTGTAGGTCTACAATCTTGTCCCTGACATCCTTGGACAGCTCTTTGATCTTTGCCATGGTGGAGAGTTTGGAATCTGATTGTTTGATTGCTCCTGTGGACAGGTGTCTTTTATACAGGTAACAAAATGAGATTAGCAGCACTCCCTTTAAGAGACTGCTTCTAATCTCAGCTTGTTACCTGTATGAAAGACACCTGGTAGCCAGAAATCCTGCTGAATGTTAGGGGATCAAATACTTATTTCGCTCATGAACATGTAAATCAGCGCATCATTTGTTAGACGTGCATTTCTTTTGAAATTTTTGTTGCTATTCTGTCTCAGTGTTATAATACACCTACCATTCGATTTCTAGACTAATCATTTCTTTGTGAGTGGACAAATATTTAAAAACAGCAGAGGATCAAATACTCATTTCCTTCACTGTATAATGACAGGTAGAATCAATGAACTGCCATGGTAGTTCATTAAGAGCTACAAGCCAACAGCCACTAAGGCTGTCGGGACATGTAGTTCATTCATTTACAGAACACTGAATGTATGACACGCCCGTGTGGGCGGAACTGCATGGTTTTTAAAAAGGGACAGCTAGTATGGGCAACTTCTCCTCCCGTATGTCTGTCACGAGGGGGGGGCAGCGGTTGCAGCATTGGGAACATGTTACATGTTCCATCCTAAACACTAATAGAACATGTAACATGTTCCCAAGGGTGAACTTATCCCTTGAACACAAATACAGTGCATATGTAAAGGGAAAAAAAAACATTACAGACCAACATGACAGTCAGAAACATAGTCCACTCATAAGGAAGGCTTAGCAATAGCAGGCTTCATAACTTCTCAATACGAATGTTTTCCTTTTTGTTAAAGCTGAACTGCAAGAATTATCATTTTTCCATGCTTACTGTGGTCTAGCTTGACTCAATACAGGTATTCACAGCTGATATCTGAAGGGTCATGAGGGACACCGATAACCTCTGTAGTAATCAGTGCTCCATACAGTGATTGCCGTGATCTTCCGGGTCCTGTGAGAGCAGCTTCCCCTGTGCACACTGAAAACAGGTCACTTGCTCAGCCCTGCTACAATTCACAGAATGCCTTGTATTTTTTTCAATGAATACAATGGCATTCTCTGATTGGATGGGGTGGTGGGTTGGGCAGTAATGCCAAGAGCTACCCTTGTCCAATGAGAAAGCGCCTTGTATATATTGAAAAAAAAAAATTATAATGATAGGTGTTCTGTGAATGGCAGCAGTGCAGAGTGAGTGACCCCTTGAGGTTATTATGCAGAAGGGCAGCGACTGTAATATCTGACGGGCAGTACTGATGGAAAAAATGAAGGAAAGCCAAATGCTAGAGTGGCAGTCCAGTAATCTTGTTGAAAAACAGGCATTCAGAAGGCAGCAGCATCGCCTTCTGAAAGTGGAACTTAAACAATGAATGAATGACTCGCTTCTGTGCCTCCATCTTAAAAACTATGCACATATGAGCCACTGGTGTATTCCAGGTCTCTAGGACCTGGCAGGCACTAGAGGGCATATGTTCAGGGGATTTCTGTGCGTCAACAGGATGCTGCCAGCTTCCGGTAGGTTGCCACTATGCCGCTGGGCGGCATTTGTGTGCATGCATACAAATCTGCCTTTCATGTGCACATATGCTGCTAGTGGCAGCTTAGTAACACACTGCTTGTAGCAATATTACAGCTATACTGGGAGGCAGCAGGGCCCAGCCTAGGCTGGAATCCAGGAAATGCAGATTTATAATAAAATAAAAAAAAATAAAAAAAAAAACACGATTAGTTTTTTTGTAAGAGCAAGGGAGAAGGAATACAAAAAAAACAAAATGTTTAGTTCCTTGCTGCTCTACAGATCGCTTTTCACAGAGAACCCGTGTATACACAAGTTACAGGATCAGGAAGATGGCGGCTATCATTGTAGTCCTGCCAATCACCACAGTAGTTTTCAGCATCCCCTGTGGCCCCTAATTATCTGATATGGGTTATTACAATGAGCCAAGCTGGACTACCATAAGCACAGAAAAAAATATTATGCCTGGAGTTCTGCTTAAAGTGTTTGTAAACCTCAGACATGAAATATGAACAAAGCATATCCCTCTATGTGTACTTGTCTCAATCAAGTGTCTTTTCTATCCACTGCCTCATGCTTCTGCTATAAGGATGAACCACTTCTGACAAGTTTTCCCTGACACCAAGAGAAAAATGGTGACAGGGGAGGGAGCTCCAGCAAATTGACATCCTCAGCTGTTTCTCTGTGAAAGAGGAGCTTCTCTTCCCTCATTGTGTATAATTTTTGCTCTGCGCCCACTGCTTTCTGGAAGCTCAAACAAGCTTTATACATTCAGCACTTGGAATAGATGTAGAGAAGAAAAGATTGCAGATAGACAGCTACAACTGATGTAAGAGGATTTGTTTAATCTCTGTGTATCACCCGAGGCCAGTCACTTCACTGGGCATATTGTAAGGGTTTACAGCCACTTTAAGGCTCAGTTGATATCTGTACAATCCCTGTTCTGTAAGTAGGGCAGCCCATTCCTGCAGAAACATTTTGTAAAAAAGTCCTGGACCCTTTTTGTTTTTTAATCACACTGCGCACAATTACATGGAGTTTGGAAAATCTGGGCATTTTGTTAATGTGGAGGGAACCATTAAGAATAAATGTGCGTTTTCTAGAGCAGTGGTCTACAAATGACAGCACTTTGCTTGCCTTTTTCCTGCCCTTGTTGCACTATTCATCCCACTGACACAATGAGGCACCATTCCTTCCACAGACACCAACAATGGGGCATGATACTTCCCACTAATACCAATGATGAGGTATTATTTCTTCCACTGACACCAATGATGGGACACCATTCCTCCATTAACACCAATTATGGGACACTGTTTTTCCTCCTACTGACCACAGGTACTCTTTTTTTTTTTTTCCCTCTTACTGATTCACCAAGTCTGATGCATTATTTACATTGACTCTGGGGAATTTTCCATTTGCCATGGTCCAACCCCCCCTATTGTCTAAGGGACAGTGATCTGGCCCATTGTTTAGAAAGTTTGGAGGCCCCTGTTCTAAAGGGCACCATTTGCCTACAGGTTGGAAATATGTGCAACTTTGCGAGTGTCCATAACCCGCAGAAGTGTGATCCTAGCCTTAAGGCCCTATTTATATGACCATGTAGCATGACACATTTTCCCGCAACACGAATAGGGGAGTCCTTTCATTGGACTGGGCTGCCACATGTGCGCCAAAGAAGCTCCTGCCATAAGCAAGTAGGTGCTACACCCAGTGATAATCCCCAAGAAGGTGGTGGAATGTCAGTGCTCTGGCAACTGAATGATGAGGATTGGTATAGCTGGCACTCGTCTTCCCGATTAATAATCTTTGAGAGAGTAAAATGTGCATATAAAATGGCTTATGAGTTTGGGCAACAAGCCTTAGTCAAGACTTGGTCATAACCATGATGGCTATGACCAAGTCTTATTGCTGAAAAGCATAAGCCATTTTCTATGCACATTTTACTCGCTCAATAAAGATTATTCGGGAAGACGAGTGCCAGCTATACCAATCATCATAAAAAAGCTCCTGCACCTTTTCTGGGTGTAGAGCCTAGTGCTTTTTGACCGCATGTTTGTCATCTGCAAACGCGTGCATTTGGGATGCCTTTGAGACCTAGTTCACACTGAAGTTGTGCGGGAAACGCTGCGAATCCTATGTGTTTCCGCACCGCATTGCAATCACATGGCAATCATGCAATCTGGTGTGGGTGTCAATGTTAAATGGCCCACAGAAACAGATCGCAAAATGCAGTGCGATTGCCAGAATCACAAAAAAAGGGTCCTGCGCCTTTTTGGGGTAGATTCAATATGATTTGAACAAAATGTACAGCTCAAATCGCACAGCACAGACATCTCATGTAATTAGCACAGGAATGTGGTGCAATTTTTGGACAAATTACATGCGGTGTGCTGTACTGCATTAGTGTGAACCTGGTCTAAGGGCTCGTTCACACCATACGTGCATGAAAACCGAGGTGCAGATTTCACTTGTAGAGATACGAGTTTACATCAGTTTTCATGCGTATTTCAGTGAGTTAACCCCTGGTTCACATCTGTGCGGGTGGTGCCACTGTGGGACCTGCACAAATACCTGCAGCCCCTCCACCCACACAAAGGAATGTGGGACACGCAGGCGGGTGCCATTGTTTCTAATGGCATGCTGCCCGTCCTGGAAAACACAACCGTACTGGGAACTGAGGTTCCGTGCGGGCTGCGATTTCCCAAGTGGTGAACTTCTTTCCTGTGTGTCCCAAGGCACAGGAGTCCATTCAAATGAATGGGTTCTCGTGTCCGCACAAATTCGTGGCCCTCACGGCCACACAGATATGAACCAGGGGGGTTATACATAGTGCAGATTCCGGCGCAGAAAAAAAAAATGTGCGTGTGTTGTGAACAGGGCAAAGAGAACAATTGATTTTGTGTCCTTACAGAACGCATGCAAAAAAAAAAAAAACCGATGTCTCTGCACCATGGTGTGAACGAGGTCTAACAAATAATGGCATCGCAAGCGTGCCACGTGTTGTTTGTGTGTTCCCAGAACGCACAGATGTGAATGCAGTCATAGAGGAATCCATGCTGGCCGTGGAGGAGTACAGAGCCCTGCCTAGTGACAACACTGCTCTCCCAGTGAGACCCAGCCTCCCCCTCCCCTCACTGTCCGACTACCCTGCTCACCCCGAATGCGGCGGCGCAGGCCGCCTGCAGCAGAGTCCCGGGCCGTGACCGCTGTGTGTCTGGCGGCCGCTACTGGGAGCTCAGCGCCGTCTCCCAGTGCCGCGGACCGACCGACCGCCCGACCACGGCGACCACCAGCTCCTCCAGCCGCCCTCCCCGATAGCGGCTCCGCCTTCCCCCTCCTCTTCTTCTTCTTTTTCGTCTTCCACTGCGGCCACCACGTCTGCTGCCGCCGCCGGTCCCGGCTTCCGGGAGCGATCGTGACGCAGCACCGGATACAAACTTAGAAGTCGAAGAGAACACACAGGCCGAGCGCTTCCACCGCTGAGCCTGCCGGGAAACAGCGCTACCTCACAGGAAACGGTCCGGGGATAGGATGTAGCCTCAGTTCGAGCATTGCGCATGTGCGCTCCCCGCAGAGGACGATGGGACAAATGGGGGAACCTTACTAGAAGGAGCGCGGTGTACAGCGGAGACTTGTGAGGGGGTTTACCTCAGTGTCAGCCCAGCCCTAGCCACAACTACTAAGGAAACATTGTCTAAATGCAGTACTACATACCGTGTTAGGAACAAATGAGACTTAAAAGTAGAACTAGAGGCAAAAGGTTATTTTTATAGAGCAGGGGAGAGTTCTAATCCGTGTAAGCATGTGTGTCCCATTGGGAAGATTTCACTTCCTGTCCCATTAACAGGAAGTGATGGAAATCGCTCCAAAATGAGGGAATCCCTTGTCTCAAGAATTCATGTTCCCATTGGAAGATTTCCACTCTATTACTGTTTTGGTGACTCAAAACTTTGGATTTTGTTTCTCTTTAATGGCTCATGTACACTGCAGCTGATAAATTCACGTTTAGGAGCTGTTCAACATTTTTTCAGCAGCCCCTGAACTCACCCTAATGTTTTCCTATGTGTCCATGTACACATCATCATTTACAGGCATTTGAGTTTACAGTCGTTTTTTTGAACGCAGAAAACTTGCGTTCAGCAGTCGATTTTATTAGTGTTTCAAAAGCAAAACGCTTGTAAATGCGGCTAACTGCGTTTATAAGCATTTGAAAAAAATTTTTAACGCTTCCATTTCCAGATGCTGTCTACAGCCAATTTTCATTATGAAAAATGCATGCAAAGCGTTTTCCCAGTACTCAAATGGACCTGGTACACTATACTTCGAGGTTTTGCATGAAAACAATGTTAGACACTGCTGCAATCATTTCTGCACAGAAATGAGCTGGAACACATCCAAACGCCACAAAAAAAAAAAAAATAAGACAGCTAATCTCAACAAATACTGATCTCTCTATTTCTCTCAAAATGTCTGAAATAGTTAATTTTTTACTATTTTTCAGTGCATTCTGGGCATTTTAGAAGGTCTGAGGTTATCTTAAAAAAACTCCTAAATACAAACGCTCATAAACGCGGTATGCAAATGCAGCTAAACAGACGATTTTTAACCTACGTTTTCCAGCAGCCAGTTTCCATCGTTCAGAAGTGTCCCGTGTACATGGGGCATAGGCTGATTTCACACTGATCCATTTTTATTCCAGGAGGAAAAACACATAACCATTAAATCCTATGGAACTCTTCACACTGGCCAGTTGCTGGTGCATTGAGTTTTTCAAAGTCCTGTTTGGTGCAGTAAAAAAACACTTCATTGTTGAAATTAATGGAAAACGCATCAAAAATGCACCTGTGGGAAAACACTTAAAAAAAATTCACCTCCCTATTGAAATGATTGGAATCACACCATGGTTTGAGTTTTTGGTGTGTTTTTTGCGTCACATAAAAAACGCACCACAAACGTGCCAAAAACAAGGTAAAACGTGCGTTTTTACCACGTATTTGCAACTGAACAGTATGAAAGTAGCCTTACTCTCAGTGATGAACAAGAAAAATAGGGCAGATCTCCCTACGGGGGGCACAGTGGGCAATGAAAATCTGATGCATGTTCTAATCCCTCCCCACTCTACACAAAACTAAAAAACAAATGTAGCACTACCCCCTTAGGAGTTGCTAGAGATTTGGGTTCCCCTATGGTCCTGCACAGCCAGGCAAAACATATTTTTCTGTTTCAATGTGTTTATTGAAAATGAACGTGCAAATAGGTAATGATACAGCCAGAGAGCCTTGATGGCCATGCCAAATAGAGCTCGCAACAAAGGTGAGACACAGATGAAATAAAAGTAGTACAGCATGTAGCAGATCCAAATATCCCAATCCACCTTCAAAAGGGAAGTACTAGAAAAGATCAAAAACAGGAACAAATGGATGTAAATGCTTTCCAAATGCACCAGAGTCCGAGATCTGCTCCACTTTGTATCAGGTACAAGAAGAACAGGGTGCTACACAGTTTGTCTTTAAGTCATAATATGACACCAATCTATCAAAAGTAGAACTGAGGAAAGAAGAGTAGGAGAGAGGAAAAGGGAGTAAGAGAAGGACAGCAAAGAGAGAGACATAATCCACGCGGCAGGCCCCTCCATTCCAGCAAAGAGAAAGGAATTATTTATTTCAGGTGCTTATATAGCGCTGTCAATTTACACAGCATTTTACATATATATATATTCACATCAGTCCCTAACCCTCAAGGGGTGTACAATCTAAGGTCCCTAGCATACATTCACATACTAGGGACAATTTAGACAGGATCCAATTCACCTACTAGCATGTCTTTGGAGTGTGAGAGGAAACCAGAGTACCCAGAGGAAACCCACGCAGGCACAGGGAGAACATGCAAACTCCAGGCAGGAGGTGTCATGGCTGGGATTTGAACCAACGACCCTAGTACTAGCTAGGCAGAAATGCTAACCATTTAGCCACTGTGTTATTATGAAGATGCAGTCTGTAGATAACTAATCCATGGGTTCCAGACCCGCTCGAACCTGACAGAGGTATCTCGTACAATGCTGACCATTTTTACGTTGATTATGATCCACAAGAGTTTACGTTTCATCAACGCTAAGTTAACCACTGGACTCTTCCAAGCAATTGCAATTTTGGCTGCCAGGAACATAAAATAGATTAGGGTCAGAGTGAATCTGGAGATTCCACCTATGGGTTCGTTAACCGCTTTAGGACCGCCCACAGTAGATTTACTGATGTAGGGCAGCCCCTGTGCGCAGGATCACGTATATATAAGTGATTCTGCATTTCCGGGTAGGGGGCGCGTGTGAGCCACTCAACTGCCCTATCCGCGCAGCCGATTGTGGCCCCGGGTGTCAATCACCGGGACAATACACTCTGTCATCATCGGGGTGACACTGAATTTGACCGGCTCCACAAAATTCAGCCCCTCGTAAATCACCTTAACCAAAAATTTGCAGATGTCTATACTCCCCAGCAAGAAATCTGCATTGATGAGTTGCTCATTAATTTTTCAGGCCGCCTTGCATTCAAACAATTTCACCCCAGCAAGTGTGCCAGATATGGGGTCAAGATATATAAGACCTGTGAGAGGGCAACAGGCTATACATAAGTTTCGGATTTACGAGGGAAAGTATAGTCACGTGGAGCCCCCTGATTCACAGACTACATGGGGAGTAGTGGCAAGATAGTTTGGGACTTAGTGTCATCCTTTTTCCATATGGGGAACCACTTATACATGGACACTTTTTATTCATGCTTGCCACTTTTTAGACATTTGTACAATCTTGGAATTGGCGCATGTGGCAAAGTGTGACCTAATGTGTGCCCACCATTAGATGTGGGTGGATGCAGGGCATACCACACACTTTTTCTGGCAGAGATTTCTTTCTTCCCACAGGCTGTAATAAAAAAAGCATAGCATATATGCCCAACAAGGACCAGCGACGTACTGGTACATCACTGGACTTTGAATGGTTATACCAGGATGATGCCTACAGCTGCAGGGATCATCCTGGTATTGTTTTTTTCATCCGGTTTTCATTTAAAATAAATCTTAGTGGCTAATTAGCTGCAGGATTGCTTTTACAAGGAGCGGGAGACTGTGCCCCCCTTCTCCCGCTGCCTTCCATGGCCTTCTCGGGCAGTCCCGTGCCATCGAAGGAACCTGAGAATGCAGCCAGTATTTCTGCCTGCTGACCATAGAGCTGATTGGAGACTGGAATGGTGCCAATCATTTCTATAGTCTAAGAAATCTGAAGCTACAAGCATTTCATCACTTGAGTTTTGCAGGATATAAACAGTGCCATTTGTAAATTGGGAAAGCATCTGATCACACCGATCTTGGTTTGATTAGATAATGTAAGAGCAGAGGACATATCTAGAGTCTGATAGAACCCAGATTACTCAAAAAACAATATATGACAATGCCCATTGAAGTTATAAGGGATATTTGCATTCCCTGTGATAGCATTAAAAGTGATAAACAGTGTAAAAATAATTAAAAAAATCAAAATAACTTAAAAAAAAGTACGCTCACCCCCCCCCCCACGCACGCACACACCTGCGAGTGTTGACCCTGTGCCAGTGTGTAAGCAGCAGTTGCACCATGCATGTGAGGTATCGCTGCACACGTCAGATCAAGGGCAGTAATTCTAGCACTAGATCTCTTTTGTAAATCTAAAATGGTAGCTTGTAAAGGCTTTTAAAGCATTGCCTATGGATATTACAAATGTATGCAGTTTGTCGCCATTGCACGGGGCGTGCACAGTTTTAAAGCATGTCATGTTTGGTATCTATTTACTCTGCATACCATCATATTTTATATTTTACCAAATAGTTGGCCAATATATTGTGTTTTTGTGCATTAAAAGTAAAAAAAGTGTATTTCTTTTAAAAAAATTTGCATTTGAAAAATCGCTGTGTGAGTACTATGTGGCATAAAAAATTGCAGCACCCACCATTTTATCCACTAGGGTGCCTGCTTTAAAAAATATATAATGTTAGGGGGTTCAAAGTAATTTGATAAGAAGCATGGTGAGTATTTTGCAGTTCTTGTTTGTTGCCACATGTTTTTGGAATATGAAGATAGAAAACAAAAATATGTTTTTCTTTATTTACCGTATTTTTCGCTCCATAAGACGCACCTGACCATAAGACGCACCTAGGTTTTAGAGGCAGAAAACAGGAAAAAAAAATTCTGAACTAATGGACTGCAGACACAGTACAGGAGATGACCAGAGACTGCGGACACAGTACAGGAGATGACCAGAGACTGCGGACACAGTTCAGGGGATGACCAGAGACTGCGGCCACAGTACAGGAGATGACCAGAGACTGCGGACACAGTACAGGAGATGACCAGAGACTGCCGACACAGTACAGGAGATGACCAGAGACTGCGGACACAGTACAGGAGATGACCAGAGACTGCGGACATAGTACAGGGGATGACCAGAGACTGCGGACACAGTGCAGGGGATGACCAGAGACTGCGGACACAGTACAGGGATGACCAGAGACTGCGGACACAGTACAGGGATGACCAGAGACTGCAGACACAGTACAGGAGATGACCAGAGACTGCGGACAGTGCAGGAGATGGACCAGAGACTGCGGACATAGTACAGGGGATGACCAGAGACTGCGGACAGCACAGGGTTGACCAGAGACTGCGGACAGTACAGGAGATGACTGCTGACCTTTGGGGAGGGGGGGGGAGCAGGTACCTGAATTTGACAGATACCCGCTCCCACTTCCGCGGAGTTGTTCTTTCATCTTACCTGTTCCTCTATCCAGCCGCGCGCTGTCTTCCCGGCTTCTGTAATGGCGCTCGGCATGACAGCCGGGTGCCCAGTGCGCATGAGCGAGAAGCACTTGCGCTTTGTGATTGGTCCGGCGGCTTCTGGGATCTGTCATGTGTCCCAGGTGCCGCCTTACCATTCACAAAAAGCACCGCTTCCTGCGCATGCGCACTTGGCACCCGGCTGTCATGCCCACACTACAGAAGCCGGGAAGACCGCGCCGCTGGATAGAGGAACGGGTAAGATGAAAGAACAACTCCACGGAAGTGGGAGCGGGTATCTGTCAAATTCAGGTACCCGCTCCCCCCCTCCCCAAAGGTCAGCAGTCATCTCTATAAGGTCCCGCTGTAGAGCTGAGCGGCCGGCCCGGTATTCTGACACGGCGGCAGTGGAAATACCAGACCGGCCGCTCCATATTCGCTCCATAAGACGCACTGACATTTTCCCCCCTTTTTTGGGGGGAAAAAAGTGCGTCTTATGGTGCGAAAAATACGGTATATTTCAAAACCTTGTGAGAAAAAATGAGATTTGCAAAATACTCACCATGCCTCGTTTTAAATTCCTTGGGGTGTCTACTTTCCAAAAAAGGGGCATTTGGGGGGGGGGGTTAGTGCTATCCTGGCATTTCAGGGCCTCCGAAACTGGGATAGGTAGTGAGGTCAATGGATTTCAGGCTTCTGTTTGTGGCTGGGCTCCCAAAAAGTCTCACACATGTGGTATCCCTATACTCGGTAGAATTAGCAGAATGTATTTTGGGGTGTAATTCCACATATACCCATGGCTTGTGTGAGAAACATATAATTTAAATAACAACTTTGTTTAAAAAAAAAATGTTTTTGTCATTTTCCGAAAACGTGGAAAAAAAAAAAATCTTCCATGGACTCAATATGCCTCTCAGCAGATAGCTTAGGATGTCTACTTTCCGAAAAAGGGTCATTTAGGGGTGTTTGTACTGTCCTGGTATTTTAGCACCTCAAGAAATGCGATGGGCAGTCAGAAAGTAAAAACTCGGTAAATTCCATTATCTATATCATAGTTTGTAGAGTCTATAACTTTCACACAAAGCAGTCAATATACACTTATTGGGATCTTTTTAACCAAAGACATGTAGCAGAATAGATTTTGGCCTAAATTTGTGACGAAAGTTGAGTTTTTTGGATATTTTTAATGACAGAAATGAGAAAATTTTGTTTTTTTTCAAAACAATTTTTGTTTATAGCGCTAAAAATAAAAAGTGCACAGGTGATCAAATACCACTGAAAGAAAGCTCTATTTGTGTGGAAAAAAGATGTAAATTTCATTTATGTACCATATTGCATGACCGCACAATTGTTCGTTAAACTGGTGTAGCGCTGTATAGCAAAAAAATGGCGTAATTTGCAGTATCTATACCATAGTTTGTAGACGCTATAACTTTCACATAAAGCAATCAATATACACCTATTGGGATTTTTTTTTACCAAAAACATGTGGCAGAATACATTTTGGCCTAAATTTATGACTAACTGCCAGTTTACTATATATTTTTTATAGCTGAAAAGAAAAAATATAGTTTTTCTGCGAAATTTCCGGTCTTTTTTTGTTTATAGCGTGAATAATAAAGAGTGAACAGGTGATCAAATACTATTGAAAGAAAGCTCTATTTGTGTGAAAAAAAGGACGTAAATTTTGTTTGGGTACAGCATTGCATGACCATGCAATTATCGGTTGAAATAGTGCAGCCGAATAGCACAAAGAAGCCTGGTCATTAAGGGGGGTAAATCCTCAGGATGGCAAGTGGTTAAGCGCGCTGGGGTTTTTTATGACATTAATCATGGTCACCATGAAGATCAGGGAATGAACTTGTATCCAGTACCTTCTAACTTTAGAACCTTCATGTGATTCTTGGGAGCAGTACTCCCTATTTAGACCATAACTATATTTTATCTCCCTTTACGTTGCATTATTCCCTTATGTTTAACTATGGTTCTGTGTTGTATGTTTTTGTATGACATTTCCATTTGGCTTTTGGGTGACATGTTCTCCTTTTTTTTGCGCATGTATTTTGAATGTCCTACTCTTGTTACTGGCTTTGGAAAAATTAAATAAAATGTTTGAACAAGAAAAAAAGTGACCACACTTCTTTTGTCCAATTGTTGCTTGAAGAGCAGCCCATTGAAATTAAAAGGCTGCCCTAAGCGAGGCTCACCTAAACAGGGAAAAACTCACACACTCTGTCCCACCTTCATAGGTGTGAACAGAGTCAAGTTCTGACCTGGTCCTGGAGCCCAGAGGCTTTGTAGGGCTTTGGGTAGGAAAAGACCTCTTCATCTAGGTTCACATCTTACCTGGAATGCAGACAACATTATTAGTATCTAGTTGACTAGTTGACTTCTGAGGTGGAAGGAGCTCTCCTCCTGGTTGTGGAGGGAACACTGGCGCATTTGGTTGCCGCTCCTCATACCAATTACAATCTTTTCTTCTCAAATTTTTCACTTTTTGACTTCAATTTCTGAAATTCTAACTCTGACTACTAGGATTGATTTATCAGATTTTTAGATTCCCTAACTTGAGTTCTCTGATCTCTGGAATTGTCTCACAATCTGCTCTAGCTTACTGCTGACTTACCTCTGAATCTTCCCTGGATCACTGGACCTCTTTCCTTGCCTTAAACTGGACCTCTTTTTCACAAACTGCCCCAGCTTGCTGCCGACTCATATCCAAATCTTCCCTGGATCACTGGACCTCTTTCCTTGCCCTGCACTGGACCTATTTCCTTGCACTGCACTGTGAACAACTGGGCAACTAAAACAGAACTATTTTTTGGCTAATGTCACATATGATCTCTGCCGGAATATTGGAAAATCCCTTAAACAGAGTTGCTGAAGTGGACAGGACTCACTGTTATGTATTACTATTGAGTTAAACACTACATTTTTTCAATCCTACTCCTAGCACACCAATTTTAAGCCCAACATAAATAGCTTACATGTAGCACCAAAATGCATTTCTTCAATTTTTTTATTTTTTATATATGTTATCCCTGAAGAAGAAGTATATTCCACCAAACATGTTGGCTCCATTTTACTGAATACCAGTAAAGTCTAAAACTGAAGCATGTACTTGCATGATTTTACACTCATGGCACTCCTTATCGCATACACACAGAGGCCATCAGTCTGAGGAACCAGCACCTCTAAGAGTCAAGCAGCCCAGAACCTACCTATTGTTCCCAACAATCCCCAATGGAGAGCCTCTTAATTGAAGTTCTGAAACTATACAAAAACAAATTCTAAAATCCATCAAGCATTGCCACAGATACAAATATACAACCTGTCAACTGAAAGAGTGGAGCAAAGGAACATAACATTGTTTTCCACAGGAGGCAGAGGTTCACATTCATTTTCAAACCTGCACTTTAGAATTTAGTGTTTGCTTTAGAAAACATCTCCCTTACACTTTGTTCCAGTTTCTCTAAATAAATCCCAAAAACTATTTCTGTATGATGCTGGCTTTTGTATTATTAGATTATGAGGGTATATTCATGTAACAAACACAAGGGAGTCATTTACAACATAATGTAAAATGCAATATAAAATATTATATTGTGTTTTGATGCATTTGTAAGTCATATTTAATTATGAAAGTTCATATGTTCATTCAGTGTTAGCTGTATGTAATTTATTTCAGGTAGGTAGCTATGACATCATCACATTTTTTTTCACAATATATGCAGATATTATTTTAATCCCGGTGAGGCCTTCACTGCATGTTGGTCTTATGAACTTCGGAGGAAGCAAAAATCCATAAGTCCCTTTATCCCGAAGCTCGATGGTGAAAGAATATTTAATTCCCTGATCGTATGCCCAGTCATCCGAACCACCTGGAGCCAAATCTGCCAAAAGAAATAACTTAAATTTAAATTTTGTATTAATGAAATGTTCATTGCAAAGTCAGTGTAAACTGTATTCCACCTCCTCACCATATATATATATATATATATATATATATATATATATATATACAGTGGGGCAATAAAGTATTTAGTCAGCCACCAATTGTGCAAGTTCTCCCACTTAAAAAGATGAGAGAGGCCTGTAATTGGCATCATAGGTAGACCTCAACTATGAGAGGCAAAATGAGAAAAAAAATCCAGACAATCACATTGGCTGATTTGGAGAGAATTTATTTGCATATTATGGTGGAAAATAAGTATTTGGTCACCTACAAACAAGCAAGATTTCCGGCTCTCACAGACCTGTACCTTCTTCTTTAAGAGGCTCCTCTGTCCTGCACTCATTACCTGTATCAGTGGCACCTGTTTGAGGTTGTGGACAGGTGTCTTTTATACTGATAACAAGTTCAAACAGTCACACTCCAAACTCCACTATGGTGAAGACCAAAGAGCTGTCGAAGGACACCAGAAACAAAATTGTAGACCTGCACCAGGCTGGGAAGACTGAATCTGCAATAGGCAAGCAGCTTGCTGTGAACAAATCAACTGTGGGAGCAATAATTAGAAAATGGAAGACATACAAGACCACTGATAATCTCCCTCGATCTGGGGCTCCATGCAAGATCTCACCCCGTGGGGTCAAAATGATCACAAGAACGGTGAGCAAAAATCCCAGGACCACACGAGAGGACCTAGTGAATGACCTGCAGAGAGCTGGGACCAACGTAACAAAGGCTACCATCAGTAACACACTACACCGCCAGGGACTCAGATCCTGCAGTGCCAGACGTGTCCCCCTGCTTAAGCCAGTACATGTCCGGGCCCGTCTGAAGTTTGCTAGAGAGCATTTGGATGATCCAGAAGAGGATTAGGAGAATGTCATATGGTCAGATGAAACCAAAATAGAACTGTTTGGTAGAAACACAACTCGTCGTGTTTGGAGGAGAGAGAATGCTGAGTTACATCCAAAGAACACCATACCTACTGTGAAGCATGGGGGTGGCAACATCATGCTTTGGGGCTGTTTCTCCGCAAAGGGACCAGGACGACTGATCCATGTACAGGACAGAATGAATGGGGCCATGTAGCATGAGATTTTGAGTGCAAACCTCCTTCCATCAGCAAGGGCATTGAAGATGAAATGTGGCTGGGTCTTCCAACATGACAATGATCCCAAACATACCGCCTGGGCAACGAAGGAGTGGCTTCGTAAGAAGCATTTCAAGGTCCTGGAGTGGCCTAGCCAGTCTCCAGCTCTCAACCCCATAGAAAACCTTTGGAGGGAGTTGAAAGTCCGTGTTGCCCAGCGACAGCCCCAAAACATCACTGCTCTAGAGGAGATCTGCATGGAGGAATGGGCCAACATAGCAGAAACAGTGTGTGCCAACCTTGTGAAGACTTACAGGAAACGTTTGACCTCTGTCATTGCCAGCAAAGGATATATAACAAAGTATTGAGATGAACTTTTGATATTGACCAATAAACCTATTTTTCACCATAATTTGCAAATAAATTCTTTCCAAATCAGCCAATATGATTGTCTGGACTTATTTTCTCATTTTGTCTCTCATAGTTGAGGTCTACCTATGATGCCAATTACACCAGTGAAGCTATGAAGTCTTGAGGAACTAATGTTTTTTTCTCACAGCTTTTGTGTATCAGTAAGGGTTCTTTCACACTGGTGTTCTGTTTGATTCAGCAGTTCAGTCATGTTCTTTCAAAGAAAAAACTGATTCAGATTACACTAGTTTTACATCAGTTTTACATCACTTTTTAACACCAATACCAATGCAAAGATGGACCATTTCCCCACTGACACTGGCAGTGCCCCCAATCTGCCCCCTTAAGCACCATGAAACCCCATTTCCCCCCACTGAGCACCAGGACCCCCATCTCCCCCACTAAGCACAAGGACCCCCCATCTCCCCCCACTGAGCACCAGTAGCCCCCATCTCCCCCAACTGAGCACCAGTACCCCACTTCCTCAACTGAACACCAGTACCCTCCATCTCCCCCCACTGAGGACAGGATCCCAAATCTCCCCTGACTGAGCACCAGGACCCCCCCATTTCCTCCCAGTAAGCACCAATGCCCCCCTTGTTCAATCACTCACTGTGTTCAGTTTATAAATGAACAGGAATTCACTCAGAACAGAGCACTCTCCATTAATTCACTGTCCAGTGCAGCTGAGGCTATGGAGAATGGGACTGAGGGCACTACTGCCCCCCTTGTTCCCCTGAGAACCACTGCCCCCCTTGTTCCTCCACTGATCACCCACTGCCCCCCCCCCTCTCCCTTGTTCCCTCACTGAGCACCACTGCCACTCTTGTGACCCCGCTGAGCCCCACCACCCCCTACTGAGCACCACTGCTCCCCTTTTTCCCCCCCACTGACTGAGCATCACTGCCCCCCTTGCCCTGGGAGAAAGATTGTCTAGCTTTGCCAATGGCAACCCTCACACTTTTTACCATGATAAATTTACTTTAAGATTAGATAAATAATGAATAGGTAAGGAATGTAAAAGTGAGAGGGACTGTGTGAAGGGCAGTGCCAAGTGTTATCCAGATAGCAAAGCTATACAATTAAAGTTTGCTACTAACATGGATTGTGCAACCCCATCTGTTGTGTGCCTAGGCAAAATATTACATTTTCTTTAAGCCCAATTTCAAGCAAATCTTTGAGTAGGGAAAAAAAAAGTCAGATAGATGATAGAGACTTAAGTGGGGTGTGGATGGAATGCTTGTCAGAGAATAGGAGACTGTAGTACAGTATGTATGTGGACATAGACACTGACGATAAAAGAAGATATACCCTCTATCAAACCATACGCTTTATGTAGTGGTGCTGCTTGTCCATAACATTGCTTTAGAAAAAGGGCAATTGAATTTCTTTTGATCCAGCTCATCCTAGGCTAAATAGTTACCATGGTTTGAAATGTACTTACAGATAGTATCTGCTCCTGTGCCAGATACATATTTGTTTCTGCTGGTTACCTTGATGCCTTCAGTTACTCTGCTTGCCAGCTGTGCCTAAAGAAAAAAAGTATTAGTGAAAGGAAACAATTTTTAGGAGACAGTATAGTAGATATTATTAGAGTTTAACATTATTAGCAACCTAACAACCATTCAGGTTACCTGTTCATACCAGGAAATTATTACTATGTATCATATCACACCTTTATTTTTAGAAGCACAAATAAACTGATGTACATCAAAGTGTTTTAAATAGGCGATATGGGTTTCATATGTTTGCATTGATATTGTGCTATTGGTCACGGCCACATTTCATACAAGGTTTGCTGCCTCTATGTAGTGCCGGATTTATGAAGGCCCCTAGGCAGTCAAAACCGTGGGACTTCCCTCGCAAACTTTTGAAGGTATCCCGTGAGTACGCTCTAGTGGGATAACATCGAACTAAAAAATAAGTAATGTGCACGTTGGCCACTAGATGGAAATGACCATCACTACTGTACGTAGGTTGCACCATATTTTTTTTACAAACTAATAGCTGAAAGAAGATGAGCTTTTAAAAGACAAACTGTCCCTTTAGATATGCCGTTCCTTTAAGAGTGCATGCACCAGTGATGTCATCGGCTGCAGGGACACTGAAAGTTTCCTAAACAGTACATGTTTAGAAGATATTCCTTGTACAAACAGGTAAGCTTTATTATAGGCTTACCTGTAGGTACAAGTGTCCAGTGGGAGTTTACTTCCACTTTAAGTTGTTATTGGGTACATTACATTAATATAGTATTTTCTCTATAGTGTCTTTTATGTAAAGTTTTTGCTTCTTTGAGTTGATTTATATGAAGAAAGCTTCATTGTAATTTTCTTTCAAGATCAAATCAATAGGCTCTTAACCACTTGCCGACCGGCCGTTGTATATAAACGGCCGGACGGTGGCACTGCAGGGTCGGGTGGCCGTCAATAAACGGCCTCCCCGCACCCTGCTTGTGCGCGCTCCCTGGGAGCGCGCAGCACCGCGATCCGGAGCCCGCTGTGTCCTCCGGACACAGTGAAACACCGATCGTCGGACGGGACCTCTGTACGAGGTCCCGATCATGTGATCACTGATTGGCCAATCAGTGATCACATGCAAAGTAGTAAGCAAGATGTCACTTGTGACATCATTGCTTACTATGTGTGAAATCTGTGAATGATCACAGAGGTCACATGGTACAAGGCTATTCACAAAAGCCTTGTACCATGTGACAGGATGTGACCAATCACAGCTCACTCAGTTCTTCTCAATGAGTGCATGAATGCACACAGAGAGAAAGAGAAATGATTGCTTTTACATCCTATATGGGTGTAAAAGCAATCAGTGTAAAAAAAAAAAAAAAAAATCTTCATCACCCCTCACAAGTAGTACAGTGTCACCATGGTGACACTGTACTGCTAGGGTGACAGTATGTAAAAAATAAAAATAAAAATAAAAAATAATAATATAAAAAAATAAAATAAAAATGTAAAAAAAAATGTTTAAAAATTATAATTTTTGCTTATAAACTAATTTGGATTTTTTTTTTTTTACTAAAAAGATAACGGAATAAATTTTGGCTAAGATTTATGATGAAATATTATTTATTTGCAAAATTTTATAAAAAAAACACTTTTTTTCAAAATTTTTGGACATTTCATTTACATAGCAAAAAAAATACAAATCCCAGTGGTGAATAAATACCACCAAAATAAAGCTTTATCTATCTCAAAAAAATGGTAAAAAATTAATTTGGGTACAGTGTTGCATGACCGCGCAATTGTCATTCAAAGTGTGATAGCGCTAAAAGCTGAAAATTGCCCTGGTCAGGAAGGGGGTAAAAGTGTCCGGTCTGGAAGTGGTTAAACGGCGTAGGGCCCATAGGCCTGTACCTACTCTGCCTATTTGGTAATCCGGCACTGTTGTTATGGCTGTGAGTAGTACGAACATTAGATGATTGTTGGAAAAAAAAGAATAAACCACAAAACAAGCTACTTGGTCACTGTATTTTCCAAGCAGTATGTACTGTATATCCTGAAGAACTTACAGTCAGGTCCATAAATATTGGGACATCGACACAATGCTAACATTTTTGGCTCTATACACCACCACAATGGATTTGAAATGAAACGAACAAGATGTGCTTTAACTGCAGACTGTCAGCTTTAATTTGAGGGTATTTACATCCAAAGCAGGTGAACGGTATAGGAATTACAACAATTTGCATATGTGCCTCCCACTTGTTAAGGGACCAAAAGTAATGGGACAATTGGCTTCTCAGCTGTTCCATGGCCAGGTGTCTGTTATTCCCTCATTATCCCAATTACAATGAGCAGATAAAAGGTCCAGAGTTCATTTCAAATGTGCTATTTGCATTTGGAATCTGTTGCTGTCAACTCTCAAGATGAGATCCAAAGAGCTGTCACTATCAGTGAAGCAAGCCATCATTAGGCTGAAAAAACAAAACAAACCCATCAGAGAGATAGCAAAAACATTAGGCGTGGCCAAAACAACTGTTTGGAACATTCTTAAAAAGAAGGAACACACCGGTGAGCTCAGCAACACCAAAAGACCCGGAAGACCACAGAAAACAACTGTGGTGGATGACCGAAGAATTTTTTCCCTGGTGAAGAAAACACCCTTCACAACAGTTGGCCAGATCAAGAACACTCTCCAGGAGGTAGGTGTATGTGTGTCAAAGTCAACAATCAAGAGAAGACTTCACCAGAGTGAACACAGAGGGTTCAGCACAAGATGTAAACCATTGGTGAGCCTCAAAAACAGGGAGGCCAGATTAGAGTTTGCCAAACGACATCTAAAAAAGCCTTCACAGTTCTGGAACAACATCCTATGGACAGATGAGACCAAGATCAACTTGTACCAGAGTGATGGGAAGAGAAGAGTATGGAGAAGGAAAGGAACTGCTCATGATCCTAAGCAAACCACCTCATCAGTGAAGCATGGTGGTGGTAGTGTCATGGCGTGGGCATGTATGGCTGCCAATGGAACTGGTTCTCTTGTATTTATTGATGATGTGACTGCTGACAAAAGCAGCAGGATGAATTCTGAAGTGTTTCGGGAATATTATCTGCTCATATTCAGCCAAATGCTTCAGAACTCATTGGACGCCGCTTCACAGTGCAGATGGACAATGACCCAAAGCATACTGCAAAAGCAACCAAAGAGTTTTTTAAGGGAAAGAAGTGGAATGTTATGCAATGGCCAAGTCACTCACCTGACCTGAATCCGATTGAGCATGCATTTCACTTGCTGAAGACAAAACTGAAGGGAAAATGCCCCAAGAACAAGCAGGAACTGAAGACAGTTGCAATAGAGGCCTGGCAGAGCATCACCAGGGATGAAACCCAGCGTCTGGTGATGTCTATGCGTACCAGACTTCAGGCTGTAATTGACTGCAAAGGATTTGCAACCAAGAATTAAAAAGTGAAAGTTTGATTTATGATTATTATTCTGTCCCATTACTTTTGGCTCCTTAACAAGTGGGAGGCACATATGCAAACTGTTTTAATTCCTACACCATTCACCTGATTTGGATGTAAATACCCCCAAATTAAAGCTGACAGTCTGCAGTTAAAGCACATCTTGTTCATTTCATTTCAAATCCATTGTGGTGGTGTATTGAGCCAAAAATGTTAGAATTGCGTTGATGTCCCAATATTTATGGACCTGACTGTATGCTTAGTGGCCCAAAACATGTAAGGAAGAACAACAATAAATATATATTTGTTATTTTCTTGTATGACTTTGCATGCTTATTACTAAATACAGAATTTAATTGATTTGGGGATATAGCTAGATATTCACCTGTAAATTATGTTGTACGTGGGGCCAGGACTTAAAGTGATGTAATATAATTTCTTGCAACAAGACCAAAATGTCATGGAATGTTATTTTACCTTTAAAATAGTGCATCAAGGAACAAAACGCAGATTCTGGTTAATAGCTTTTCATTCTTTTATTGAATTGTTATATCTTGTCTAGTTCTTTTATAAGACCCTGTGTTCTGCTTTTAAACTGCCTAAGTGCAGGGCTCTTAAATTCCTTCTGTTGAATTTATAAGAATGATACAATTCTTCTGTGCTCCTCTCTGATTTAGTTTTACTTTGTGGCACTTGAGCTTCCTTGATTTCATGTGTGTGGTTAGCCCCACTAACTGTCATCCCTTGTCAAATGAGATTGCTCTTCTTGACCATTGGGGCGTCTTGGTAGCACAATGGAATACAATTTGGAAAAGCTTAGGCTGCATTCACACAGGCAATTTCAGTGGCAAGAATGTGCAGAGGCTGCAAGAATCTGCTCATAAAATGCAATGACAGGCTGATTGCAGCCACAGCTATCAGTGACTGTTCGCACAGCCAGCAATTACCTGTAGTTAGGGACAGATGACTGTGACTGAATGCAGTCTTTTTACCTCTAGCCACAAACCCCTCAGGTAATCACTGGCTGTGCAAACCAGTCACAAATAGCTGTGGCTGGTGTCAGCCTGTCATTGCATTGTATGGGCTGAGCAGCTGCAGCTCTTTGCACACACTTGTCATTCCAGCCACTGGAACCTGTAGATTCTTGCTGCTGGAATTCACAAGGTGTGCTAATTGCCTGTGTGGACAATGCTTTATCCATTATATCAGGGAAATGTCGACCACAGCAACAATGTTACACTAAATCAGAAAGAGTCACAATAAACGATTTGCTATTATGAGTAACGGGAAATTAGTTGTTTCTGCCCTAGGACAATTATTTTAAACTTTCGGACCGCCTGCCCGTATTGTACTGTGGATGGGCGTCTCCTACAGGCGCAGCGATGTACCTGCTGCTTCCAGGTTTAGGGCGCACTTACATCCCAACAACCCCCACTGCACCTCGGTCAACTCCCGCTGTGATTAGACACAGCAGGTTTTTTTGTCAGCAGGTCCCGGACAATGAGTCATGGTTTGCTTCCTAACTTTATCACATCAGCTCATGTTCTGACATCTTTTTCTGTCTGCGGTTTTTGTACCTTTGCCCGTCTGGTATTGACCTTGAGCTAGACTTTGAATTTGCTAATGCTTGCTGAATTGACTGTTGCTGACCTCTGCTCATCCTGACTATGCCTCTGCTTCCTGCACCTGTAGGTTCCAGTGCCCAACCTGCATTCCAGCTTCCTGCCCCAGATCTGGTGTGAACATCTTCAGCATCTCAGCAGGCCCCAGTGAGTATTCTACTGGAGAAGTAATGGAAAGAACATTGGCCAAAGTCAGCCGTTACGGTAGAAACCAGTCAACTTTTGCCCCATGTGTACAGCTACAGAAGCCAATCTCACGACCAGCTTCTGTCGAACGAGCATTCTTGAAAACCAGCAGCCGATTGGCATCTGATCAGCACCCTCATTTTTATTGACTGTTTCTTTTCTATTCATTAGCGTTTTTAATTTGCTATTACATGTGATACAGATTTGTCCTATTATAATTGTTTTATAGCACTTTGGGAAGTTCCAGTATGTGTCTGTTTAGTGGAGAAGAGATTTGGGACAAGGGCAACTACTAAAAGCAAGTAGCTATCAAAATTATGTTTTCCACTGACTTGCAAGAGTTACAGTCCTGTGATAAATGCTGCAGAGCACATCTTGGATTTGAATAGAGAAATAGGGGATATTCCTCTTTTTTGGTGCAGTATATGGCAACCTTATGTTCCAGGAGAGCTTAGTCGGATGACTCCCAGGACCATTTTCACTTTTACAAAAGTTAGGTGTATATCCAATTTTTTTTTTTTGGGGGGGGGGTCCATCTTTTAGTAATGTTTCATTGAACCTTTTAAAAAGCAATAAAGATAAAAAAAATACACTTTGGCCAATAAAATGTACTGTAAATCAACATTTGTTACTATTGATAGAAGGTGCTGACGTATCATCGCTGAAATAGCTGCTAATGGAAGCTTTGATAAACAGATTGGCACCTTAAACAGGAAGTCAAACTGATAGCATGTCCTGCTAGCTACATGGGCAGAGGTTCATCGGGAAAGAGCTCTTGGATGTACCTGGAGATGCGGCAAATTTTTTTTTTTTGTAAGTCTTTATTTAGATATTGTGCATTTACAAGGAAGTACCATCACACAGTAAACAATATGGGAAAACATAAACTTCACAGGAAACATTTACGAGCACACTATGGAACAACATATCACAGTGTCCAGTAACCAGGAACGTTAGACTAGATATAAGTTGTCTGTTGCATAAACTATTATAATGCCACTCGTACTGGAAATGTAGGGTAATGAGCCTGAAATACACAAAGTCTAACTCAAAACTTTTTGTTTTAAAACACAGAATCACGAGACCATGAAAAAAAAAATGAAAAAATGACGTAGAAAAATGTTATCTTCTTAACTCTCAGGGAATGGGAGAAAAAAAAAGGGGAGGTTGGGGAGGGTGGGGTTGGGAATAAAGGGGAGATGCCAAAAAAGGGGAAGAAGAGATGAGACAGAGAGGACGGAGTGGGAACTCACCGACAGTACTGGAGGCAGATCTGGGGGATCGAGGGGCAGAGTGGCACAGGGGCCCTCCACTCCTACTACTCCTCCCCCATAGGACCTGCCCAGTCAAAGGGTTCAAAGTTCAACCTGTGGAAGGTTATGTCGAGAAGGACTCAATCATGCTCGGGGAAGTGGGTACCACATCCAGATATTGCGCCGAGCAAGTGTACATCGTCCAAGGCTGCCACGTTTCCCGAAAAACATCTGCCTTGTTGTTAAGGGAGGCAGTTAAACTTTCCATAGTATTAATTTCATTCAACTTCGCAAACCAATGACCCATAGTTGGGGGAGAGGTTTGCTTCCACAGATCTGGAATGCATTTTGCCTGAAATGCGTCAGCCTACCTCATCAAGGGTCTCCCCTCACTTGGGACTGTCACCACTGACTCTTTGTTTCTGTTTTAATCTCCTTTGGTTTGTGAGTATGCACTTTTATGCATTTTAATAAACTTGTGTATCACCACAGTAATGCACGAAGAGAGTGCACCCTGTTTTTGCTTTTTTTACCAGATCTGGAATGCATGCCCGTGCCGCATTCAGAAGATGAACTGTCAGGGAGCGCTTATAGCGACGTAGCGGTATCGAGTTGAGATGAAGGAGATAGGCCAATGGGTCTGTTCTCAAATCCAGTGAGGTCAACTGTGAGACTAAGTTCTTCACTCCCATCCAGAACTGATTCAGCAAAGAACACTGCCAGAAGATATGCAATAAAGTGCCCTCTTCCTTCTGACAGCACCAACACAATCTGGAGACTGAAGGGTAACATTTGTTCAGTAGCAAAGGGACCCTATACCACCTGGACAGAAGTTTGTATCCCTGCTCTTGGAAGTGATTAGCTATCGAGGATTGGTGAGCTAATTGAATGATTCGGTTCACTTGTTCTTCCGAAAAGGACGTCTTTAGGTAAGTTTCCCTTTGGCGCACATTGGAGGAGACAAATATCTCCTTCATTTTATATAATACTGATAGAAGGTGAGATGTATACTCCTTTGTGGCACACAGATGTTCAAAGGGGGTGAGTGATCTGGTATATATGTTTGAGTCTGGAATCAAATGTAAAAAGCGATGCAACTAGTAGGCTGACCAGGCACTTAATGGGGGTTGTACCAGAGTGCTAAGTGTCTGAAGGGATATCCAGTTCCGCTGAGTCGTAAAATGTCTTCACTGTGTAAAACCCGATTCCCCAGGTGACGTAACTGCCTACTGTCAATTCCTGGGGGAAGGGCAGGATTGGAGAGTACAGGGGTAAGAGGGGGAGGGATATGGGGATAGTCCCATTTATCGAAAAATCTGGTGGATAACCTTAATCGTGGCTCCCACTGTAAGGTAACTCTTAAGAGAATGATAACATTTCACCTGTAACCAGGGCAAAACTGCAAGTGCGACCTGCGCTGAATGTTTTTCAGTTTGGGCCCACAGCTTATATCTTTATATATATCTTTATAATATAATGATAGATTTGGCAGGCCAACACCCCCTCTCAGCTTGGGGAGAGTAAGCAAAGTGAAGTTCATCCAAGCCACTTTGCCCCTCAGATAAAGTCCAATTGCGTAGTCCGCAACGATGCGAAAAAATGCCTGAGGGATATGTATGGGCAATGCCTGTATGAGGTACAAAATCTGGGGAAATGTTGTAATTTTGTAGGCATTACAATGTCCAAACCATGCGAGGGTTAGGCCCTTCCATCTGCTTATGTCTGACCTAATTTTGGATAACAGAGGGCTAAAATTTGCCTTATACAGGGACGAGGGATCAGACGTGATGTTATAGCCAAGGTAGCACATAGAGGATGGTGCCCAATGAAACTGGTATGAGCTCTGCAGATGTGCCAGGTTAATGTTGGGTGCCACTAATTTGGAAAAATGAATGAAAAAATTGGAAAGTTCCCCATATGCAGTGAACAGGGAAAGCAATTCCTGTAGGGAGGTCTCTGGATTGGTAGGGTTAAACAAGCAGTCATCAGCATATGCCGTGATCTTGTATTCATTATGAGAAAGCTGTAGCCCTGTTATGGCAGGGTTAGATCATACCTTGCACAGTAAAGGCTTAAGCGTTAGGATAAAAATTAAAGAGGAGAGGGATAGTGGGAAGTAATCTGAAAGGGTCTCATTAATTTTAACTGGGGCTGCAGGGTGGGAGTATAGTGCAAAAATCCAGGAGGGGCGACAATTCACACTTCTCAGTCAGTGAAAAGGCTAGGCTAGGAACACCCCTGTGGATAAGCTATAGGAGTCTCACAAAGGATTGAACCCTTACTCAATCTTTCCAAAACTGAAAAAAGATCTGCCTGGAGTTAGGCTTTAGGTTGATCATACTGGTGCACAATTACAATTAAATGAAATATTATGTTCCCTTTAAGCAACGAGACTGTCACCAATGAATATATCAACATCTACAAAAATGTATAGAATGGATCTTTCTCTTACCAGCTCTTCATGATCTTTGGACTTCTCTTTCTTATAAGAATATGGAAACAGCACCATCTGGGAGTAAGAGTGAATTGTTATGTATCCTTTTATTATATCTATATTTTGTCTGATAAAATCAGCCACTGCAGCCACTTCAGGTTCTGATTCTGGAAAACGTCCACAGTATGTTTCATGACAAGGATTACTGGAGGCTCCTTCTCCTAGAGATAAGTTGATGATTATTCTGTAAGCAGTTTCTAGTTTCAATGCATGGACAAGGTGAAATGCATTGATTTGTATTGTGTCAGTTCACACCAATGCACTGAAAAAAAACAGCAGTATTTTATTGCATTGTGCTGCATTTTGTAAAAGCAAAGTAGCGTGTTTCATAAAAAGAAAAAACACATCACAGTGCATACACCTCAATGTACGTCATTGGCATACGCCTTGTTGATGTGAGTGTTATGATGTGAATCTACCCTTGTTACAGAACAGTGTAGTGGAGCAATTTATTATGCATTGCACAACAATGCACTGCATTTTAGTGTACCACAATGCACAGATTGCATTGTAGTACACTACATGATAAAAAAAATAGCATTTTTCTTAAATGTACATTTCATTGGCAGTTCAATCAAAATGAAAAGGCTGCATTACTGCAGCACGTGTTAAAACGTGTTTATTAAAATGCACCAGTATGAACTTTTTTAGGAATAGGAAATAGGAATTTTATTGCAGAAGTTATTCTTAGAATCAAATATATAACAAAAAAGGGGCATATTTGTAAAGCATATTCATTCATTGCATTTACAATAAGTCTAATGTGTACTCTGTGAATAGACTAGTGATTATTCACAAAATGATTCAAGTATTGTAGCTGTTTTTTTTAGTAGCTAATGTGAATTTGATGAATGGGATATTTTCCATAGTGTTGACCCTTTAGTGAAATAAAAAAAAAAATACATGATATATTTCACAAGTCAAATTAAAAGTTAGGTTAACGCATACCACACCACCCTGCATCAAAGTTCCTATTAAGATCTGCTCCAATGCATTTGTTACGTGGATGTATAGAGCGATTCTTTCTCCACATTCGATTCTGAAAAAAAATAATAAGCTGTGTCATCGACAGTTATTTAATGGTGTTAAACAGATTTTCACACAAACCAAAGCAGTTGAATATGAGTAGTATCTGCTGCCTTACAAATCTGGAAGAAAGCGGTTATAGGTAAACGTATGGATGTTGGCGCATGTGATGGCTGTTTGTGTAACTGGAAATTTAGTTTATGGTGACATGCTGTAGTCAGGTTAACTCATCTAAAATATCCATGCATTATAGTGGAAGGTAGAGTTTTCCTACACAGGCTAAATGATCAATGTGATATGGCCTATTTCTTATTGAGTCTGTAGGTACCACACAAACTGTCCACAAATACCCCTATATTCCAATGTGTTACCACTAACATGTAACAGATTTGTCCTGTTCTAAAAGAACATATAACTTCAGGAATTGTGGACTATGTTCCTATGTATACATAAGACATGGAACTGAACAAAGCATATCCTTTTATCCTTCTGTGTACTTGCCTCAATCCAAAGCAGCCAATGTCATTTCTCTCTGATGTTTTTTCCCCCTGCTATCTGCATGTGTCACTCCTAATAGTCTATGCTGACACAACAGAATTTTAGAAGAGACCCCAAACCCCCACCCCAGCACCCATCAGGTGACTGACAGTCTCATCTGTGTATGTTTCCCTATGATTCTATGTAGAAGGGGCTGTGTCACTTCCCTACACTCAGCTTTCAAATTAAAAATACTCTATGCTCTAGCTGTGCAGTGTAAGACATCAGAACCCCATCCCCTGTCTTCTACTGCTGAGAAACATCCTCTGAACTGTGCACTTTGAACAGCTGTGGAAGAGAGATGGCTGCAGATAAACACCTGAGGCTTGTCACTTTACTGGGTATATGAAAGGGTTTACAACCACTTTAAAGCTGACCATTATGTATTTATTACAAACCTTAGGTGTATTTAAAAACATCACTAGTATAAGTATCTATCCTTATATTTCACTAGATTAAAGAAGGGATAGTTTTGGTGGCCTGAAGTCAATAGCATACTCTAGTATTGCACTGTGCCCTCCTTCTAACTCTGATGAGGAGACTGGAAAGCAGAGTCAGCAAAGATGACCTCAAGGCACCCATTCTAAAATGTAAAAAACTATTCTACACACATCCAGTACACCCAACGTTAGAAGTGATTTATTCTTACAAAGCAAATACACGTTTGCACACTGGTACCGACTAGTATTCCAATGTTTATCTCAGTTTCTCTCCCTCACTCTGCTAATATGACCCCACTGCTAATGGAGAGAGGCAGGGGAGGGGCAAGCAAGGATGATGTGCATGAAATTGATGTCCTCCTTACCAAATGATGATGTAATTGGTTGTCAGGATGCTGTCAGCTAGAAGATCATAAAAGTGCACAATGAAAACCTGTGGCTTTGTGTACTAAAAGGCAGGGTTGATCCACCTCTTGGCTTCTATACAATATTTGGACATTGTACCAAGGCACCCCTGAAGAAGCTTGAAGGCACCACAGGGTGCTTGGGCACCCTGGTTGAAAAAGGCTGGTTTAGATAACAACACTGGCTTTGCAAGTAAGATAGTTCACATGTGTGTGTTTCAATATTGATGTACTTAGCTGTTTGCCTCAAGTTAAGCTTTAAAGAACCACTGTGATGAAAAATATTATATTCTGGTAATTTTGTGGGGTTATTAAATAAAATTAAAGTATACAATATAATATTCCTTTCTACATTTCATGTGTGTCTGTTTAAATTTTTCTACACATTGTGGGGTTAGCTCAGGTGGGGGATCTCCTTCCCTGGGAAAAAGGTAGACCGCACAGCAGGCTTTCTTCAATATCTGACTGGTTGTCAGTTTTATTTTAAAAGGTTTGCAAAAATATCAAAATAAACAAAACATCAAAATAAACCCTGGCCATCCAGGCACTAACTAAACAGGAGACGTTTCCTCTCTCAGAGGTGAAGGGCTTCTCCCTGTCACCCAAAACAAAACAAAAAGCAAACCTTTTCTTGTAGGTATAGCACACACACAGCTCTCTCAGAATACCTCTCTGAGTCCCAGGCCACAAGCAACTCCTTGCTCTAGCCCTGCCTCCTTTATACCACCTGTTGGTGGTCATCAGTGGAGCACAAACTCTGGTCCGGAACCACCTCTGCCATTGTGGCCCCGAAAA
This sequence comes from Staurois parvus, assembly GCF_062004578.1. Lineage (NCBI taxonomy): Eukaryota > Metazoa > Chordata > Amphibia > Anura > Ranidae > Staurois > Staurois parvus. The sequence goes on from NW_028317813.1 coordinate 2,614,007, forward strand.
CCCGGAGTGGACTCCACCTTACACCTCACAGTATGACCTCATGCGAGGTGACACATATCGTCCATCCATCACTTTGCCGTTCATACTGTCACAACATTTATACATGGCCCAAGCCATCCAGCATACTGAGAGTAGAGAGTCAGGAGTTTGTTCATTCAAACTGATAGGCCCATACTCACCACTTCACTGCAGGTAAACAAGAAAACTTGGTCACTGAACTGCCACTAATCTTCTGAGAGGACTTTCTAACTGGACCTAAAGCCTTGTACACACGGGCTGAATATCGGCCGGTATTGGCCAGTTCAACAGAAACTGGCCAACATTCGGCCCGTGTGTACAGCAGCCTGTCCGACAGAAGCCGTCCGGTCATCCAACGGACGAACAGGCGTGCTGGAAAAACAGCTAGCAATTGGTATCCGATCAGCGCTCTCAACTAATGGCTGCAAGAGCTGACCTGCGTGTTCTGGTGGGGGGACAGTTAGTACAGTCAGCTCCTCAGCGGGTCAAACAAGAAAAACTACCTGTGTGTATTAGGCTTAACTCTTCCCACCTCCTGTATGAAGCTTTCCAGTGATTGATAGCGCTCTGCAATGCAGTAAAGCCAAATTGTCTTGCAACCTTTTTTTCTTATTCTCCCAGGCTGAGCCCAGCTGTACAGGGTACTGCAGAAAGCTAAAATTAGGACAGATTCTGACACATATGCTAACATTTAAAAATGAGTTTAATATTTTATATCTGTAATACAATTATGCTTTTATGCCTCTGCTTGGAGTTCAGCTTTATAGTATATGGCAATAATAAAAAGTTATAGTTTTCGTCTATAACTTTGTTTTGTAAAAGTGTTGTTCTATGCTGTTAATAGCACTCCACAATATGCTTGAGAAAGGACACAACTTGACCCCAGTATTTCTTTAACTTAAAAGGAATGACACTAGGTGATGATCATGGCTTACCTGGAGAGCTCCTGCAAGTCACATCTATAAATAAGTCATCATCATAATAAATACCATGGTATAGCAAATAATATACTTACAGTAGTCCATGAATAGTGATAACCATCTACATTCATCACTGGTAATACATAGAAGTCAGTATATTGCAAAAGTTTAGTCATTTGTTGGTCCACACCATAGAAACCGACAGCCTAGACAAAAACATGTGACTGTAAGTGACAGAACTTGTTTCTTTTCTGATATTCCAAGCAGTTGAAGACAGCCTTTAAAAGTTTCTGCTGGTTACCAGAAATGTGAGTTTAAGGTTTTGGTATGCCTGTGTTTGTGTTCTCATTGCATGAAACGTGGTTTGCACAGAGGACAATGTGCAAAGCAAAGGTATGTTCACCAGCTCTGTTTCTCACCACAATCCTTATAGCAGTCTCAAAATGTGCAGTTGAAAGCAAATATAGAATATTGGACCATAATCTGATTTTTATTGAACATAGCTTTTCCCAGCAACCAGAAGTATGTTAAAGTATATTGTCTGGAAAACCTTTGCCTGAGCAAGGGGGTGATTGAAATGTATCAAGTTGGATCCAGCTGCACTTTGTCATGATGATGGAGTTGGCAAAGATGCAGTGGGTTGAGTCCCACTGGAAAAACAGGCTGTGTACTAGTCATGATGGAGGGGGTTAACCCTATCTCCTGAATTGAATTGGATACAAGGTGGAGTGGACAGAGTGGAGAAGGTGGGAAGAGTGAATGTTGTGAGGAAAAAGCAGAAAAGAACCTAGAGTGGTCAAGCTAGTGAAGAAGATGGATTCAATGCACAGTTTGAATTGTGCTTAAATGTTTGTTACGGTCAGGGATTAGGCTTGGAGGCCAGTAGCTATAGCAGTGGAAAAAACCACACAGAAAGCACCAGGATAAATGCTCAAGTAGGTCCCCCTTCCAGATGACGCAGGCTCATTCAAGGTGCGTCTAAGCGCTAACCAGTCTTCTCCAGAGCTCCTGATGGTGGAGATGGGTTTTGCTGTTGGCTAGTGCCAGGTCATGGGCCTCAAGATCGCCCCACCAGGAGGTGAGTAAGCCAAGTTCTGGTAGCAGATGTAGCATGTAGAGATCAAGCAAAAGTGTAGTTGATATACAAGCGAAAGATCCATAATGAGTGGTAGTGAATATACGGACAGCAGGAGTGTAAGGAGCAAGATATTGGCTGGCAAAGAGCACAATAATTTGTCAAACAGGAAACGGCCAAACAAAGATATGGCTTAAAAAGGAAGTTCATAGGGGGAGCAAGGACTTCAAGGTTCACCAGAAACAAGATAAAATTAAGTTTGTCCAAGGATTCAGGCAGACTGCTGTTTAGCATCTTAGATGTTACAGTAAGAAGATCCACTGCCAGACACAACAGAGGTCCTGGGTGTGGGGGAGATGTGGCTTACAGAATGGGCAAAAAATGGAGAGGACCAGTTGGACAGAGAATGACTAAACTGGAGTACAAGTTGAGCACACAGCAGGATGTAATTTGTGTAGAAAGTGGTGGCATAATGATTGAGCAGTGGGAAGTGTGATGAAAATGGTACAGAGAGGAGTGGAGATCATCGGCAGACCTCATTGTTAACAATAAAATGATATGTAAACAGCAAGATCGACTTTATACTAGAAAACTGAGTATTATTCAATTCTTACTAAGGTATTCAAGTGCTCTCTAAAGTAGAACTATAAGCAAAACTTTTTTTGTCTTTTTGGCTAGAGTAAGGAAGGGTTATAACCCCTTTAATTTGTTTTTGGAATGCATAATGTGGCAGCATTCAGGAGGTGGTAAACAATGGACATCTTGTACATTTTTATGGAGATGGTATCAGTGTGCTGCAGAAAGAAGGTCAGGTTACCTTGAATAAAGAAATCTGTGATTTTTATTTTTTCAAAAGATTTCCCAACCTTGGTCTAGAAGGATTTATATTTTGGGCAGTACCCACAGAAGTATAGAGCCTTTGCAGTGTTGTAGCATTAGCATTTATTAGTGATTTCTGGGTAACATTTGTAAATAAAACATTCTGTACAATCAAGATAGGATTTTATAGTTGGTTTCTTGGAATGTAGTACAGATTAAGGTTTTTAAGGTAAACTGAATAATTTTTTTGGCATTGTTCTGGCTAGAGGGTTATATATACAGTTGCAAGAAAAAGTATGTGAACCCCTCGGGATTACGTGGAGTTTTGCATGAATTGGGCATAAAATGTGCTCTGAACGTCATCTAAGTCACAACAATAGAAGAACACAGTCTGCTGAACATAATACTACACAAACATTAGATGTTGCCATGGTTTAATTGCACATAACATGTAAACATTCACAGTGCAGGGAGGAAAAAGTATGTGAACCTTTGAACTTAATAACTGGTTGACCCTCCTTTGGCAGCAATAACCTCAACCAAACGTTTCCTCTAGTTGCAGATCAGACCTGCACAACGATCTGGAGTAATTTTGGACCACTCCTCTTCACAAAATTGTTTCAGTGTAGCAATATTCTTGGGATGTCTGGTGTGAATCGCTCTCTTAAGGTCATGCCACAGCATTTCATTCGGGTTGAGGTCAGGACTCTGACTGGGCCACTCCAGAAGGCGTATTCTGTGCTGTTGCAGCCATTGTTTTGTTGAATTACTTGTATTCTTTGGGTCATTGTCCTGTTGCATCACCCATCCTCTGCGGAGCTTCAGTTGGTGGACAGATGGTCGTACGTTTTCCTGCAAAATGTCTTGATAAACTCTGGAATTCATTTTCCCATCAATGACAACAATCCGTCCAGGCCCTGAGGCAGCAAAGCAGCCCCAAACCATGATGCTCCCTCCGCCATGTTTTACAGTGGGGATGAGGTTTTGATGTTGGTGTGCTGTGCCTTTTTTTCTCCACACAAAGTGTTGTGTGTTCTTCCCAAACAACTCAATCTTGGTTTCATCTGTCCACAGTATATTTTACCAGTAGTGCTGTGGAACATCCAGGTGCTCTTTTGCAAACTTCAAACGTGCTGCAATATTCTTTTTGGACAGCAATGGCTTCCTCCGTGGTGTCCTCCCATGTACTCCATTCTTGTTTAATGTTTTCCTTATTGTAGATGTGTCAACAAAAATGTTAGCATGTGCCAGAGATTTCTGTAGGTCCTTAGCTGACACTCTGGGATTCTTCTTTACCTCATGCAGCATTCTGCGCTGTGCTCTTGCAGTCATTTTTACAGGACGACCACGCCTAGGGAGAGTAGCAACAGTGCTAAACTTTCTCCATTTGTAGACAGTCTGTCTTACCATGGACACATGAACATCAAGGCTTTTGGAGATGCTTTTGTAACCCTTTCCAGCTTCATGCAAGTCAACAATTCTTGATCGTAGGTCTTCTGAGAGCTCTTTTCTGCGAGGCATGGTTCACATCAGACAGTGCTTCTTGAAACCAGTAAACCCAAAACATGTGTGTGTTTTTTAAGGGCAGGACAGCTGTCAGCAACACATCCAATATCATCACACTGATTGGAGTCAAGGTTGGCTCACTCCTGGCTCCAATTAGCTCTGGGAGAAGTCATAAAGCTAGGGCCTCACATACTTTTTCCTCCCTGCACTGTGAATGTTTACATGTTATGTGCAATTCAACCATGGCAACATCTAATGTTTGTGTAGTATTATGTTCAGCAGACTGTGTTCTTCTATTGTTGTGACTTAGATGACGTTCAGAGCACATTTTATGCCCAATTCATGCAAAACTCTACGTAATCCCAAGGGGTTCACATACTTTTTCTTGCAACTGTAGGTCTTTCTCCCAGTTGCTGGGAAATGGGACCATATGGCCCACCTTTGGTTGAGATAGAAATGTGTAAAGAATGAACAAAGAGTGCCATAGTGGGTGATGGTCATTGCAAAGCATTAGTGAGCTGTCTTGAGATTGACACAAGTGGTTGTAAAGAGGATAGAAAGTTTCTTAGTTGCAGGACTTTCTATACATTGAGGATGGAGAGGCCTGTACTGGACGTCAAGACATTAACAGAGACCCATCGGCCTCAGTGAGTGAAGTGGGATGCTTAAAAGAGTTAAATCACTAGTAAATTACATAATGGGCTTCCTAATGAGCCCAACTAATGAGTTGTCTAATGTGCAAACTCAGGATTACCAAGTATTAGATAAAGATGAGAGTGGGCAAAGAGGTTATATTTCTCGATGACCTGAAATCAGGTCTGCATGGAGGGTCCAATCATTGTATAGGATTTTAAATTGTGCCTCCACCAATCTTTTGGTCTGAATAAGTGGCAGACAGCATGATATCTGAGTATGTTGGGTAGCACTGGACCACTTTGGGCTTTGGGGAGGTTGAGAAGTTGGAGTTTGAAGTGGGGTAATTTTTTCACCCAAAGGAATTTAGAGAATATGGTGTCGACCGATCTATAGATAGGACTGAAATAAAGATAACACCAACTAAAAAATTTCTCCTGCGCTTATTTGGAGTGATCAGCTAATACCTTTCAAGCTCGTGCAATATAATAATAATAGTGCAGCGCTACAACATAAAAAACAATAAACTTAATACCTGAATAAGTAATATGAGATAAATAAATCCATAAATATATAAAACATGCAAAAACAAAACAAACACTAATATGGTGATAAGATCAATGCGGATCTATTTAGTGCCAAACAACTCTAAAGTGCCCAATAATGTGTATTGAGGTCCTCTCCAAGACCTCTTAAAGTGCAATCAGATAGCTACACATAAGTGACCAATAATCTCTACTCAAAAATACATTATATATATTTATAATTTAAATCAAACAACCCCTAAACCCCCCTACAAATGTAGGATATCTGTGAGTCCCCTAAAATAGGGGAATAAATACCACACAAAGTGGCCCGTGCTTATCTAGCATACATCAATATATAAGGAAAAAATATATAAAAATAGTGACCATAAATGAAAACATAAAATAAAAGTATAAAAATAGAGATTATTGGTCACTTATGTGTAGCTATCTGATTGCACTTTAAGAGGTCTTGAAGAGGACCTCAATACACATTACTGGGCACTTTAGAGTTGTTTGCAACTAAATAGATCTGCATTGATCTTATCACCATATTAGTGTTTGTTCTGTTTTTGCATGTTTATATATTTATGGATTTATTTATCTCATATTACTTATTCAAGTATTAAGTTTATTGTTTTTTATGTTGTAGCGCTGCACTATTATTATTACTGATATAAAGATAGGATATGAATGGGTAGGGTTAAGCACAAGTAGAGAAATTTTGGTTTTATAGTCATTTTGAGAATGTTGCAGTGATCAAACCAGCCAGAATCACATTACTGGAGTAAGAATTGTGCTCTTCTGAGGAGAGATGGAAAATGCAAAGCAAAGGTTTCCCTCAGATTGGCTGAAAGGAGGGTGCCCAGATATTGAAATTTGAAGTTGTTCTTAAGGCCACTTGTTTGTTGGGGGGTGGGGGTTATTGTGAAGCCCATTGCTTCTGATTTCAAGAAGTTAAATATAGGATAGGAGAGTTCCCCATTTGTTTCATATTCTTTTAAGAGGTTGGAAAGTGAGATGTGTGAGTTGGTAAGGGAAAAAAGAGATAATCTTCATACATGGAAATTTTAAGTGGTGCTTCCCTACTTGTTGACCTTTGATGTTTGGATTAGTTCTCACCTTGCATAAAAAAGATTCCAGGGAAAGTAATGAGAAGGAGGGAAAGTATGCAGCCTTGGCAGGTACCACTTGAAATAAGAGTTCTGAAAACACACAATTGACCTTTACAGAATGGAGTAAATTAACCCTTAACCTGATATGTTTTAGGACAACTTTCATAAACCTTCCAGCTTACCCTATCAAAGACTTTTTGGCATTGGTCAATAACAGGAGATACGGGGTACTGGAGTTGCTACCTGAATAGGTTAGGCTGAGCATTTTGATAACTTTGTCTTAGGTCTCACAATAAGGAATGAAGCCAATTTTGTCCAGGCTGATTAATTCTGAGATCTGTGGAAGGAGTCTGTTGGCCAGGGATAAGAGAGATCAAACAGTAACTGGTACAAGAGGAAGGGCCTTTCCCTTCTTTAAGGATAACTGTAATAAGAGTCCTTAGTTCTGGAAAAAGTTGTGAGTTGTGTGTCAGGGAGTTAAAAGCTTTGGTGAGGTGGAAAAGCATGTGGAGGAGCAGAGTCTTTTAATACTGTATGGTCAGGCCATCTGAGTAAGTTTAATGGCTTCTGCCTGGACTATAGCTACCTGGAGTTCCTTCTGTGTAATGGCAAATAGTTTGGGTTTAATTAGGGGGTCTAATTTAGGTAGGTTGGACAAGGAGATCAAATCAGTAATTTTATCAACTCTGGTTTGGGAGGCGGGCTTGTGGGATTTGCCTTGTGAGTTCCAGGGGGAAGAGTAGAAAGCAACAAAGAAATTCACTGTTCTTAGGGTCACCAGTCTTTGTGCTCTGTGCTGTGGTGACAGAGGACACAGGAGAGGGGCTTTTGGTCTTCAGGTACAGCTTTCTTTCCATCAAGGACAACAGTGAGCCTTGCCAAATCTCACTCCAAATGTCATATGACTAGCAGCCAGAGGCAAAGGTTAGATGATCTCAAACTGCAAATATTCAGTTATGAGACTCAAATTGCTCAAGGCATTTGAGTGTCCAGCCACAGGAAGTGCACTAATACTTGCTGGAGAAATTCAAAATAAAATGGTCATTTATATAGGGTACTGTTTAGGCACAAAATTCCTTTCTTGATGTTCCCCCGACTATAGCAAATCTTCACTTTTTTTTGTAAAGTTCCCCTTTAAAGTTCCAGGGCTGTGATCCTTATCCTTATCTTTCCTTACTTATAGCATCACTAAACTAGAACATGTTTGTATACATTTAAGAAGATTATTTTGTGCCCTAGGCAAGACCAGCTACTTGTACCCCCCCCCCTCCCAAAGAAAAACAAACCGTCACCTGTAGTTCTTCTTCACCCCTCCTAACACACATCCTCTTTCCCCTCAAATGTTCCACCCTAGAACAAATCCACTCCCCCAAATCCCCCCTCCTAGCATAAATCCCTCCAATCCCACCTCCTAGCACAACCCCTTCCAAATTACCCTTCCCAGCACAAATCCTTCCTCTCCACCCAAATCCCCTATCCTAGCACAAATCCACCCTTCCTTGCATATCTGCTCCCAATCCCACCTCCTAGCACAATTTCCCCCCCAATCCCCTTCCTATCCCCCTCCTAATACAATCCCCCCCATCCCCCTCTCCTAGCACTAATTTCTTTCCAATCCACTCTCCTATCACAAATTCCCCCCCACCCCCCCACATAAACATCCTCCCTTTTGGCACACACCCCAATCCCCCCTCCTAGCACAAATCCCCCCCAATCCTCCCTTCTAGCACAACCCCCTCTCCTAGCACAAATGCCCTCAGTCCCCCCTTCTAGAACAAATCTACCCTCCTAACACAAATTCCCCTAATCCCCAAATCCCCCCAAAGCCCATCCCAGCACCCCTCTAGATCCGGCCATGGCGTAGAGTAGGAAAACCAGAGGAAGTGGCTGCGCACCTAGGCAGCTGCCTAGTTTGCCTATTGCCCTGGTTGCTCCTGGTCAATGACTCTCTAAGTAGTAGAGATGACATAGAGCTTTCCTTGTTATTTCTATTATCACAGGTTCTCTATGAGACATCCCTATAGTGAGCAGTTTGTGCCAAATTCTGTTTCTTCTATTGCAGTCTAGCAAAACAGAACACCAGTACAAAAAGCCTGTGTGCATGTTTCCTATGCCGGGTGATCTTACCTTATAAAAGGTTTGTATATACATATCACCTGTATTGGCATTTTTATGGAGAAACATTACAGGTGTATGTTAGAAAATAATTAGTAAGGCTACGTTTACTCTAGCCCGCACAGTAAAAAGATGCACTGTTCTGTGTGGGCTAGTGTCAGTGTCCAGAAAGGAGCAGCGCAGTGTGCATTTCAATGCATCACACTGCTTGTTTTTATTGTTCTTTTTTTCAGCATTATGTGATACTTCATTCACATCTCTGCACAGCAGCAGCTGCTGTGCGGTGATCTGCAATACCATCCAATGCAGTGACATGCTGCATTTTTCCGCACAGCACCATAGTGCGCATCACACCAGTATTGTGGTGTGAACAGGGTACATAGAAAACAATTGTTTTCTTTGTGCCCTCATGGTGATCTGCATTTATCCAGGGCAGAAAAAGCAGGTCACTGCACATAGCGTAAGCAAGCCCTACATTTTTCATTGCCTAGGTTTTACTCACATGGCCAATGAACCACAAGCAGAAGGCAGGAGAGATCCATTCCCTTGCATGTATTCCACAGTCAATCCATATGGCATTTGTTGTATTTGTATCTTTTCCAGATAGCTAAAATATAATAAAAATGCCTTGGTATCAATAAAGTGAAATACTGTAACTAATGATAAACTTATGCATTAATACAGAATAGTTTTAGTATGAATCTACAGTAAAATCTTGATACATGGATAGCTTTTCTTTTTATTTTCACTGATGTTAATATACAGTAAATTAAAGTAGTATTAAACCCAAAACTAGAAATGTAATATATAGCAGCTTACCAATCATTAAATATGGTGGCAGCATTAGTTTTCTATTTTAACATGTTAATATACAGTAAACTGAAGAAATATTACACCCAAAACCAAAAATGTAATACACTATATTGCCAAAAGTATTGGGACACCTGCTTTTACATGCACATGAACTTCGTATCCCAGTCTTAGTCCGTAGGGTTCAATATTGAGTTGGCCCGCCCTTTGCAGCTATAACAGCTTCTGGGAAGGCTGTCCACGAAGCTTATAAGTGTGTCCATGGGAATTGTGACGGTGCCCCAGCTCTTCTCACCAACTTGTGACCGAAGGACCAGCCGATCTAAAACCACGCTGCCACTTGCGTAATAATGCCACTCTCAGCTGTGCCCTGCACAAAGATTTTCCAGCTCGCTGGACCACAATCTATGTGCCAGCAGCCTGAGAGCGATTGTTACTGGGTCGGGTTAATTACGCACTTAACCCTTCACACTGTCACCACCACCTTTTTTACAGAGAAGGAGGAAACTCACCAATCTTAGCAGTAACACTATGATATTTGAATAAGCGTCTGTATACACACTGCCACCGCAGACAGATGTATGCAGAGGGTTAATACATACAGTAGCACGCTTCAGAGACAGGGATTCTTTTAGTTTGCATTAAAAGCTTTAGAGACAGTGTCAACACTTTCCAGAAAATAGGATTTATTACTAAAAAAATAAAAAATTGTGTAATTAAAATATTTACAGAAAAGATGTAGCAAATATATATATATAAATAGCGAGAACAATAAAACAACAGAGGAATAAAAGAAAAGTTTCAGAAGGTAGGATACTTGCAAAAAGTCCTTGGTTTAAACAGAGTCCAAACGTTCGAAAAAAAAAGGTTGCCTGTCTCCCAAAGATGGTTCCTGGTGTTAAAAAGGAGAATCTCTTTTTTTTTTCTCTTCAGGCATGTCAGCCTTTTTTCTAGTATCCCAATAGAGGGCATCTCCTGAAGCCAAGGGCCAATCGCCTCATTTGGGGAGGGTTGTTAGGCGGGGACCCAGGATATGACCAAATCCCTCCCAAGTTTATACCATGGTCAATAATCTTCAATTGGTACATGTAGCATCCTAGCAACTGGCAGATTAATATGCAGAATCATATTCCAAACATCCAGACACCAAATATGCCATATCCTGCCCCTCTGGATAAAAATATATTGCTTTCTACTCTCTTGTAGACGCTACCTAGGGGTGTAAGGTGTCAGGTGACTCATATTAAAAGGACCTATCTGAATATACTGTATATTTTATATCAATTTGCCCTAGTTCCTGCTGAAGTTATGAATTTGTATGACAAAATGACTCATGTGGGATGTACGTTTTATGGCCCTTCTGGCATGCTTACATGTCAAGTGACCGACTGAGTTATGGCTTTACAACCAGGCCAAGGCAAGTGTTTATCAGACATTCTGGAACCAGGCTAATTGGGGTTACAACCATGAAGCTTATTCAGCTGTGCCCTATGCACTTGTGACCCCAGTGCACACAGACCACATTCCATTCAAAGGGGAGGGGGGACTGGATGGAGTGAGAATGATATTTGCAGATTAGGATACAAGATGGGAGACCTTAACAAAATGGTTGTCAGGTCCATGTGTCTATGCGCACAATTGCCACAGGAATGTTTGAGCACTCTTCCAGAAGCGCATTTGTGAGGTCAGGCACTGATGCTGGACGAGAAGGCCTGGCTCGCAGTCTCTGCTCCAACTTATAGCAAAGGTGTTCTATCGGGTTGAGGTCAGGACTCTGCAGGCCAGTCAAGTTCCTCCACCCCAAACTCGCTCATCCATGTCTCTATGGACCTTGCGTTGTGCACTAGTGCGCAGTCATGTTGGAACAAGGGGTCATCCCCAAACTTTTACCACAAAGTCAGGAGCAATAAATTGTCCAAAGTGTCTTGGTATGCTGATGCCTTAAGAATTCCCTTCATTGGAACTAAGGGGCCAAGCCCAACCCCTCAGGAGCAACCCCACACCATAATTCCCCCTTCACCAAACTTTACACTTGGCACAATGCAGTCTGACAAGTACCGTTCTCCTGGCAACTGCCAAACCCAGACATGTCCTTTGGATTGCCAGACAGAGAAGTTACTCCAGAGAACACATCTCTACTGCTCTAGAGTCCAGTGGCTGAGTGCTTTACACCACTGCATCCAACGCTTTCCATTGCACTTGGTGATGTAAGGCTTGGATGCAGCTGCTTGGCCATGGAAACCCATTCCTTGAAGCTCTCTACGCACTGTTGTGCTAATCTGAAGGCCGCATGAAGTTTGGAGGTATTTAGCTATTGACTGTGCAGACAGTTGGCGACTTCTGCGCACTGTGCGCTTCAGCATGTGCTGTCCCCACTCTGTCATTTTACTTGGCCTACCACTTTGTGGCTGAGTTGCTGTTGTTCCCAGTTGCTTCCACTTTGTTATAATACCACTAACAGTTAATCGTGGAATATTTAGTAGCCAGGAAATTTCACGGATGGACTTGTTGCACAGATGGCAACCTATCAGGGTACCACGCTTGAATTCACTGAGCTCCTGAGAGCGACCCATTCTTTCACAAATGTTTGTAGAAGCAGTCTGCATGTCTAGGTGCTTGATGTTATACACCTGTGACCATGGAGGTGATTGGAACAGCGGAATCCAATGATTTGGATGGGCGTCCCAATACTTTTGGCAATATAGTGTATATTGCCGCTTTGCAGTCATTAGATATGGTGGCTGCATTAGTTTTCTATTTTTACATTTCTTCCCTCTATTTTCACCTAATGATCTGGCCAGCAACATACCTCCTCTGTTAGAGTGCCTCCAATCAGGATGAAGGTGCACAGGAGCACCTTTGAACAGCAGTCTGGGAGGAGGAGAGTGTCCGATGTACTAGCAAATTTAAATACACTAACAAATTGAAGTTGAACTCCAGCTAACACTTTATAAGCAGTTACAGCAACAGTTTTTTGGGAAAAAGGTTTTACATAAATAAGTAAAATGTGATCATTGTAAGCACCCCTGTCAGTGGTAAATGGTTTGTCTCAACCCTCTAACTGCTTCATTTGTAGGACAACAGACATCAACAGATTTACTAGCAGGATCACCAGATGAAAATAAAAGAAAACAAATGTTCCCACCACATCTAAGAATTGGTAATCTGCAGTATAATAAATGTTTGGTTTTGGATTTAATACCGCTTTAATTTAAAAGCAATTGTTTCTCCACAGTTGCAAGACAGTATGAGCAGCAAATGTGACAGTCGTTTGAAAAAACTACAAGGGGTGCTTGAGTAGTTTTAACTGCCATTGTTTTAAAAAATTGAAATTAAAGATGACTGTTTTAAGGAAGGCCATAGATTATATGATTTTCTGTTGTTGTAAGAAAGAAAATAGTTTGATTCCCTTATCAACAGAGTCAGTTTTGATGGGGGAATCCCTATTGTGTTCTTCCAGTTGGAAGCCGTCCCTGCCAGAAGAACACAATGATTACCGCTAGTGGAAATAGCCACCGGCAGTAATCGCATGCTAAAAATCCAAAATGCTGCTTGTTGATGGATCAACTTGGGTACAATCAGGCTGCTCAAAAATGGTTCGAAACTTGGCTGGTCCCTGCTTTAGTAGACACAAAGATAAGGCATGGGAAGGTAAACTAGATTTATTACTCTAAAATGTATTATCTGTTTAAATGCATACAGTGTAAAAATGGTAATTTATTGCCCATCAATACAGTAGATATTTACTATTCATCTTTTCAGACCATTGATGTGTTTTCACCTGAGTTGATATTTACAACTACATAAAAATAGTGCAGCGCTAAAGTAGTGACAATATGACAGAAAAGAGTCCACTAAAAGTCTTGGTCATATGAACGTATCCAGTGACAGATGTGGATTCTGAATTGGTGATCCGTGTGGAAATGGCTGGAAAACGCACTCACCAGAAGTAAGACACATAAACACAGTGTGCATTTAAAGCTCATGGATCTTCAATCCAGAGGGAAGTAAAGCTGGTCTGGTTACAGGAATGGTGGATCCCTCCTCCGTGAATGCAGCAACAGATCTTCCTTCTCACGATTAGATGTAGAATTCCAGGGACCAGGTTCTGCAAGCAAAAGCTCCTCAAGGGAGTTTTAGAGAAGGACACCCATAGTGAAGTAGGTAATAAAAGGCAGCTTTATTCAAAATAATGATATCCAATTCAAAGCAGGCAGGTATCATAAAGATGTGTCGGCAAGACAACTAACCCTGACACTTTGAATAGTGGCCGCCGGGCCTCCACGTGGCTCCGGCGGCGTAACGTCTCGACGTCCAGGCTCCTCCTTACGCGTTACGCGCGCACGCACATCTTCAGAGGTATGGAACCATTGACGTGTTGACGCGAATAGGCGCATATATATAGGCATAATGATGCATGCGTAGTTACGTGTGCGCCAATGCGCAATAGCCAAGGCGCATGCGCGTGGCTCCGTCTTCCATTTTAATGGAGCTCGAAGACACTGGGTGGAAGGGCAAGAATGCCCTATAATTGACAGATGAATGTCAATGAAGTCAAGTTCAACAACGGTGTAAAGTACACCCATTTAAAACAGTCTGATGCGGATCTATGTAAAATATATGTAAAAAGAGGCGCGATAGCGCCAATATGTTGAACTTATTTCCAATTAAATAGTATATCAGTAAATATATACATGCGTCATTATAACTTTGCAACTTAAAAATTGGTCAGCATTCAACAAAAACATCATATGCATAAAAGTTAAGGAAAAAGTTCCTAAAGGGTGAAACTAAAATAAAATAAGAAGGCTGCAGAACTAAATCTGCACCAACCTAAGAAATAATGACACATATGTGAATCAATGAGAGATCATGAAAAGTGCTAAGGTAGAAACGCATGTGAAAAGGTCAAACCATGCGTCCATAACCTTGCGTCTAAAACATGGAAAAAATGGGGAGAAATTAGTGGTTTAAAATACATCATCCATTAGCAATAAAGCAGTTAAGATCTAAATCTATATTTAGCCCCGCTGGATGGGAAGTACCCAATTCAAAAATGTGTTTAGTCTCCAGCTGGGAAACTGCTCTCACTTTATGTGTACCTCTCCAGTGTGGGGTGACTAAGTCAATCCCCACAAACTTGAGTGATGTGGGATCTCTATGATGAAAACGTCTATAATGTAGAGATAGAGAATGGTCTTTATAACCTTTTCTGATATTGGCAATGTGTTCCCGAAGGCGGTCTCTAAGCCTCCTGGTGGTCCGGCCAATATATTGTTTGGAGCACGGGCATTCAAGTAGATATACTACAAATTTGCTGTCACAACTAATAAATTTATCTATTTCGTATGTCTTGTGTGTTTGACTGGAACTGTAGGAAAAGATTTTCTTCTTTCTAATTCCATTGCACTTACAAGCGATGCACCTATTACAGGGGTAAAAACCCTTCATATTAAACAATGTGAGTGGTTGAACAGGAGGGTTAATAATATTAGGAGATATTTTATCTCTAAGAATGGCTGGTCTCTGAAAAATTACTTCGGGTGTATCAGGAAGTATGTTATTCAAAACTGGATCCGATTTTAATATGTTCCAATTCTTCTTGATGATATGTTTAACTGCTCTATGTTGGACAGAGAAGGTAGTGATAAACGGACAAAAAATGTCATTCGTTTTCTTGGAATTGGTACCTAGGAGTTCCTCCTGGTTAATCTGGGTAATATCTAGGATAGTGTTATCTAGGGATACCCCATTATAGCCCTTCTCCAAAAAACGTTCTTTCAAAATATCGGCTTGTATCTGAAAGTCTGAGGTGTTAGTACAATTTCTTCTCAGTCTTAGCAACTGTCCTTTAGGGACGTTAGCAAGCCAGCTGGGATGGTGGCAACTATCCAAAGGAATATAACTATTCCGATCGGACGACTTGAAAAACGTTTTGGTGATAATTTTATTATCTACCCTCATCAAGGTGAGGTCTAAAAAGTTAACTTCTTCATGACTGAAGTTGTAGGTGAGTCTAATGTTTTGATTGTTGTAATTCAAAGTTGTGAAAAAATTATTTAGTGATTGTGCATCCCCATTCCACAGCAAGAGAATATCATCAATGTATCTCCTATAGAAGGCCAATTCTGGCCAGTCCCTGGAATATATAATCTCTTCCTCCCAGAAGGACATAAATAAATTGGCGAGACTGGGGGCGAGTTCAACATATTGGCGCTATCGCGCCTCTTTTTACATATATTTTACATAGATCCGCATCAGACTGTTTTAAATGGGTGTACTTTACACCGTTGTTGAACTTGACTTCATTGACATTCATCTGTCAATTATAGGGCATTCTTGCCCTTCCACCCAGTGTCTTCGAGCTCCATTAAAATGGAAGACGGAGCCACGCGCATGCGCCTTGGCTATTGCGCATTGGCGCACACGTAACTACGCATGCGTCATTATGCCTATATATATGCGCCTATTCGCGTCAACACGTCAATGGTTCCATACCTCTGAAGATGTGCGTGCGCATGTAACGCGTAAGGAGGAGCCTGGACGTCGAGACGTTACGCCGCCGGAGCCACGTGGAGGCCCGGCGGCCACTATTCAAAGTGTCAGGGTTAGTTGTCTTGCCGACACATCTTTATGATACCTGCCTGCTTTGAATTGGATATCATTATTTTGAATAAAGCTGCCTTTTATTACCTACTTCACTATGGGTGTCCTTCCCTAAAACTCCCTTGAGGAGCTTTTGCTTGCAGAACCTGGTCCCTGGAATTCTACATCTAATCGTGAGAAGGAAGATCTGTTGCTGCATTCACGGAGGAGGGATCCACCATTCCTGTAACCAGACCAGCTTTACTTCCCTCTGGATTGAAGATCCATGAGCTTTAAATGCACACTGTGTTTATGTGTCTTACTTCTGGTGAGTGCGTTTTCCAGCCATTTCCACACGGATCACCAATTCAGAATCCACATCTGTCACTGGATACGTTCATATGACCAAGACTTTTAGTGGACTCTTTTCTGTCATATTGTCACTACTTTAGCGCTGCACTATTTTTATGTTATTGCTTTTAAGTTTATTGGTTGCTTAGAGTGCTTAGCCGCTTTCAGGATTAGCGCTCACTGCTGTTTTTTCCATTTTATTGTTCATTACCTTTTTTAGTTTGTAGCTGCTTTCCTTATAAGGATGGGTGACATCTTTGATGTTAGAGCCTCAAGAGCTGCCATACCTATTGATTTTTTCACCCATACCCATGTATCAAATGACCTTAAGGGTATTTTTTTACATCTTAATAATCTCACCACCACTGAGGTCAAAACTCTATGGGACGTCTCCTTTTTAGAAAGATACATTGGAGAGCAAATGGTCCCGAGAGCCCTTAGGTGGAATATCACTCCTGACTCTGATGATACTGCAGCAGTGGCAGAATGGCACCAGTATTTTAATCTAGCTGGTATAGATCTGCTGAAGTTCATCATTGCCAGAAAGAAAAAGAAACTGGCCATGTTAGACAAAGAAATTAACTCAGTCAGGGAAAGGTTAATCCCCTACAAAAATAATGAGGAATATACCTCTGAGTCTAACAAATTAAAGAAACACCTGGAGTATATAGAAAACGAACAAAAGAATAAAAAAAGAAAAAAGTATCAACGTGATCTAAATGATTACCAGTCTAAAATGATTTTTAAATGGCAAGAGGACCCCCAAGATGCCATGCAGATACCTGTCACAGCACCTGCACCTAGGTCCCCAAAACCTCCTATACCTAAACTATCATTCCCAAAAGGGAAAAATTCTAATAAAAATAAGAATAGAAATGCTCATAACAATAGGAATGACTATCAGATCAAAACCTCTAATAGGTTTGAACCACTATCCAATCTACCTGACATGAATGTGGGTTTCAGAGACTCTAGGTGGCACCCTAATAACTACCTGACGCCGCAAAATTTTAACCAACCATATCCTCCTGAGAGGAATTACCAACCTAGCCCCGCTAGACCAACTCAACATGGGGGGTATTACCGTAAGGGACCTGAGATACAATCTAACGATAGAGGGTATTACCCCTCTCCAAGAAATCACAAAAAGAATTCTAAAAAACCATACAAAAAATCTTATAATCCTCCGAGAAACCCTGCTCCTAACTATTACCCTCCAGTAACTCCTAGGGTCCATGATACTAATGATTATCATTATTATAATAATCAGGAACAACGTTTTTTAGGATCAGGCAGGATAAGAAAAAGGAGTGCAGACCAAGAGGAAAGAGAGGAGGAAGAAGAATACATAGATCCACAAAAAAGGAGGAAGGTATAATTGGTAAAGGTATCTTTAACCTTAGTACTACAACCCTTTCAGATAATGAACTGAAGCTCCTTGATAAAGGATTAAAGTACGCACCGGCCAGATTCCTTAACAAATTTGAGACGTTTATAGACGTGCACAAGTTCGCCAGAAAATTGTCCATAAAAAGACATTTCCAAACTAATCCCATTGCTAAAGATGTGACTAGGATTAAAAATATTAATTCCTCTAACCTCGGTAATGCATCTACATTTAACCCTCCACCACAAACTAACTCTGCAGTGGGTCTCTTTAGAGATCAAACCTTAAGAGACTTACAGAAACTACAGATTAAAAAAGTATATGCAGATGCAAGCCTTAAACGTGCAACTAAATCACTGCTAGAGAAAAATGACTTGGTCATCCGCCCTGCGGATAAGGGTGGAGGAATAGTAGTCCTTAATAAACAGGATTACATGGAGGAAGTATACAATATCTTGAAAGATTCCTCCACATACCTTCCCCTTAGTTATAACCCTACAACGACCTTTAAGAACGCCCTGAAAACTATCATTAAGACAGGCTTTGAGAGAGATATCATCGACAAAAAAGAAAGGGACTTTCTCTGTCCCAAGGCACCTAAAATACCAATCCTCTATATCTTACCTAAGATTCATAAGGACCCTCTGAGACCCCCAGGAAGGCCAATTGTCAGCGGGATCAACTCCCTTTGCTCCAAGATCGGGCAATATATAGACCATTATCTTCAGCCACTAGTAGTCCACACCCCCTCATATCTCAAGGACACTAAACAGGTCCTAAATGCCATTAAAGACGCAGTCATCACTCCATCTACAATATTGGTTACAGCAGATGTTGAATCACTGTATAGTAACATCAACCATGCAGATGGAATGCGAGCTGCAGAATGCTACCTAAGACAGCAGAGCCCTCTTAGTTCTACACATATAGATTTCATTATAGAATTACTTGAATTTGCAATGGTTAAGAATTACATGTGGTTTGATGGCAGATACTATTTACAAATAAAGGGTGTGGCTATGGGGGCGAAATTCGCCCCCAGTCTCGCCAATTTATTTATGTCCTTCTGGGAGGAAGAGATTATATATTCCAGGGACTGGCCAGAATTGGCCTTCTATAGGAGATACATTGATGATATTCTCTTGCTGTGGAATGGGGATGCACAATCACTAAATAATTTTTTCACAACTTTGAATTACAACAATCAAAACATTAGACTCACCTACAACTTCAGTCATGAAGAAGTTAACTTTTTAGACCTCACCTTGATGAGGGTAGATAATAAAATTATCACCAAAACGTTTTTCAAGTCGTCCGATCGGAATAGTTATATTCCTTTGGATAGTTGCCACCATCCCAGCTGGCTTGCTAACGTCCCTAAAGGACAGTTGCTAAGACTGAGAAGAAATTGTACTAACACCTCAGACTTTCAGATACAAGCCGATATTTTGAAAGAACGTTTTTTGGAGAAGGGCTATAATGGGGTATCCCTAGATAACACTATCCTAGATATTAACCGGGAGGAACTCCTAGGTACCAATTCCAAGAAAACGAATGACATTTTTTGTCCGTTTATCACTACCTTCTCTGTCCAACATAGAGCAGTTAAACATATCATCAAGAAGAATTGGAACATATTAAAATCGGATCCAGTTTTGAATAACATACTTCCTGATACACCCGAAGTAATTTTTCGGAGACCAGCCATTCTTAGAGATAAAATATCTCCTAATATTATTAACCCTCCTGTTCAACCACTCACATTGTTTAATATGAAGGGTTTTTACCCCTGTAATAGGTGCATCGCTTGTAAGTGCAATGGAATTAGAAAGAAGAAAATCTTTTCCTACAGTTCCAGTCAAACACACAAGACATACGAAATAGATAAATTTATTAGTTGTGACAGCAAATTTGTAGTATATCTACTTGAATGCCCGTGCTCCAAACAATATATTGGCCGGACCACCAGGAGGCTTAGAGACCGCCTTCGGGAACACATTGCCAATATCAGAAAAGGTTATAAAGACCATTCTCTATCTCTACATTATAGACGTTTTCATCATAGAGATCCCACATCACTCAAGTTTGTGGGGATTGACTTAGTCACCCCACACTGGAGAGGTACACATAAAGTGAGAGCAGTTTCCCAGCTGGAGACTAAACACATTTTTGAATTGGGTACTTCCCATCCAGCGGGGCTAAATATAGATTTAGATCTTAACTGCTTTATTGCTAATGGATGATGTATTTTAAACCACTAATTTCTCCCCATTTTTTCCATGTTTTAGACGCAAGGTTATGGACGCATGGTTTGACCTTTTCACATGCGTTTCTACCTTAGCACTTTTCATGATCTCTCATTGATTCACATATGTGTCATTATTTCTTAGGTTGGTGCAGATTTAGTTCTGCAGCCTTCTTATTTTATTTTAGTTTCACCCTTTAGGAACTTTTTCCTTAACTTTTATGCATATGATGTTTTTGTTGAATGCTGACCAATTTTTAAGTTGCAAAGTTATAATGACGCATGTATATATTTACTGATATACTATTTAATTGGAAATAAGTTCAACATATTGGCGCTATCGCGCCTCTTTTTACATATATTTTACATAGATCCGCATCAGACTGTTTTAAATGGGTGTACTTTACACCGTTGTTGAACTTGACTTCATTGACATTCATCTGTCAATTATAGGGCATTCTTGCCCTTCCACCCAGTGTCTTCGAGCTCCATTAAAATGGAAGACGGAGCCACGCGCATGCGCCTTGGCTATTGCGCATTGGCGCACACGTAACTACGCATGCGTCATTATGCCTATATATATGCGCCTATTCGCGTCAACACGTCAATGGTTCCATACCTCTGAAGATGTGCGTGCGCACGTAACGCGTAAGGAGGAGCCTGGACGTCGAGACGTTACGCCGCCGGAGCCACGTGGAGGCCCGGCGGCCACTATTCAAAGTGTCAGGGTTAGTTGTCTTGCCGACACATCTTTATGATACCTGCCTGCTTTGAATTGGATATCATTATTTTGAATAAAGCTGCCTTTTATTACCTACTTCACTATGGGTGTCCTTCCCTAAAACTCCCTTGAGGAGCTTTTGCTTGCAGAACCTGGTCCCTGGAATTCTACATCTAATCGTGAGAAGGAAGATCTGTTGCTGCATTCACGGAGGAGGGATCCACCATTCCTGTAACCAGACCAGCTTTACTTCCCTCTGGATTGAAGATCCATGAGCTTTAAATGCACACTGTGTTTATGTGTCTTACTTCTGGTGAGTGCGTTTTCCAGCCATTTCCACACGGATCACCAATTCAGAATCCACATCTGTCACTGGATACGTTCATATGACCAAGACTTTTAGTGGACTCTTTTCTGTCATATTGTCACTACTTTAGCGCTGCACTATTTTTATGTTATTGCTTTTAAGTTTATTGGTTGCTTAGAGTGCTTAGGCACTTTCAGGATTAGCGCTCACTGCTGTTTTTTCCATTTGATATTTACAACTGTATTTGTATATATACCTTTAGTGCATAGAGGGGACGCTTTTCATATGAACTTCCAATGTTAATTCTCTCTAACATATCAGGATGTTTGGATATCATTTGCTCCATCCAGTAGTATATCTAGCAAAGAAGGAAAGGAAAAGTGTGCTTACTCATAAATCATAATTTTTGCAATAATGTATGTCCAGTTATTTCATAGAACACTTTGTTATATAGAGATAACTGTTTTTTTCCACCTATCTTTGTAACTGTTTAGAAATTATTGTTATTTTTTTTCTCATAATCGCTACAAGTATAGTGAAAAAGTAATGACTTTAAAGTGGTTCTAAAGGAAGAAGGTTTTTTATCTTAATGCATTCCATGCATTAAAACGGAGTTGCATTTGAATTAAAAAAAATAAAAGTCAGCAGCTACAAAATCTGTAGCTACTGACTTTTAAAATGCAGACACTTACCTGTCCCTTGGTCCCTCAGTCCAGCGGTGTCCTCACCATGGCTGGTTTCACCTGCCGTCTTCTCTCCCCGGCACCGGCATCTTCAGTGTGGGGACTCAGCTGTGACAGCTTCACAGCCGGTTGCTCACTGTGCATGCGCAATTCTTAATGGGGAGCGGGGGACAAAGCCTTAAAGCGGAACTTCCCCTTTTGGGTGGAGTTCTGCTTTAAGGTAGAAAACCTTCTGGGTGCAGCTCTCCCCCAGCCTCCCCTTATATACACCTGAGCCCAATCTTGAGCCAGCAATGTGCATGAGAGCAGCCGCACTCCCGGGTCTCTCTCTCCGCATTTGCTCCTGCTGTTGTCAATCACAGCCAGCGAGCCAATGAGGAGAGAGTGGGGGCGGAGCCGAGCTGTGCTCTGTGTGTGTATAGACAATGTTCATTCACAGGAGCATAGCTTGGGAGAGGACCTGCTTGAGTGCCCCCATACCAAGAGGCTTGCTATTGGGGGCACTCGGCATATGCGTTTTTGCTGTGTTTTTGTTGCGGATCAGTGTGAAAGTAGCCTAAGAATCACTTAAGTAGGCTTAGCCTGAAAGAAAGTGTTTAGTGTAATGTGTACTATTATGTTAGGTGAAGTTAATGCTAGCTAAAAATATAAAAACAGAAAAACCAGCACAAGGGACATACCTTCTCATTCACAGGCAGGGGTGGGGATGGAGGGAGAGGAGTAGAATCAACACAAGAGATACCTCATACTAACTGTAAGTTATCTCCCTTGTGCTTATTTTCTGTTTTTATTTGTAGCTATTTTTAGGCTTTACCAAAGTGTGTATTGTAAAATACTACAGAATGTGATGATTATAAATAAGTAAAAGATTAGAGTCTCTGGCCACAAATACGTTTTACATTTCCAACACACATCCTTTAACAGTTTCTGACATCACAATTTATTTTGGTGTGATTTAGAGTGATTAATAAAGCTAGGACTAAGACTTACATCTTCTAGTGTATGATATTGCTCATAGTAGGAGACGGAACTGCGTTGGCCAGTAGTGTCATTGTATGTTTGTTGATCAATGAGCTCCTGGGCATTCTGAACCAATACTCTAGAACAGATACCAGATTATTAGGATTCATAGATACTGACAGGTAAACTGCTTCCACATAGAAGCTGTGAATGACTTACGTGTATGTGATTGCAGATTCCTTCAGCTGAGATTTTACCTCTTCCACAACGGATGCATTTACATAAAAATGAACTTCTTTGTTCTTTTCTATGTGTTCAGGTGTGTCAGGCTTCCACAGAACAATCTAAATGTAAAATTAACAAAAAAAAAGTCTATAAACATTAAAAAGAGTTTATCAGATAGAAAAATTACAGGCAAAAGTTCACTTTGAAGCCTAAGTTCCCTCTTAATGTATTTTCTGCTGTAAAGGGAACAGGCTCAAAGGATAGTAACAGCAGTAAACTTTGCATGAAACCAGGATGCCCAGGAATAGACCAAACAGGTTTGTCCTCAATTTTAATAAGCTAGGTAGAAAACAAACATATTTTATTTTCAATGCAGGTGGACTTTGTATGGCAAGTCCATAGTATAAAACTAAACTTATGCCAGCTCCTTACTAAATGAGCGCCACTCTATTGGGTTTCCTAAAACAGAGAGGCAGCTCTGGTACCTTTTAGCATTCTATCAGCCTTGCCACTCAGCAGGCTCTCACAAAGAGTGAAAGAGAGCCTGAGGACAGTTGAGACTAATTAGTGAAGTCTGGCTGTCTCAAAGTAATAAAACCTTGAGGGGTGGGTGACATCACAATAGCCAACACCATCAATCCCAAAAGGAGCTATGCAGCTGTTCGCAATACACTGTGGCCAAAGACAGAATCCTCCATAGCTCTGACATCCACCTGGAAAAACTTTGTGAATGTATGAACCGAAGACCATATAGCAGCTTTACAAACCTAAGCAATTGACGCCTGGTGGTGGATAGCCCAAGATGCCCCCACACTCCTGTTAGAGCGTGCTCTCACCCAAAGGGTGAAACCTTGCTCTTCAAACCATGGGTTTAAATGATTAACTGGCGAATTCACTTAGAAATAGTTATTTGGATGCCGTGTGCCCTCTCCAGGGTCCTTCTGACAAAATAAACAAGGAATAAGCCTTTCTAATCTGCGCCGTCATTTTCAAAAAGACCGTTATTGCTGACCGAGGCCTATGAAAAAAAGAAGGAAGTACAATGTCCTGATTCAAATGGAAACTATACCACAATACCACCTTATTATAATGCAAAATCAAGAATGGTTCTCTACAAGAAAAAGCTGCCAACTCAGACGTCCTTCTTGCAGAGGTGATTGCCACCAAAAACAGAACCCTCCGAGTTAACAGAACTAATGGAATTTCCTTGATAGGCTCAAATGGTGGTTTTTATAAAACTGCCAAGACCAAGTTCAAGTCCTAAGGACACAGGGGTTGTCTTACTGGAGTAAGAGTATGCATCACTCCCTGTAAAAAAGTACGAACCAAAGAGTGAGAAGCAGTGGGCCTTTGGAAAAAAACGGCTAAAGCTGAAACCTGACCTTTATTAATACCAACGACCAACCTCTTCTATACTCCTGATTGGAGAAAAGAAAAAACTCACCCAATCAAATATTTCCACGGATGCCGTTTTCGGACCTCACACTAGGAAATATACACCTTCCAAGTTCTGTAATAAATGTTCCTAGAAACCAGTTTCTCAACGTTCAACATTGTGTGGATAACCAAGCCTGACACTCCCCTATCTTTCAAGATTTGGGTCTCAATAGCCATACCATCAAATTCAGAGACCATAAAGCTGGGTACAATATAGGTCCCTAAGACAGCAGGTCTTGCCAACCTGGCAGAGGCCATGGATTGTCCATTGCTAGCCTCACAATGTCCGCATACCAAGAGCTCCTGGGCCAGGCTGGTGCCACTAATATTACCAGAATCATCTCGTCCTGAACCCTGCATAGGAGATATGGCAGTAGCTGAATTGGGGGAAAGGCATAGATTAGGGAAAATGGGTTCCATGGTATTACCAAGGCATCCACCCCTATCATGAGAGGGTCCCGCATCCTGGACACAAACCTGTCCAACTTGCTGCTGAACCTGGATGCCAATAGATCTACGTATGGCAGGCCCAATGCTGGCAGATTGCTGAGAACACCTTGGGATGCAGTACATATTCTCCCTGAAACAACTGCCGACGACTGAGGTAGTTCATCTGCCAATTGTCTATCCCTGGAATGAATGCTGCTGACAGAACTGGAACATGCCCTTCTGCCCAATCCAGAATGTGATTTACCTCCTCCTGAGCCCTCTGGATCTTGGTACCACCTTGGCGGTTGATGTATGCCACTGCTGTCGGACTGAACCCTGAGTGGTCAACCACGAAGCCTGGTAGTCCAATATTTCAGGGCAAGCCGCACTGCCTGAAGTTCCAGGATATTGATGGGAAGGATCTTTTCCTGTGGTGACCTTATCCCTTGGACTGTGGTCCCCTCTAGAACAGCCCCCCAACCCAAGAGGCTGGCGTTGGTTGTTACCAGCTTCCAAACCACTGGCGGGAAAGATCTTCCCCTTTTCAAACTCCAAGCTTCCAACCACCAATTCAAGCTTTGCGACACCCAGGGGGGATAGAGACATGCAGAAATCCAGTGCTAGAATCTTTTTGTTCCACTTCGGTAGAATATTCCTCTGTAAAGGTCTTGAGTGGAACTGCACATAGGGCATTGCCACGAATGAGGATACCATCTTCCCCATTGACCTCATACAGAGACGTATGGAAGGATACTTCCTGCTCCTCAAACTCTGAACCTGATCTCTCAGGGCACAGCCCTTTCCTGGAGGCAGAAACACCTAAATCAAGTCTAGGACCAACCTCAAAATTACTCCAAGACTTTGTACTGGCTCCAGGGTCGATTTTTCAAAGATGAGCACCCAGCCCAGTTGTTCCAAGGTATGAACCGCAAAGGCCACATTTTTTCTCAGGCTTGGATCAGACTGACCTCTGAGCAGTAGATCGTCCAGATAACCCAAGACCAATACTCCCCGAGTTCTGAGCAGTCCCAGAACTGGAGCCAGAATCTTTGCAAACACTTGAGGGGCCATTGCTAGACCAAAAGGTAGTGCCATGAACTGAAAATGCAGAGTTGCTATCGTAAACTGCAGAAACTTTTGATGAATGAGAAATATCCGCACATGCAGGTATGCATCCTGGAGGTCTATGCATGCTAGAAATCTCCTTCTTGTAACGGTGCTATTACTGACTGGACTGACTCCATCCAAAATGAACAAACCTTTTGAAACTGGTTCAGCCCCTTTTAGGTCACTGTTTTGGAGCTGCGAACAGGTTTGAATAAAATCCCTGGAATCTTTCATTCTCTGGAACAGCCACAATCATGCCTTGGGGCATCAGCCGGTCGAGTGCCTGAAATAAAGATTTCCTTTTCAATGGATTTGTGGATAAATTTGACTTTCAGAAACGAGGAGGAGGAATTCCCCGAAACTCCAGTCTACCCCTGAGCAACTATAGAAGTGACCCATCTGCTGGATCAGCTCCTTCCAGACCTCTGAACAATCCAAAAGTCTTCCCTCACACCCGCACAGTGTTATCAGATATTCAATGTCATCTTCTGGTAATTGCATTTGAATTTTGAAAACCTCTTTTACATTTTTTTTTTGTGTTTGTGTTAGTGCAGATCAATTTAACGTTTTTTTTGCCCTAGAAATCAATCAACACATTGAGAAGCCAGCCAGCTGTATGGCTCTACAGACAATGCCACCACCACCACCAGATTAGACAACATGGTCTACTAAACTGTAAGTGTTTTTGTATTATACTAACACATGAAGCCTACATCCTAAGGCAAATGGACAACACAGACATAATTTTTTTTACGTTTTTTTGTAGACACCCACCCACCTGGAGTGCAAGCAGAACTTCAAATGTGATGCCTCTAAGTGCTACTAACATGTTTTTGGAAAATTTTCCTTAAGTTCCTAAGGTCAGTTTTCATTAACAGCTATTGTTTTTCCTCAGGCAGGCATCTGCAACACACAAGGCAAGTTTTATGTGCTAGCTCATGGCACATTCTTTTCAAAGATTCAGGTTTTGTTCAAATCAAGTTTGCAGTTTGTAATACAGCACATTTCAGGGCTTGTGTTGGTCGTAGCCTGTTTGCACTGTGTGCACTCTGCAGTTCCACTTTAGAAATGGAAGGGGCACGACCACCACCACCACCTCCTGCAAAAAAACCTAAAAAAAGTTATGCTTTGTTCCTTTGTAGGCTCATGGCTAATAGATGTGCAGTTCATGTACTTGTTAACAGTAAATGCTGTATAAAAGCAAAATTCAAAGTGTCTGTGGTGCAAAAATGTGTTCTGCATAGCATATGTGGTGTTCGTGTTGCCCGCAGTCATGCTGCAAGTTCAAAACGCAAAGCTATTGCTGAAGCTAGGCAAGCCAGCGCTGGAATTGTTAATTTTTCTAAAGAAAAAACCACCAGATCCAGCAGTGTTGGCTAATAAGAAAAGAACATCTGAAACTGAGTTAAAAACGGTACTTTTCTTGCACAAAAAAATTTGCCACAAAGTTTGTTAGATGATCTTACCAATAATGTCACTGACTGGTTTCCAGCTGTGCTGTGCAAAAGGCTTACATATTGTCACTTTTCATTATTGATTAAACTACTGACATATCAACAACCACAAAATTAGATATCATTGTCATTTATTTTGATGAAGATGCTGGTAAAACCCAGTACCAGTTCTACTGCCTCGTTGATCTCACTGAAGCTACTGCTAATGCTATTTTTGAGCAGAATAAACAATGTTTTTTGGAAGATGGTATCCCCCTAAAAATGTTATAGCTCTTTGTACAGATGGTGCAAGTGTAATGGTTGGTCCAAGAAACTCTGTACTATCCTGCTTCAAAGTACAGCAGCCTTACATTTTTCACATTCATTGTACCTGCCATATTGCTGCCTTGTGTTCTGCGAATGCCTGTAAAGCCAGACCTAAAATTGTTGAGCAACTTTGCAGAGACATACATAGCCACTTTGCACATAGTTGCAAATGTTTAATGTTGTATCACCAATTTCAGGAATTTGTAGATGCAGATTGTCTAAAGATTCTACAGCTTTATTTTAACAGACGGCTTTCTATGCTTGACTGTGTCAACCGCATTCTGAATCAATATGATACCCTACTAAGTTATTTTCAGTGAAGTGATGATGCAGACCGCTTGGTAACTGTGGACAGAAAAGGCATCAAGCCTATCACTAAGTGCTACTTTCTGTTTCTTCAAGCAGTTTTGCCAAATTTCACCCACTTCAATAAAATTTTCCAGAGCAATTCACCTGTTACCTGAATTGTACTTCAAGTACTGCTAACTGCTTTAAAGTTTTATGGGCTACTTTACCACACCAGATCTGATGGTTTCCATTCAAAATGATGCACTGATTCTATTTCAAGAGATAACATTTTCATTGGCTATCAAACAAGGGAACATCTGTCTAAAGTAGATGATTTGTCAGTTGTTCACCAGTTCATGGTGCAAGTAATGACATTTTACACAAGAGCAGTAACTGCAATTAAAAAACGGATGCCCCTCGGAAACAGAATCATTCAGCTGTAATGCAAATTCTGGGAACATTATAGAACTTGCCAAGGATTTTCTACAAATACTCCATACCGAATTTATAGAATACTAAGTGGCATATTTCAGTGATGTTGCTGAGACTCACACTTATGTTTCTTATTGGTAGGACACATGGTAGGACAAAGTTGTAGTATGGATCTGGACAGTCTGAAAGTACCTAAATTCCCACATCTGGTAAAATTTGCAAAAACTATTCCCCATGGGACAGCTGAGGTAGAACATGTGTTCTCATCTCAAAATTGATCACAGGAACAAACTTTCCACTCCATTGTTGGAAGGACTGCTGTCAGTAAAGGTTGGCCCAGGAAGAATTATTCAGGAAATGATTGAAAAGGTTGATGTCACAATGTACAAGGCTGAAACTTTTTCAAACCCTAAACATAAGTCACTTGGTGTGTCTTCTCCTGCTGCTGGTAAGAACAAAGATGATGTGGTGGTGGAGGAAGAGAAATTACTGCAAATGAGAAATTTGATTCCTTACTGATGTGATTGTACAATATATTTTAGAAAGCATGAATATTTTGTTCTGTTACAACATTTAAATTATTTTCAAGCATACTGTAGATTACTGTTTGAGTTGTGAAAATGCTGTTTGTCTCCCCAAAAGCTGCTAAATGTATCTTTAGTCCAAAAAGGCTAATTTTAACTTCAGTTTTTGGAAGCAGAGATGTCTGTCTCCATGTTAGGAAGGTTCACCCTTTGTTGTATTGTCACGGGGCAAAAAAATTAGGATTTTCCAAAAAAACTAAAATGGCAGTTGTCAGTGGAACAGCAGGTGAAGGGAAACCTTCAAATTGGGACACCTGTTCCATTTTCCACTGCTGCAAGGTATAAGGCACTTTCTCATTGTTTTTTTTACAAATCCATTACTCAGCTGATATGTTGAAAAAAACTGTAAAGTTTTTATTGCTGTCTGTGCCCCAGTTAGGGAGATTTATCTTCTGTTTTTGTCTCCTTTACTACTATCACCAAAAGCAAACACGATTCCAGAACAGGAATAGAGGTTAATCTTTAGAATTGGGGACACTAATTCTGGTGATCCTGGTGGCTACCAGAGATTTCCCCTTACTTTTTGTGGTGGCAATGGAACAGAAATTAAGAGGAAATCTCTCCAGATGGACATAGGTGACAAAAACTGATGGGTATAATGACCCACCCTTATTATATTGCAAATAACATAAGAAATATATTTTTTTACCTTAACCTGATGAGGGTGCACTGATGAAGTGGCACTGATGGGCAATGATAGGCAGCATGGATGGGCACTGATAAGCAGCACTGATGGGTACCGATACGTGGCACTGATGGGCACTGACAAGTTGCACTGATGAGGCTGCACTGATAATCTAGCACTGATGATCAGTGCCCTGATTATCAGTGTAAACAAAGCACTGACAGCCTTGCTGGGTATTGGCTGTCTCTTCCTCACACAAACACGGTGTGTAAGGAAAAGACTGCCGATAACCAGCAAGTCTGTTTACATGTGATCAGCTGTGATTGGACACAACTGATCACATGGTAAATGGCTGCTGTGATTGGCCCTTTACGGTTATCTGTGATCAGCTGTGTCCAAAGGACACAGGGGTCACAGAGCACGCTCGATGCGCGCCCCAGGCACATTCTAGGAGGACATCAATAGATGCCCTCCAAAAACAGGAGAACGGCGCTATAGCTGTCTAACATGATATGGCAATTGCCTTACATAGCACAGTTAAAGTTGTAAAGGGGCACAGTAAGATACACATTAACTCTTATGAGTCCTTCAAACAGCCAGATTTTTCCAGATTGAAGGTTTTCTGACAGTTTCCCTTTGTGATTGAAGGTAACCTAATAAAAACCTAATGCTGAGTTTGAATGAATGACAAATAAATTGATGTTATGAGCCAATATAGTATTAGAACTAAAGATTTGTGCCTAACTGAACTGAGAGTGTCCTGCTGTGGTGGTCACTTCACAAGCAAATGTGTATGAGGACAGATTCAAGAACCTGTGCCTAAATATCTAGCTGCTAACAATGCTGCATTTACATAGGTAAAGTATGGCAAAATAATACTTCTTATTACCTCATCAGATGATGTCGTGATGTTCCTTAAAACTCTAGCCTGCCCATCACTTCGAGGTAGAACGTATATCACTTGGTCTTTGCTAATAAACAGAGCACAATATCAAATCTGCAAGTTATGTAATTTAATACAGGCTATATTTTACTTTAAAAAACATGCATAGTGTTACTGTATTTAAGATCCCAGCTAATTCCATCATCTGTTCATTCAATCAATCAGCACTTGAAACATCTGCTACTTTAGCCAAAATGGGTACTTCATATTCTCATTCCGAGTGCAATTAGTTTCAGAGATTTTGGAATCTAATATATCTTCAACAAATGGATGTCATTGCTCTGGGAAGGACAGGACCACGCTAAACTGTTGAAACTTGTGGAGCAGGAGGAGCTCGGGGAACATTCATTCCCCAATCTCTCTTGTGACTAATGAACCTGGAATCACTGTGTATTACATCACTTCTGGATTCTGAGCTGTCATTCCCCTGCTACAGCACAATCTGTGCTTGATCAGCTGCAGTGGAGGACAGGGGAGCCATTGGGGGGGGGGGGTCTAAAAAAAACCCTGATATCTCTATAAAGAGAATATGTCATCTGCCAATTCTATCACATAGGGGGCTTGCTAGCTCCATTATGATAGCAATACAGTTTTAAAAAAAAAAAATTTACAAAAAATTGTAATGAAATAAAAAAGTAAAAATTGTTAAAAGCAACCCTGACGACACCCTACACGCCCAAATGCAAACATGCTTCTAGGGCGCACATGTGTATGTAGACATAAACTGTGCCACAACATGTGAGGGATCACCATGAATGTCAAAGTGAGAGCAATAATTCTAGGGCCAAAGTTCACGGTTAACGATAAACTAATAATCTGTAAAGGCTTTAAAAGCATCACCTGTAGACAGTTTTGGGTACCACATTTTCTAGCAATTCACAGGCACATGCAATTTTAATGCTTGATATGTTTCTTATCTATTTACTGAACACAACCCCTTTTTCATATTTTATCACAAAATTGGGTATTATATTGTGTTTGTTTGCAATATATACATTTTATTTTATTTTTCCTTAAAATATGCATTTGATAAACAGTTGCGCGAATATCATGCAACTTAAAAAGTTAAATTTACTGCCATTTAATTCTAGAGGGCCTCTGCTTTCATAAAATATATAGTTGTTAAGGGATTTAAAGTAATTTCTGTCAAAAGGCAGATTTTATAAGTTTCACAGAAAGAAACACTTGCTATCAGGTACAGTACAGTGAAGATAAGACAGGGTGTGAGCTTTGTTGATGAGTTCTCCTTGAAACTCTTGGTAATGGATGCCAAGAAATTAACATTGGTGGCACCAGTGTTAATTTTGACGACAAATTTCAATTTAGTTTTAGTCATAGTCTTTTGACTAAAATGCCATTTTAGTTTTAGTCATATTTTATTCATCTGAATTATTTTAGTTTTAGTCGTATTTTAGTCGATTAAAATATCCAGTACATTTTAGTCATCTGAAATCTCCAGTATTAAAACAAACACAAATATTGCTTTTAGACAAACAAAAATGTAACTTTAAAAAAAAAAAAAACAGAAACTCTATTGCACATATGGTATTACCTGAATATAAAACAGTTCTCTGCTAATAATGAAAACAAGTATCAAGTAACATGTTTATAAATAAAATGGCCTGCTATGTGTTCCTAGTGCTCTAATTGCCCAACACATCATGTGTGACAGAACGGAAGGATTTTGTCATTGTTTTACAATAGGTCAGAGGGAAGTGTTAATCTCTAGAGTGTATTATGGTGTGTAGAAACAGGCATCCTGCCAGGCCCCAATTAGCTGTTTACAGCTTTGACCAAGGCCTATGTGCTGGTCTCTGCTGTCCATAAGTTGAGATAACAGGCTCTTTTGAAGTGTGTTAAAATTTAGGACTATGAATTCCATATATTGCAGAAGGAGGGAGGGAGGGAAAAAGATCACTGGGCTCATGAAAAATAAAATGTCTGCGACCTGACAAGATGGCTGTCGCCTACACTTTCCATGTGCCTTATGCAGACAACCATTACACATGGTAGCCAATCAGCTTCTAACTTCAGCTTGTTCAATTAAGCTTCAACAAAAAAAAACTGGAGGCTCTATGCAGAGCTGCACCAGATTTTGCACTCTCCAATTTTAGTAATTTAACCCCAGTTTGTTCTATAATACTTGATAATTCTATTATACATTTAATTTAAAAACATTTATATTTACAGTTCAGTAGGAGGCGAAGTTGTAGGATCCACTGGAATTCTGAAATATTAAAAAAGATAACATTTAATACACCACTTTGTGACTGCTCTATAATTGAATAGAAGATAATGCCACTTAGGTGTCCGTTTATGAACCAGCAGTAATAGATCGCTGCTCAGTTCTCCGGCATTCTCGGAGAACACAGTTCTCCTGTGAATGCTGTTTATGAAGCATATGTAGATCAGTTCTCCAAACGAAGGGAGAACGGTCTACAGATGCTGGAAAACGGCTGATTTTACTATAATCTCGTGAGATTTCAGTAAAAGATCAGTTTACTAAGCAGAGGTAAATTATCTCTGCTTAGTTTTCGGTCCCTCCGATTCTCCAGCTCTGGGCTGGACAATCTGGAGGGAGAACACAGATCTCCAGTGAAGAGCTGAACATGTTCTCCTGGGTGTCATAAACTGTGAATGACCAGAGAATAGCTGTGATCCTCTGTATCTCAGCTATTCTGTGTGTCATAAACGGACACCTTAGTACGAAATGCTAGTGTATGTAGCATTATTCAAGTCAAAGAAGGATATTCAAATTAAAGTGATTGTAAAGTCTTACGTTTTAATTATAGGTTTATATTTTCCTGCCCTGTACAATGGACTTGCACAGAGCGGACCCGAACCTCCCTTCTCGGGTGTTGGCACTCCTGGTTCCTCCTCTTCTTGGTGTGCCACTAAGGAAGCTGCTTCCTATTGTGGCACACCTGTGTGCTTGATCCCAAGCCCCGCTGTCTGTGTCCATAGACACAGACAGCAAGAATAGCCATTGCCCCTACTCCCCGGGTCACATGATTTTACTGACAGCATCAGGAACCAATGGCTTCTGGTACTCTCAACCAAGCCTGTGAGAGCAGAGAGAAGAGGATAGAACTGCTGCAGACAGGCACAGCGCTGGATCGAGTGAGGAGTGAGGGCTCTGGTAAGTATCGGGGGGGGGGAGGCGAGGGTGAGGAGGCAATACTTCAACCTATGCATTTTTTTACTTTATTGCAAGGATTGCATTTATATAA
The DNA here is from genome assembly GCF_062004578.1 of Staurois parvus. Classification (NCBI taxonomy): domain Eukaryota; kingdom Metazoa; phylum Chordata; class Amphibia; order Anura; family Ranidae; genus Staurois; species Staurois parvus. The sequence continues at coordinate 2,647,841 of NW_028317813.1, forward strand.
AATATGTTCAGCCTTTAGAACCACTGTATTGAAAATCTGAAAGCCCTTATTAACTTACTGCAACTGCACTTATTTACATGCCCTCAGTGCATTCACCAGCACTGCATTGACGCACACTTATTCACTCGCTGCCATTAAACCTATGCACACAACTGCCCTTGCTCACACTACACCAGTGTTACTTTTGACAGCTGATTTTGATTTAGTTTTAGTCATAGTCTTTTGACTAAAATGCCATTTAGTTTCAGTCACATTTTAGTCTGAATTGTTTCAGGTTTAGTCTAGTTTAAGTTGAATAAATGTAATATGATTTTAGTCAACTAAATCTACTGTAGCTTTAGTCAAGTAAAATTGAATGGGTTTAGTTGATAATTGAAAGTGTGATGCATTATTTAAACATTTCCTTAGAATTTCCTGTTTTATTATATATTCCTGAAGTAAATATCCATTAACCTGTCATTACTTATGTTATTAAAAGTTGAACAAGCAATAAAGACACAGAGTTAAGTCCAAAGAGATTAGTTCTGATTGGATCTCTTTCCTATTTCCTCCCTAACATTTTAGTATAGTTTTAGTCAGCGGATGAAAATGTCAAAAGATTTTTGTTATAGTTTTAGTCACCATAACCTAGTTTTCATTTACTTTTAATCTAGTTTTAGTCACTGAATTATCACTTATTTACTTGCTGCCATTGCATTGATGAGCTCTTACCTATTCATCCCATTCAACAAGGGGGCACACTTTTGCTGGGCAATGATGAGGTGGCACGGATAGGCAGCACTGATGGGCACTGACAGGCTGCACTGATGAGGTGTCACTGATGAGATGGCACTGGTGGGCATTGATGAAGGGGCACTGATGATGCTGCATTGATATGCAGCACTGACAGGCAGCACTGATGGGCACTGACAGGCAACACTGATGGGCACTGATAGGTGGCACTTATGGGCACTGACTGACAGCACTGATGGGCGGTACTGATGGACGGAACTGCTGGGTGGCACTGCTTGGCAGCACTGCTGGGCACTGATGGGTGGCACTGCTGGGCCCTGATTGGTATTGGTGGGTGGCACTCCTAGGCACCGATTGGTGGCACTGTTGGGCACTGGTGGGTGGCCCTGCTGGGCACTCAGTGCAGATCTGCTGTGACATTTGCCGGTTAACGGCAGTACTTTCCTCACGCTGTGACAGAGTGAGGAAAGTGCTGCCGATAACTGGCAACTGTATTTACTTTGTGATCTACTGTGTCA